>NC_058131.1:558885853-559012158 GCF_016433145.1 Gracilinanus agilis | reverse complement strand
GACTTGAATATAAAGAGGGAAACTATAAACAAGCTAAGTGAACACAGAATAGTATACTTGTCAGATCTCTGGGAAAGGAAAGACTTTAAAACCAAGCAAGAGTTAGAGAAAATCACAAAATGTAAATTAAATGGTTTTGATTATATTAAACTAAAAAGTTTTTGTACAAACAAAAACAATGTAGTCAAAATCAGGAGGGAAACAACAAATTGGGAAAAAATCTTTATAACAAAAAACTCGGACAGGGGTCTAATTACTCAAATATACAAGGAGTTAAAGCAATTGTATAAAAAATCAAGCCATTCCCCAATTGATAAATGGGCAAGAGACATGAATAGGCAATTTTCAGGTAAAGAAATCAAAAGTGTCAATAAGCACATGAGAAAGTGTTCCAAATCTCTATTATTTAACTATTATTATTATTATTTAAATTATTATTATTATTACTATTATTTAAATCATATTATTTAACTTCCAATTAATTTTTGATTTGCCTCTCAATGTACCCTTACTAATTATTATTTTTATTGCATTATGACCTAAAAAGTTTGCATTTATTATTTCTACTTTTTTGCATTTGTTTGCCATATTTTTATGCCCTAGTACATGGTGAATGTGTGAATGTACCATGTGCTGCTAAAGAGAAGGTATATTCATTTTTGTTCCTATTTATATTTCTCCATATATCTATTAACACTAATTTTTCTAAGAGTTCATTCATATCTCTTACCTCTTTCTTATTTATTCTTTGGTTTGATTTATCTAAATCTGATAGAAGAAGGTTCAGGTCTCGCACTAATATAGTTTTACTCTTTATTTCCTCCTTAAGCTCCAATAGTTTCTCCTTTAAAAATTTGAATGCTATACCATTTGGTGCATACATGTTGAGTACTGATATTTCCTCATTATCTATACTGCCTTTTATCAAGATATAATTACCTTCTCTATCTCTTTTAATCGGATCTATTTTTACTTTGACTTTGTCAAGATATCGTGTGACTCCTGCCTTCTTTTTCTCAGTTGATGGCCAATAGATTTTGCTCCAGCCTTCTATCTTTACCCTGTGTGTGTCTACCTGCCTCATGTGTTTCTTGTCGACAACATATGGTAGGATTTTGATTTCTAATTCACTCTGTGATTTGCTTCCGTTTTATGGGTGAGTTCATCCCATTCACATTCACAGTTATGATTACCACTTGTGTATTCCCCAACATTTTGATTTCCTCTCCTAGTCCTGCCCTTTCTTCTTTTACTGTTTCCTTCTATACCAGTGTTTTTTTTATCAGTCCCCCTAATCTCCACCCTTATTTTACTTTCCTTTCTCCTCCCTCCCTTCTTATTCCCCTCTTATTTTTCTTTAGGGTTTTTTTCAAGTTACCCCGCACACTCTCCCTCCCTAGTATTACTTCTCTCCCCACCAGTCAGTTTGTTACCCTTCTGCTTCTCTAAAGGGCATGAATCAATTCTCTACCCCAATGGATCTAATTGTTCTTCCCTCTTTGAGTCAATTTCAATGCATGTAAGAATTAAGTATTATCTGTCTCCAACCTCTTTCACCCTTCCATTGTATTGGTCTTCTCCCCCACTCCTGCCATGCACTTCTTTATGAAATATAAATTTACCCCTTTTTGTTTCTTTTCCCATTTCTCTTAGTATTATCCTCTTTTTTTACCTCTAGTTTTATATATATTTATACATATATTTTTTTTTTGACATTTCGTCCTATACAGTTTGTCACTGTTCTCGCTAAGTATACTTCTCCTAACTGTCCTGATGATAATAACAATTTTTAAGAGTTACCAATATCTTTTCTTATAGTAATACAAATCAATTGAACTTATTGGGCCCCTTAAAAAAATCATTTGTTTTTTCCCCTTCTTAATTACCTTTTGATGAGTTGTGTGTTTGGGCATCAGATTTTCTGTTTAAGTCAGGTCTTTTCTTTATGAATGCTTGGAAGTCTTCTATTTTATTAAATGGCCATACTTTCCTCTGCAAGAATATAGTCAGTTTTGCTGGGTAGTTAATTCTTGGTTGTAGGCCTAGTTCCCTTGCTTTCCAGAATATTGTATTCCATGCCTTCTGGTCCTTCACTGTAGATGCAGCCAGATCCTGTGTTTTCCTAACTGTGGTTCCATGGTATTTGAATGCCTTCTTCTTAGCAGTTTGAAATATTTTTTCCTTCTGGTAGTTCTTGAATTTGGCTATAATATAATTTGGCTATAATATAATATAACTGGGCATTGTCAGTTGGGAATTAAATGTGGGAGGTGATCTGTGGATTCTTTCAATCTCCATACCTGATCCCAAGAGCTACAGTTTAATGGCTCCTCAGTGGGGGTCGAATAAGAATTCCACCCTCTCCTCCTCCTCCCCTTGTGAAACCAGCCTGCTGCTTCTCTGTCAGTGAGACTCCATATTCATAATTGCCAATCTGATCCAATTTAACAATTTGGCCAGCTAGCCTAGGATTTTTGAACCAGGGGAAGCTAGTTTCATCATGTCTAACCCTCTTAAAAGAATGCTTATAATGCTGGGGAGCACTTCAGTGCTGCTTTACAGTCTTTAGAGAGGTTGTTACAACCTATGGCTTGTTGTAATTCCTCTGTTTGTCATGGAAATATTTAGGGTGTATGACTCATGCCAATGGTTGACCATACTCCTTGGGCAAGCTCTAGCCTATATACCATCAGGAATGGCTATGATGGTGTCTCTGTATGAGGCTTTTGTGCTTTTGGAGAAGTTTTTGAGGTTTACATTTGGAAGAACAGAAATTACTAAACCAGTTATAGAGACTTTGATTGAACAAATGAAGATACCAATAGAGATCAACAAGCAGATAAAGGAAGGCAAGGAGATAGCAGTGAAATACAAAAGGGTAGAGAAGACATTAGCCTATCTAACTAATTATTGCTCTGGTGCTTGACTCAGCCAGGACTTGTTGACCTTTAACAGAAATTAAACTCTCTCCAGAAGGCAGGAATGGAAAGCCAGCTATCCACTCACTCAAGTTCCCTCCAAGAGGCATATCAAGACAATGACTCAAGCTGAAGGTGATTCTTGAGGCCAACTTTCTTCCTTGAGCCAACCTTCTTCTTGAAGCCAACTTCCTTCCTTCTTCCAGCCCCAGAAATTCAGGGCCTTTTATAGCGAGTTCTTGTTTCTTCCCCTTTTCACAGGGGCCAATCACAGCTTCCAAATTGTTTAACACTGCCCAGGGGACAGTGTTTGTGGGAACCAGTTCTCAGCTTCTGGAGGGGTGAATACTCATCAAAAGGGTTCACAGATTCCTGGCTGATTGAGTTTCTGAGAGTATGAATTCTCTAAGTGGTTTGGGAGCTCCTCCACCTAGTTCAAGCTTTTATTGATTTAATAAAAAGGTAGACAAAGGAGAGTTAATCATGTCTTCACAATCTATTGAGGTACTAAGTAGGGGTACTTAAGTTATTGTTAACCAAAGTGTTAGCTCCAACTAGGCAAAGAGAATAAGGGAATAAGGGATTCCCTTTCACAAGTGTAAACTCAAAGAGAACAAAGAATTCCCTTTTACAGTGTCAAGAAACCTGGCTTCAAATAACTGCTATCACTAGCTGTGTAACCTAGATGATTGGAAGGACACTGATATACCTACAAATGTTAAGGAAGTTAGGAAGAGAGGTGGTTTGGAGGGAAAGGCAAAAAGTTCTACTTTGGACATGTTGAGTTTGAGATGTCTGTGTAATATCCACTTTAAAACATTGAAAGCTTTTCAACTAAAGCTTGGGAAAGAACCTAGAATTGGATATATAGATCTGGGACAATGTGCATAGAGATGATGATTGAACCCTTGGGAGTAATGAAATCATCAAGTGAGAGAATAGAGAAAGAAAGAAAAGGACCTAGGACAGAGGCTTATCTTACATTGACTGTTAATGTGCATAGCATGGATGATGGTCTGGCAGAAGAGACTGAGGAGGAGTCAGATAGCAAGATAGGAAGAAAACTGAGAGAGGAATGTCATGAAAATTCAGAGAGGAGAGACTCTCTAGGAGTTAGGATGGGCAGTTGGGGAGGTAGTACAGGGTCAAATGCTACAGAAAGAGCGGGAAGGGTAAGGATTGAGAAAGGGCCATTAGATTTGGCAATTAAGAGATAATTGGTAATTTACAAGAGAGCTATGTTAATTGTGATTAGGTTGGAAGCAATATTGAAGAAAGTATAGAAGATAGTAAGATGATAGAGAAGAGAGGAAGAGGAAGCAATACATAGCTTTTTCAAGGAGTTTGGTTGAGAAAAGAAGGAATTTGTAGGATAATAGTGATTAAGGAAGATACAATTTAATGTGAGTATTTTTAAGGTTGGGGAAGACAGGGGCATGTTTATAGGTGTCAGAGATGAAGTCAGTAGTTCGGGAAAGATTGAAGATTTGAAAGAGAACAGGTCAGTTGAGGGGGTTATCTGCTAATGAAATTGGGAGGAGATCATCTTGAGCAGTGGTACATGTAGAGGGTTTGGCCTTGACAAGAATAATTGGATCTTTCAAGATGATGAGATTTCTCAAAGATGAATTTACCCATGACCTTTATTAGACTAGCTACTGCCCTAGAATTTGCTTCCTTGATTGCTTACTATTCCCAACCTATTAATCCTAATCCCCAGGTAACTGCTACCATCTGATTTCTCTGCCATTGCTGCTGGGCTACTGACTGGAAATTGAGCTGATATTCATGTAACCTGCTTTTGAATAATACTTTTGCTATTCCTTTACCAACCCTTTATTTTGTTCTCTAAATTGACTTTCCAAAACATTTTCTTTCTCCTCACCCCTAGTAATAATTACACTGTCCCCTGTACTAACAACTAGCATCATTGAGGCCATCCAATGTGAGCTCCCTCAGCTCTCCCCATCTTGTCCTAAGACCTTTAAAACATCATTAGCCCTTTATCCTTGCCACTTAGGAAGACATCTTTCTATTTTGAATTTGGGCCATTACTTATCTCTTTTATCTCATGTATTTTCAATTTTTCCTTCACCAGAAGGTCTTTCCCTTTCACACATAAATGCATTCATTTCTTAAAAGTCCAAAAAAAAGCTTTCATTTCACTTCTTTATTCTTTTCTACTACTGTCCTCTTTCCTTATGTTTTCACTTTCTCACTACCCATACTACTTTCAACTCCTTGTAATCAGGTTTTTAACTGCGTTATTCTACCAGAACTGCTATCTCTTAAGGTCACTTCTTTGTCAAATCATAGTCTTCTTTTAGTCTTCAACTTAATTTTACTCCTGTTAATTTCTGACCATCTCTTCTGATAGATATTTTGATCTTTCTAAAATATATTATACTCTTTAGGTTCTCTTCCTTTTTGACTGACACTTTAAAGGCAGGAGCACTGCCTTTCTATATTTTCAGGGTTATCACAAAATGTTCAGATAGAAACTTAATCACTTGTTGAGGATGTGGAAGAGAGGAATTTTGCTTTATGAAAAAATTTTACTAGATTATTGATGTGAACTCAAAGAGTACCTGTAGGCCACATGCTGACTTATAAAATAATCAGAAGTTTCCATTATTTATGTGATTATATTTTAAATTATTTTGTTAAGGATTTCTCAATTATATTTCAGCCTGGTTCTGTAGAATTTCTGTGTGTGTGACATCTCTGGACTAGATGACCTTTCAACTAAATGATCATATTATTCTGTAATTCCATGAGAATTCATAGACCACACATGGAAAGAAACTACATAGACTACAACCTTCATTGACTCTTTCTTCCAACTTAATTTCTTTTTCCTCTCATTTATTATGAATACATGGATGCTGGCCATGTTGATAGGTAATATTCTCATGTATTTCACCAGCTTACCTGACCATTTATTGGCACAGTAGCAAGTGAGAAGAGCTCAGGGTTTGGAGTTAGAAGACCTAGGCTTCTATCTTGACCAGGCACTTAATAGCTTTGTATCAGTCACTTTGCTCTCTGAGTGCTACTACCTCTTTCTGTAAAATGATGAAGGCCTTGACTGGATGTTCCTTAAGGTGCTGTCCCATTCTAACACATATATATTTACAGAACTTTGCTTGAAAAAAAAGGTATTTCTTAAACAAAAAAAAGTATTGTTACCATCTCCTTTTAGTATAGTCTATGATATTTTAAGGGCATTAATAATTTCCGCCCACTTAAAATTTAAAAAAAAAATTTTCACATAAGTTTTCCAATATGAGCCATATTATGTCCCTCCCTCCTCCTGGAGCTAAAAAGCAATTCAGTCTGGGTTATACATGTATTATCATTCAAAACATATTTCCATATTGTTCTTTTTTTGTAAGCAATCCTCCCACTTCTATATAGCATATGGCTACACCTTTAAAAACATTTCCTTCTGCCTGGACCAAATGATGTAATCAATATATATTAATGTTGTTGTCTCTAGTTCCTGTTATCCTGTGTTTCTCTTTTTAAAAATATCCTTAATACTATTTGCCCCATTGGTAATTCAATAGCGTCTAGAACTGGAAGAGACCTTGGAGATTATCTTGTCTAAATTCCTCATTTTATAGAAAAGAAAACTGAGACCTTGAAAAGTTAAATGACTTGCTCATGGTCACAAAGGTAACATGTAGTAGGGCAAGAATTTGAAACTAGGTCCTATTACTTCAAATCCTTTGATTCCTCCCACACACATTATATGGTCTTTAAAAATGAGGATAATAATACCTACACTATGTAGTGCTACACTGAGTTATTGTGCTTAGAAAGCACTTTGTAGTACTTTGAGGTGCTAAGTTTTTTAATGAGCTATTATTATTGTTCTTATAGAAAGAAAAATTAGAGGAGTGGGCAATGCTCAACCTTGATTGTCAAAGATAGACTCTACTGTTTGGGACTTGGACTTTATAAGGGAATCATTCTGCATTTGTGAAAATGCCATGCTTTTTTCTTTTTCCCTGCTTAACTGCACATTTGAGCAGCTAAGAAGTCAAATATAAGGTGGGGGTGGAAATTCTATATAGAGACAAAAAGCATTCAAACAGGAAGGTTTAAGAGAGGTAGGAAGTTTATAGGACAATTATTGCCTTTTTGAAATTATAAATAGATGAAAATATTAATCGCAACTAGAGTTGGCAACATCCATAGCTTTAAGTGCAAGGTTTCCTAAAAGCAAAAAGGAAAACTGGATCTAAACTAATCAATGATTCAAAGTTAATTTGTACTTTTAAATGTTCGGTTAGAAGCAATGTGGCACAAGCTTGGAGTCATAAAAATATGGGTTCAAATCTTGACCCTGACACTAGCTATGTGACCATGAACAAATCATTAGACCTCTCTGAGCCTTAGTTCCTTTTCTCCAAAATGGAAATAAAAATACCTTAAGGGTTTACTTTAAGGATCAAATAAGATAGCTAAATATGTGTATATAATATTTCTTTGCCACAAAGCACCATATGTCACTTATGATTATAATTATCTTGACTAATTAGGAAATCAAAACCAATGAGATTTGCTAGTGGTTTATACTGAAACTTTAATGAATAAATTCATAAAATATTTTACAAAAATCCACTGAAAACAGTGACTTAAAATTTGCTTTTTTTGTTTTGTTCAGTCATGACCAACCTTATGGACCACAGCATGTTAATGATGTCCATTGAGTTTTCTTGGCAAAGATAACAGAGTTTGTCATAACAGAGTTTGCCATTTCTTTCTCCTGTGGTTTAAGGCAAACAGAATTTAAATGACTTTCCCATGGCCAAAGGGCCAGTAAATTTGTGTTTTAACTCAAATCTTCCTGACACTAGGCCTACTACTCTATCCACTGAACCACAAAGCCACCGTAAAATTTACTTAGTCCTCTGAAACCTTGTAGAATCCAATAGTGAGGAACACTTATTCTCTTCAACAGTTTATCAGACTTCAGTTTTGGACTGTTGTCTATTGTTAATGTTTTTCCTTCATCTTTTGATGTCCTAGCAATAATTCTTGCTGCTTTCTCTGTACCTTCTCTTACTTATGAAATAGCTTTTCTGTCACCATTACTTTGTCTTTCAGCATCTTAATCTGTTCATTTTTTCCTCTAAACTAATAGCTCTGCACTATTCCATTTTTTTTCAGATTTAACAGATTTTTTAGGTGGCACTTTTTTCCTCATACAGTAATTTAATCTATATAACCTTTTACTTTGTTCTTTTTCATTATTGTTCTAATTTCTTCACCTTGTTTTTTTCTGTTTTTCATTAACTTCTTATATAACTAAAATATTTTAAAATAACATTTTATTGATACCTTTCATTTCTTTACATCACCAGAATTTCTCCCAGTATCCTTTTTCTTCCCAGGGAGCCATCCCATATAACCAATTTCATTTCAAACGGGGAAAAAATCCCCTCCAAATCAGCAAAACAGAAAATGTGTGCATTAGAAACTGAAAATGTGGGCATCCTACCATACCCATGGATCTCCCATCTCTGCAGAGGAGTGGAGTGGGTGTATGTCTTTTCCCATTCAATTGCTTTCCTCCTTATCCTAACTACATTAATTTTTCTTATGCTTTTTTTGCAGGTACATTAATTTTTCATATACAGAATCTTTTATGTTTGATATAATCAAATGTTTTTGACTTTTGTATTTGCTTTCCTTTAGTTAAAAATAGAGCTATAAGAGATCTCTGATATATACTTTTCATCATCTTTTTATGTTATGATATTTAATATTAAGGTCATATAATTCATTTAGAATTTATTGTAGAATATGATGTAAGGTGTTGTTCTATACCCAATTTTTTCTAAACCACTTCTCTATTTTCTGAGCAGTTTTTACGATATAGGGTGTTTTTTCCCCCAAATACTTTATGTTTTCTCATTTATCATACACTGGATTGTTGAGTTCTATTCTTTCTTTCTTTTTCTGTTTCTTCTTTCCTCCCAGCTAAAAGTGTAATAGTTATTTACAGGCTTGTTTCCACTATGTATCAGCATGGAAGTTTTGACCTGTACCGTTTCAGTTTACCCTTTGGAAGCTCCTATATTGATGTAGAACTTTCTAGTTTTAATGGAGACATTGATTAATTAGCTAAGACTACTGTAGCTCAGACCTCCTGAACTCAAGCAGTCTACTGGCCTCAGCCTAACTGGTTGCACATATTACATACAGGTGACACTATGCCTGACAAGTTTCACTGTTGCTGATTTTCTTTTGTCTAATCTGTTCCATTTATTACTTCTCTATTTCTTAACCAGTACAAAATGGTTGTGATGATTTCCAGACAGCTGCCTGATAATATTGTTTGAGATGTGAAAGTGCCTTTCCTCCTTCATCTTTCCCTTTTGTTAAGTCAAATCAATAATCATTTATTAAGCACCTACTATGTGCCAGTATTATTCTAAGGGCTAGAAATACAAAAAAGGCAAAAATCAATTCATGTTCTAAAGGAACTTACAGTTTGATTGGGAACCAACATGCAAGTAACTACATAAAAACAAGATAGCAGGAAGAGGGAGAAATGTGCATTCATATGGTACCTGTTGTGTGCCATGCACTGTGCTGGGCTCTTTTCAAATAGTATCTTACTTATTTTTCACAACAACTTTGTAAGGTAAGTGCTGATATTTTCCCCATTTTATGGTTGAGAAAACTAAGGCAAATAGAGATTAAGTGACTAGCCCAGAATCACATAACTAGTATATGCCTGATACATATGTGTGTGTATGATAAATTGGAGGTACTCTCAGAGGTAAAACATTAAGAATGAGGTCTGGGAAAGGCTTCTTGAAAAAAGTTAGATTTTAGCTGAAACTTGAAAAAAGCCAGGGAATCCAGAAGGTAGAGATCAAGAGGAAGAGAGTTGGAGGGAAGGTGCAGGGCAGCTAGTGAAAATATCAGGAATTGATCTGTGAAGTGCCATGTCAAGGACCAAGATAGAGGCCACTGTCACTGGGTTATAGAGTATGTGAAGGAGAATAAGGTCTAAGAAGACTGAAAAAATTTGGAGGAGGCCAAGTTGTAGAGGTTTTTGATTGCCAAAGGATTTTATATTTGATCCTGGAGGCAATAGGGAGACCCTAGAGTCTATTGAATAAATCTGGGGGTGACACGGTCAGGCTTAAGCTTTATGAAGATCATTCTTTTTTTTCCTTGATATCCTAGATTTTTTTTCTCCAAATGACTTTTGTTATATTATCAAGTTTGGTAAAGTACATACCTTTGATTGGCATAGTATTAAAACCATGAATGAATGAATGAATTTTTATTTATTTTCTTCTAATCATTTTATTCTGTTCATAAAATTATTTTATTTATAGAAATTTAATACACATCTTAAAAATTTTGCTTGGATTGTTCATAAAAATTTCATGAGAAATTAAACATCTCAGGTTATATCTCTATTAACTCTTTTTATAGTATATGCTTGTTAGACAAGTATTTTAAAAACACTTAAAAAATCCTTTAAAAAAAGAGCCAGCTCTAGAGATAAGAAGTCCTGGATTCAAATGTGGTTTCAGATACTTCCTAGCTCTACAGTGTTGGACTAATCACTTAACCTTCTTTGCCTAGCCCTTACTACTCTTCTGCTTTGGAACCAATACAGAGCATTGATTATCAGATAGAAGGTAAGTGTTTAAAAAAGAAAAAGTCAATGCATAAAAAAAATTATTGCTATTCTTGATATATTTGTGACTATGAATATCAAGTGTTTCATTTTTATTTCAGGTTTATTGTACATTTTTTTAGTTTGCCTAAACCATTTAAATACAATTAAGTATTACAATAATAATAGTAAACAGCAGTAATTTTTACAAGTAATGGTATGTGACCCAGTATTGCCCTTCTCCAAAGTAAAGTGACTGGGTTAAAGTTTTGCTTCAAGGATCACTTTTGCAATAGCAGTCAGAAGTATATATGATGAGTTTGTGTATTCCACAGATACATATGATACACATATGGTATGCTAAGCAATAGCTAATGGACATATATATATCCACCATAGTCACGAATGCTTTAGCTCTGAAGTACCCACAATAACTACATTTGTAGTTGGGACAAATTTCCCCCTTTTCATTTTATAATGACAGGCCAATACAGGTAGTTTTCTTTGCTTAGATATGGAAGCTGTTTTACCCACTGGCTTTGTGAAATCATAACATAAAATAAATACTATGACAATTACATAGACGGCATTAAAATTACATATACTCAAATTGGTCACATCAGTGAAAACTACCCAAATGTCAACTGGTTCTACTCCTCTAATGTAACATAAAAATTGGGCTACATTTTTGGATAAGGTCATTGAAATGGGAGAAAATTTATTGGGGTCTGTGAATCTTTCAGAGGATAATATACAACACATAAGAAGGCAGTTTGTGAAAAAGAATTGTCTACTGGTTAGAAACTATTTTAGACTACAGTGCCCGGGATGGGAATTTCTTGGGTTAGAGGAGATAAGGAAGAGTGCTGTATATGTATTCAAATGGAAGAATGAGGAAAGAGATAAATTTTTGAAGAATTAAGGAATCATTTGAAAGAGACAAAGCAAAAGCTTAAGGATAAAGAAATTGAAGAGGTGAAAGCTGTAGCAACTTTAAAAACTTATCAGCCTAGGCAACAACATACACCAAGAATACAAAGAAATATACAAAATGTTTCTTGTGTCATAGACCAGGGCATTTTGTTAGAGACTGTAGACTGAAAGCCCAGATAAATAACAATAATAATTTATATGCTAATAATAGAGTTCTAGGGGAGGTTGGAGAGATAATAGGCCAATATATAATAACAATGCACAGGGAAATGGGCAGTGTTTGTGCACATGTCTGTAGTAATTCAGAGCAAGCTGTTAGTTTGGGGGAGATGCAGGAGTTTGTGAAAGTTGGAGCTAGGCCTAAGTATTCCACAATCGTAGCAAGTGGGGTGTAAAAGGGAAGTTCATTATGAAGGTTTCCTTTGGCAGTAAAGAAGATACAAATAAGTTTAAGAGCAATGAGAGGGGGCAGCTGGGTAGCTCAGTGGATTGAGAGTCAGGCCTAGAGATGAGAGGTCCTAGGTTCAAATCCAGCCTCAGACACTTCCCAGCTTTGTGACCTTGGGCAAGTCACTTGATTCCCATTGCCCACCCTTACCACTCTTCCACCTCGGAGCCAATGAAGTTAAGGGTTTAAAAAAAAAAGAGCAATGAGAGGGAAAATGGGAATTGGAACAGTGATATAGGAAAAGAGCATAATGAGAATGAAGTAACTGAAACAAAATGAGAGTGAAGAAATCTGTGAGTAATTGGACAGAGTAGCACTGAAGAATACAGTAGCAGTGAAAGTAAAGGATAAAGAAGCAGATACTAGTGAGCAGAAAAATAAGCCCTGTGTAAATCAGTGTGTAGAAGAAGCTGAAGGGAATAATCAAAAGGATATTAAGTCTCCTAAGGAAATGTCATGCAAAGGTAGAAGTAGAGACTGATTAGGATCTTAATGGGATTAATTTAATAGCTCCAATAGTGGATATTTTTATACCTCCTCATACATATGAACCACATGTAGCAATCAGAGTAGGGGATGAGATTTATAATGTGATGGTAGATACCAGTGCAAGCCAATATGTGCTACAAACACCTTCTGAAGGGAGTAGGGTGGTTGGTTCAATTGGAGTGGTAGGAGCTACAGGGAGACTCAAAGAATTCCAAAATTGCAATTGGAAATGGTATCTTTGTGTCATTTGTCTGTTGAGCATGCATTTCTTCTCATTCCGGCCTATCCATCAAATCTGATGGGAAGGGATTTTCTGTGTAAACTGGAAGCTACTATCCACTGTCATCTTTCTGGGAAAATTATGTTACACCTTCCAAAGGATTCACTGAAAGCCTATCCATTATTATTTCTTTTTTTTTAAACCCTTACCTTCTATCTTGGAGCCAATACAAGTGATTTGCCCAGGGTCACACAGCTGGGAAGTGTCTGAGGTCAGATTTGAACTTAGAACCTCCCATCTTTAGGACTGGCTCTCAATGCACTGAGCTACCCAGCTGCCCCCTCCATTATTTCTTGATGCAGTGGAAGGAGAGGAGGAAATTAAATCAGTCTATGAGATTCCTAAAGAAATCCCAGAGAGGGTATGGGCAAAATCTTCCACAGATGTTGGGTTATTGAAATCTGCAACCCCAATTAAAGTAAAAACTAAGGAAGGACACCCTTCTAGAATACCTCAGTATAAATTGAGTAAGGAAGCTACTGAAGGGATACGCCCAATTATTGAGTCTTTACTGAAGGAAGGGATAATTAAGCCAACTTTCTCAGAATACAATACACCCATCCTGCTGTGTAAATGGAACTAGCTCACCCCATTCATAGTTAAAACTCTCGCCACCAGAGATAATGTCAACCCACCTCCCTTAGTGGGGAGGAGAGACATGTGACAATAAGTAACAAATCAAGAACAAGGGACTGCCCTTTGGGCAGTCCAAAACAGTGTTGAGACTGCCATTTGTCCACTTGAAATGAGAGGTGGGTGCAGGAAATGACAAAAGCAGCTGGTAACTTCCTGTGAGGGAGTTGGTGCTTTGAACTGGGTGTAGAAGGATCTCTGGTGAGACCTCAGGCAGCTTCCCTCTGAATTGTCACCTGGGTAAGTTAGGCTGACTTCCCTTCGTTTCTCTTGGTGTTCTAGAATATCTCCCCTCGAGGCTTCTTTACCTCTCTAATTGTCAAGGCCTTGTGGCTAGTAACCTTGTTTAATTTAGCTCTAAATCCTCATCCAGGCCAGTCTGGCCAGAGTTTCTCTCTCTCTCTCTATCTCCCTACCTTCAACCTTCCTAATTGTAAATAAACTACCATAAAAGCCATCCTGACTTGGGGGTATTTTTTAATTATTGGATCAATCTAAATCTGATTGATTCCTGGTGACCACACCTTAAAAATATATATATAAATATCTAACTTCCCTTCTTACACTGCCAATGAAAAAAGCAAAACTAGATGAGAAAGGGAAACTGATTTGGAGATTTATCCATGATTTGAGAGCTGTGCATGATTTTATAATCAAGACCCATACAGTAGGGCTAAGCCCTGCTACTGTTCTGTCCTCTATTCCCAGTAATGCCAGCTATTACACAGTTGTGGATTTGTACTCTGCTTATTTTTCTATACCAATTGACAAAGATAGCCCAAAAGTTTTTGCTTTCACGGGGGAAGGAAATCGGTACTGCTGGGGCCGATTGCCTCAAGGGTATTCTGAAGCTCGGCGCTTGTTTTCCCAGATCCTTAGAAAAGATTTAAATAGCATTTAAGGAGAGCAAAGTGGTGCATTTTGTGGATAACATCTTGTTAACATCCCCAAATGGAAAAATTTTGTCTTCGAGACAGTATAAGGCTTCTTTGTGAATTATGTAAGTGAGGACATAAGATTTCTAAGTCCAAAATGCAGTGGTGTTTGCCAAGGGTAGAATATGTGGGGTTCGTGTTAGCCAGTGGTACCAGAAGTATCTAAGAAAAGAAGAGCTGACATACAGAAACTCAGTGCTCCAAAGACCAAGAAGCAGCTGAGAGCTGTTCTGGGGACTACTGGGTTCTGTCATTAGTGGATTCCAGGCTATAGTGTTATATTCAAGCTCTGAGAGTTGGTTTGTCTCACCTTGATTGACAGGGGAAGACAGTTGGAGACCTCGAAATGTTCGGAGAGGTGGTTAGGAGAGGGGAAAGTCGATTGGCCTGAGGCGAGAAAGAGCCCTCAAAGCCATCTGGGAGAGGAGGTCTTTGGTCCTAGAGGTCTTTAGTCCTGGAGGTCTTTGGTCTTGGAGCTTGGAGCTTGGATCTTTGATCTTTGAACATTGCTCTGAATCTCCCTAGATATTTAGGCATTTGAATCATTATTAGCTATTAGGTATTTGGGCCCAGGAGGTGAAGGGAGGAAGGGAGGTATAAGAAGAAGAGGGTAGATTTCCTGAGGGATTATTGATCATAGTTATAGTGACAGGGTCTCCTATCCCCAATCCATTCCTGATTATTCCTTTCCCTATTTAACATCTATAGATAAAGCTTATTTAAGTACCTTCCTGAGTGGTCAATACATCACGGCCCTTGGGGAGGGAGGAATGCAGTCAAATGAAAATGTTATCCAAGGCTAATAGAGCCCAATAATATTAATTAATCCTTAAAGGGTTACCCATCTAGCTGACCCTTAAGGGTCCTGCCTGGGCACTGTTATATTTAGAAAGAGACTTATAACATCAAACTAAGGTGACTGTGTAATATTGAAAGGGACACATCCAGGATAGGGCTCAAGGGAAAAACAAATAACTGGATCCTGGATTTCTACAGAAAAGTTAAACAATCCTGCCCTGGCAGACTGAACTAAAGGTTTTACACACAGGAAGATGAGATATTAGTGTAAGGAGGGAGGAGCAGGGAAGTCCCAAGTTACAGGTTGCACAAAGGGAAAGTTAGGCATATATGCCCATTAAGTCTCTCCTTTCTCAGAAGTGGCAGTTAAGAGAGTAATGATGGCTATAAACAGGCCGGCTGGCTTTTTGGCGGGTGGGGTTGGTGGTAAAGTAGCCTCCGCTGCAGCAACAAGGCATTTGATCTGTCCTCATGTTGGTAAGTCAGTTCTGTTGGTTCCTTGGTCTCAAGATCGGGCCTGGAGGTGGAGCTGTCTTTGCTTCAGATCAGACAGGTGATCACGGCACCTGGGGGTTGGAGTCATGGTGAAGTTGGACAAGCCACTCCGCTACCCAAACCGGAGAGTCAGTGCCTATAGGAAAAATACAAACAGATCCTCAACCCCTTGGGGTGGAAGGCTGCCAAGTGTTGTTAGTAATGACAACTAAGTTCATGTGATTTATGACAAAACAAACATGAGCAAGAATTCACTGGGGTAGAAAGGGGTATACTATTACAGCTGAATGTAGAAGTCATTGTAGTTGATTTTTTAAAGTTAAGTGAGTTCGTTCAACTATTGCTTGTCCTTGTTTTTAAATTTATTCTAAAAGGAAATGTGAATTGTTTGAGAGATTTTGAAGTATAGGCTAGGCCAATATCCATTTTGAGAAAACCAGGAATGCCCAAGAATTGAAAGGTGAGGAGAAGGTGGGAGATAACATCTTTATGAGCTTCTCCTGTGTGGACTGAAGCAAATATCAGATTAGAAAATGTAATCCTAAATTTATATCCTGAACTACGTTCACACACAAGCATTTTCAGGAAAAAGTGACATTCATTTCTGTTATATTCACATTAGCATCTTAAGCAGTTAATCCAATTATTTTTCATAAATCATTGCTTTACTAATTTAGTTTAACTAACTCCAACATATTAACTGTTGTGTCTATAAAAGAAGCATGTTCTTTGACCTGAACCTCTTTAGAATTCTGAATTTATAGTATGGACTCTGAAGTTACACCAATTAATATACCTCGCCTGAGCAATGTTTTGTGCAGCTTCTACTAAAAAACAAAACAACTAACATCTTGGGGCTTTCAAGTTATATCTCTAAAGTTTATAAAAGGCAGCTGACAACTTTTACCTGTTGAAAATGTTTTGCTATATAGTCCCTAAATATCAATGTAAAATAATTATAAGTACTATGTTCTCCTTCCTGGGTGAGGAAGGGGTTAAATTACTTTTGAAACACTTCCAAGGCCAAAGCAGTTTTTCTGAGAACTGCATGACTTGTGATATCTTTCCATGCCCTTTTAACTTTTTAAGTTACTATACTTATAAAATCTGCATGTTTTTAAAAACCTGATAATAAATCATTTCCAATAAATATGAATTAAAAACTCCACAACTTCCAAATTAACTTTGATTAAAGTCTCAACAATACTTCCTTCATATACCAGTTTTCCTTTCAGACCTCTGCTCAAAGCAGAATAAAACCTCTAATCTTGCCTCTTTATACCTTAGGACAAAGGTTGGCAACCTTTTTGGCCCTGAGAGCCATAAACGCCTGCGTAAGGAGGAGGACGGAGGCAGAAGGTGCTGGAATATGGGGCAGGGGCTGAAGGGCCCCCTGGGGCACATCCTGGGGCTCTGCCCAGACTTGCAGGTTCGGAAGTGGAGCCAGATATGGCTCGAGAGCCATACGTTGCCGACCCCAGCCTTAGGATATTCCTACATACCTGATTAAATATTTCTTTCATATTCTGAACTAGCATTCTTTATACCTTTTTCCACTAACTCTTTCTCTCATCTCATCTGGCTTCTCCTCTTTTATTATAAATAGAGGAGTGGTGACTACTCTTTACCTATATTTACCTACTACCTAGTCCTACTAGTGAGTCCTATTTGATTTCTGGGCTGGTAAAATTTCCTTTACTAATTAATTATATACAATTTGCATAAAAATTAATTTTCTATACAGGACATGTTCATACATGTTTTGTATACAAACAATATTACATTTTACAAATTATATTTGAGTACTTGTTAATCCCTTCTTATACCTCGCACATATTTAAAAACAATTTATATATCCCAGTGAAATACAACACTGTTTAGAAGTTCTATCTTTTGCAAAATACCAAATTCTTAGTACCTGTGTTAATTCACCTTTACAGATCACCAAATTTAAATTCCTAAAATTCCAATGCCATCATGCGATCAATTGTTGCTATATATAAACAGTACATGTATTAAATAACGTCTTATTTAAAATCCAAAATTTAAATCTTAAAAAAAACGCTCCACAATACACTACAACCTTATCCTAAGTGAATTTTATACTTAAATATTTTATATTTACTAAGTAGCCAGTACAGCTTTTTGCCTTTGTAAAATAAAAATTTCCTCTTGTTGTCAAGCTGGCTATTAATTACATCGAGACAGTTTTCAAATTCACTGAAATCATATATTACCAGTCCTAATAGATCATAAACAATTCTTTAACTATTGGTATTATACAGAATTAAATTTAGCTAACATTTCACATTTAACTGATACACAATTATCACCATGAAATTACTGTATCATAATATCTTATCAGGCTCATTTCAATTTTCCAAAGTTACATATATCAATATTTAAGATTTAATTCAAGTGAATGGCCAAATTGTGGGACAAAACTTCTCTTTGTGTGTTCCAAACGAAACTTTTTTCTTATCTCAGAGGGCCCTTCCGAGATAAGGAAAAAGAAGGTTTATGGAATACTCCCATCAAGTTTAGAGGTCAGAATTAATTACCTCCATGGAGGCCTCTGAAGCATATTTTGTGAACACCCAATTAGGAAAACATCAGACAAGACCAATAGACTTCCGGGTTAAGATGGTGGCAGAGTAGAGGCAGGGTGACTTTCTCTCCTTACCAATGGATATAGAGTACATCCAAAGGACAAGAAAACAAAATCCAGATGAAAGAAGGGACCCCACAATAGGGCGCAGTATTAAAGGTACTTGCGATTTGGGTACTTCCACGCTATAAGGGGGAGGGGGGAATAGCTCCCATCAAAATGCGAGTGGATCAACCCTCCCCCACCCCACCCACAGTACCAGAGTCAAATGCTGCGCTCCAGAGTTAGAGCAAGTGGGGACACAAAATCTAGCCCCTAGGCAGCTAGCTGGCACTACCAGGAACTTGTCCCTGAGAGCAGCAAGACCTGAGATCCCAGGTGGCTGGAAAACTCAGACCTTGGACACAGGTGTGGGGCTAAAAGAGGCAGCGCCCAGCTCACTCAGACTCAGGGGAAAATCTCAGGTGGAGGAGCAAGCATGGGTCAAGTTCCGGGCTCTGGGCAGCTGGCTAGGACCACAGGGGCTTGACCCTGAAAATAGCTAGACCAGAGACCCCAGGAGGCTGGAAAACTAAGACCTTGGACATGAGTGTGGGGCTGAGAGAGGCAGCAGCAGCGCCCAGTGCACTCAGAATCAGGGGAAAATCTAAGGTGGAAGAGCAAGCGTGAGCCAAGTTCAAGCTCTGGGCAGCTGGCCAGGAACTGTGAAAAATATGGAGGCACCAGGGATGTTACAATATAATCTAATTGGTTGTGGGTACACACACTGGGTTGTAGGAGAGACAGGACCAGGATGGAGAGATCAGAGTAAACAACTAAGTTGCTGATAACTGACAAGAATGTCACCAACTGTCACCAGCTCACCACTAGGCCAGAGTCTTAGAAACTAGCAGGCAAGGTAAAAGGTCTTAACAGGTTTAATTATGTTCAACTAAAAGGTGGGATAGGGAATTCTACACTAAAACCTACATGGCAAAACCACAGGGCAAGGGGAGGACTTATCTACTCTAATACTAATTGACCTAGGCCAGGCTGGGCATGTTCTGGAGTCTCTGGGGCTGCTTCAAACCTGGTTCCAGCCAGGTTTGACCAGCACAGCCAAAGGGCCTGTGGGTGGCTTTGGGGTTTCTCATGGTAATCCACAGATGATCTCAGGATGCCAAAAGCCAAGGTGGTCCAAGGTACCCAAGTACAGAGAGTGTGCTTGAGATGCTGTCCACCAGATCCCAAATTCTTCCTCCACCTGGTGCTGCTATGTAGTACTTGTCCCCTTGCTAGATGCCACCACCACACAGGATCCCAGGGAAATCAGGATGCAGGGTGTCCTTTACTCTGAGATCTCCCAGGGCTAACAACAGTTTGTGCCAACCCCTAATGTAATCTCTCAGGGCACAAGCACCTACTTCCTGCTCCTTCATTCCTTCTTGGAATGCTCCAGTCCTTCCTGCTAGGTCAACCTTAATACTTAATTACTAACTAATCTTCCTCACAAAAGAACATGGGAGCGCAACCCTGAAAACAGCTAGACCAGAGACTCCAGGAGGGTCCCCAGAGAAGCCAAGAGATTCACAAAGTAGCCTCAAGCAAAAAACTGTTCCCTAACTCCATACAAAGAGAATCAGATTTGCCTTACTCAGCCTCCTTGCAGATTAAACATAATGATTCCAATCAAGGCCAATCAAGAAATAAACAAGAAGACCAAGAAAGCTCAAACACTTGATAACTTCTCCACAGAAAAAACCTAGAAAACAGAAGACAAACAAAGACATCCAAACCTTTCCAAAAAATGAAAATGGGTCACAAGATCTTGAAGAGTTCAAATCTGAGATTATGAGAAAGATGAAAGAGATCTGGCAAGAAAATAACAGTTTAAAAGGCAGAATTTCACAATTGGAAAGTGAGGCTCAGAAATCAAATGAATTGATAAGCAAACAGAAGACCAGAAATGACCAGCCGGAAGCCTTGAAGAACCAGATAGACCAGACTGAAAATGAAAACCAGTCTCTAAAGGCTAGAATTGGGCAATTAGAAGCCAATTATCTCTCAAGACAGCAAGAACAAATAAAGCAAAGTCAAGAGACTGATAAAATAGAAAAAAACATGAAATACCTTTCTGAGAAACTGATAGATCAAGAAAACAGGTCTAGAAGAGACAATTTGAGAATCATTGGTCTTCCTGAAAAACCAGAAATTAATAGAAATTTGGACTCCATACTAAAAGAAATTATTTAGCAAAACTGCCCTGAAATTCTACAAGAGGGCAATATAGACATTGAAAGGATCCATAGATCACCCTCTACACTAGACCCTGAAAAGACAATCCCCAGTAATATAATAGCCAAATTCAAGAGCTTCCAAGTAAAAGAAAAATATTACAAGAAGCCAGAAAGAGACAATTCAGATATCGAGGGGCACTAATCAGGATCACACAGGACCTGGCAGCCTCCACACTAAAAGACCGCAAAGCTTGGAATATGATATTCAGAAAGGCAAGAGAACTGGGTCTACAACTAAGGATCACCTACCCATCAAAACTGACTATATACTTCCAGGGGAAAGTATGGGCATTCAACAAGATAGAAGATTTCCAAGTATTTGCACAGAAAAGACCAGGACTAAATGGAAAGTTCAATATCCAACCACAAAAACCAAGAGAAACATGAAAAGGTAAGTAAGAAACAGAGGGGAAAGAAAGAAAATTCTTATTCTTAAATTTACTTTTTTTATCTTTATTATAGGGGGTAGGGATAGAACTAGGAGAGGATACCAAAATGTTAGGGAATACAAAACTGATAAAACTGATAACTAGGAGAGGATACCAAAATGTTACGGAGTACAAAACTCTGAATGTGAATGGGATGAACTCACCCATAAAATGGAAGCAATTAGCAGAGTGGATTAGAAAACAAAATGTTTTATCTTTATTATCTTTTTTATCTTTAAGGGCCTTAATAAGATCAAATTATTTGTATTCCTATATGGAAAAATGTTATGTGTAATTTTCAAAAACTGTATTCACTATTATAGTAATTAGAAGAAATATTCATAGGGAGAGGTTGGAGCACTAAATGGTCTAAGATGAGACCGGGCAGGGAAAAAAAAAGGGAGAGTGAATAGTAGATGGCATCAAGAGAAACTTGAATGAATAAGAAAAATAGGATATTCTATACCACACAAAGAGATCATGGAATGGGAAGGGATCAATACTATTATAAAAAGGAGAGGAAGAGAGCATTAAGAGGAAATATTTAAACCTTACTCTCAGCGGAATTAACCCTGAAAAGTGAAGCGTAGCTATATCCATTGGGGTATAGAATTCTATCTAACACTACTGAGAAAGTCAGAAGGGATAAACCAAGGGGAGCAGGGGAATGGGAAGGTCAAAAAATGGAGGAGAGGAGTGAGGGAATTCATTAGGTCTTAAAAAAGAGGGGAATAATAAGGGAGGGGATGGAAAGGGAAGTAAATCAAGGGAGGGGACAAAGGGGGACAGGTCTAAAACAAACCACTGGTTTAAAAGGAAATAGCATTAGAAGAAGAGGTAAAACTAGGAGAGGATACCAAAATGTTAGGGAATACACAACTGATAATTATAACTCTGAATGTGAATGGGATGAACTTGCCCATAAAAATGGAAGCAAATAGCAGAATGGATTAGAAACCAAGATCCTATCATATGTTGTCTACAAGAAACACATATGAGGTGGGTGAACAAACTGTTGTGAAAAAGATTAGTTAGTCAATTAGGTATTAAGGATGTACCTAGCAGGAAGGAGCTGGAGCTGGTGCATCCATCAGTAACATATTGCAACACAATATAGCAAAGAAACAACATTACAAATCAGATACATACAACACAAACATGTTAGGGTACATTCTGTTCCTTATGGAATGAAACAATGTATAAATACTAACAAAATTAGAATTAGCTATTGGATAAGTAAGTACTAACAAAGGATAGATAGTTACTAACAAAGATTAGCTAGTTTTTAGATAGATGTAGCTAGACTAATATGCTAATATAATGGGGATACTTTAGAATAGTTTAGTGAAATAGATATAGTATTAGATTGTTAGAGAATAAGATAAGGTACTAATGTACATTACAGTGCAGATACATCAAACATAAAATTGCATTACATGAAGAACACATAACATATTACAGATCACATATCACAAATAATGTAAATAGTTGTGTAAATAGTATGTGTATATTGTAAATTGTATTATAGTGTAAGTATTGTATATATGTAACGGGTGTATACATGTATATTTGATATGTATA
Source organism: Gracilinanus agilis (assembly GCF_016433145.1). Taxonomy (NCBI): domain Eukaryota; kingdom Metazoa; phylum Chordata; class Mammalia; order Didelphimorphia; family Didelphidae; genus Gracilinanus; species Gracilinanus agilis. Next base: position 558,989,685 of record NC_058131.1, on the reverse strand, counting down.
TATCATGTGTACATATATGTATATTTGTATATCATACATGTGTATATTATGTATATATTGTATGTATGTATGTATCATATGTATATATGTGTATAACTATAAATTCTGTGACTACTTTGATATAATTGAGTTGCAAACATTCAAATGTAATTTGCATAAGGGAGTTTACTGTTTTGTTTTAATTTGTTTTATGCAATGTTGTGTTAAAATGTATTTTCCAAAATGGTTTGTATTTATTAGTTGGTAGGATATTTCTGTATTAGAATTAGAGTTATGTTTGATGTTTGTTTTGACTTTTGTGTTGATGTAACCTTCTCAGACCATAATGCAATTAAAATAATAATTAGTAAGGGCACCTAGACTGGCAAATCAAAAACTCATTGGAAATTAAATAATATGATTCTCCAAAACCAGCTAGTCAAAGAAGCAATCATAGAAACAATCAACAATTTCATTGAAGAGAATGACAATAATGAAACATCCTACCAAACTCTGTGGGATGCAGCTAAGGCAGTACTCAGGGGGAAATTTATATCCTTGAATGGATATATTAACAAATTAGAGAAGATAAAGATCAATGAACTGAGCATGCAGATTAAAAAAACTAGAAAGGGAACAAATTAAAAATCCCCAGCTATACAACAAATTGGAGATTATAAAAATTAAAGGAGAAATCAATAAATTTGAAAGTAAAAGAACTATTAAATTAATAAATAAAACAAGAAGCTGGTAGTTTGAAAAAACAGATAAAATAGACAAAGAACTAGTCAAAGAAAACCAAATCATCAGTATTAAAGATGAAAAGGGAGACCTCACCTCTAATGAACAGGAAATCAAGGCAATCATTAAAAACTATTTAGCGCAATTATATGGCAATAAATATAGCAATCTAGATGAGATGGATGAATATTTACAAAAATACAAATTGCCTAGATTAACAGTAGAAGAAATAGAATACTTAAATAATCCCATATCAGAAAAAGAAATTGAACAAGCCATCAAAGAATTCGCTAAGAAAAAATCCCCAGGAACAGATGGATTCACAAGTGAATTCTATCAAACCTTTAAAGAACAACTAATTCTAATACTATACAAACTATTTGACATAATAAGTAAATAAGGAGTTCTACCAAACTCCTTTTACGATACAAATATGGTACTGATCCCAAAGCCAGGTAGATCAATAACTGAGAAAGAAAACTACAGACCAATTTCCTTAATGAACATAGATGCAAAAATCTTAAACAGAATACTAGCAAAGAGATCCCAGCAAATGATCATGAGGGTTATTCATTATGATCAGGTGGTATTTATATCAGGAATGCAAGGATGGTTCAAAATCAGGAAAACCATTCACATAATTGACCATATCAACAAGGAAACCAACAAAAACCACATGATTATCTCAATATATGCTGAAAAGGCCTTTGACAAAATACAACATCCATTCCTATTGAAAACACTAGAAAGTATAGGAATAGAAGGATCTTTCCTAAAAATAATAAACAGTATATATCTAAAACCATCAACAAGCATCATATTCAATGGGGATAAATTAGAAGCCTTCCCAATAAGATCAGGCATGAAACAAGGATGCCCATTATCACCTCTATTATTTAACATTGTACTAGAAACACTAGCAGTAGCAATTAGAAAAGAAAAAGAAATTGAAGGTATTAAAACAGGCAATGAGTAGACTAACCTATCACTCTTTGCAGATGATATGATGGTCTACTTAAAAAATCCTAGAGAGGGGGCAGCTGGATAGCTCAGTGGATTGAGAGCCAGGCCTAGAGACAGGAGGTCCTAGGTTCAAATCCGGCCTCAGACACTTCCCAACTGTGTGACCCTGGGCAAGTCACTTGACCCCCATTGCCTACCCTTGCCAATCTTCCACCTATAAGTCAATACACAGAAGTTAAAGGTTTAAAATAAAGAAAAAAACTAAAAAAACTAAAAAATCCTAGAGAATCAACTAAAAAGCTAGTAGAAATAATCAACAACTTTAGCAAAGTTGCAGGATACAAAATAAATGCACATAAATCATCAGCATTTCTATATGTTTCCAACACATCACAACAGCAAGAGTTAGAAAGAGAAACACCATTTAAAATCACCCTAGACAATATAAAATACTTAGGAATCTATCTACCAAAACAAACACAGAAATTATATGAATTCAACTACAAAACACTTTGCAAACAATTAAAACTAGATCTAAAGAATTGGAAAAACATTGATTGCTCATGGGTAGGATGAGCTAACATAATAAAAATGACCATTCTACCCAAATTAATTTACCTATTTAGCGCCATACCTATCAAACTACCAAAAAACTTTTTAACTGAATTAGAAAAAACTATAACAAAGTTCATTTGGAAGAACAAAATATCAAGAATATCAAGGGAAATAATGAAAAAAAAAGTGAAGGAAGGTGGCCTAGCAGTACCAGATATTAAACTATACTATAAAGCCACAGTCATCAAAACGATATGGTATTGGCTAAGAGACAGAAGGGAGGATCAGTGGAATAGACTTGGGGTAAGTGACGACAGCAAGACAGTGTATGGTAAACCCGAAGAGCCCAACTTTTGGGACAAAAATCCACTATTTGACAAAAACTTTTGGGAAAATTGGTAAACAATATGGGAGAGATTAGGTTTAGATCAACATCTCACACTCTACACCAAGATACATTCAGAATGGATGAATGACTTGAATATAAAGAAGGAAACTATAAGAAAATTAGGTGAACATAGAATAGTATACCTCTCAGATCTATGGGAAAGGGAAGATTTTAAAACCAAGAAAGAGTTAGAAATTTGGGATTCTCACTGCAATCCACTGATTATCTCTGGATGCCAGGAGCTAAGGTTGTCTCAGGAACCAAATAGGAAGGGATTGCTTGAAACGCTGTCCACCTGTCCGGGTCCAGCCGGACACAACCGAGGGGTCCGGGGAAACGGCAACCTAAGAACCCATAGGGGAAGAAGAGGGGAGACCTCGCGTGCAAGACAGAGTCGTTTAGATGGATACAAGGCTCGTTTATTGCAGATCTATGACAAGAATATATAGGCTGAGGGCAGAAGGGGGTCGGCAGATACTAAGGGGGAAAGGAACGCGGAAAGGGAGCATAGAAAATCTCTGGTGGCGTCTTACTGTCTCCAAGCATGGCTGGGCCTATGATCAATATCTTATCTTAGAAGAGTGAATGATATCTATTCTTAGAAGAGTGACTATCTTATCTTAAAGTCTTGGTCCTTAACATCCACCAGATCTCAAACTTCTCCTCCTCCCTTGGCTCTGTATATCTTGTTCTCTTTGCTAGTTGCCACACCACACAGGATCCCAGGGGAAAATCAGGAAGCAAGGTGTCCTTTGCTCTGAGGTCTCCCAGGCTGGCAACAGATTTTGCCCACCACTAATGGAGTCCTCACTCAGGGCACAGACACACTTCCTCCTCCCTCATTCCATCCTTGAATTCCCAGCTCCAGCTCCTTCCTGCTATGTACAACTTAATTCTTAATCACTAGCTAATCTAATCTTCCTCACAACAACCCCCATTGCCTACCCTTACCACTCTTCCACCTAGGAGCCAATACACAGAAGTTAAGGGTTTTAAAAAAATGTAAAAAAAGAGTTAGAAAAAATTACAAAATGTAAAATAAATAATTTTGATTATATTAAATTAAATTTTTTGCACAAACAAAAACAATACAACCAAAATCAGAAGGGAAGCAACAAACTGGGAAAAAAATCTTTATAACAAAAAACTGTGACTGAGGTCTAATTACTCAAATATACAAGGAGCTAAAACAATTGTATAAAAAAAAATCAAGCGATTCCCCAATTGATAAATGGGCAAGGGACATGAATAGGCAATTTTCAGATAAAGAAATCAAAACTCTTAATAAGCACATGAGAAAGTGTTCTAGATCTCTAATAATTAGAGAAATGCAAATCAAAACAACTCTGAGGTATCACCTTACACCTAGCAGATTAGCTAAAATGACAGCAGGGGAGAGTAATGAATGTTGGAGGGGATGTGGCCAAATTGGGACATTAATGCATTGCTGGTGAAGTTGAGAACTGATCCAACCATTCTGGAAGGCAATTTGGAACTATGCTGAAAGGGCTATAAAAGAATGCCTGCCCTTTGATCCAGCCATACCATTGTTGGGTTTGTACCCCAAAGAGATCATAGATAAACAGACTTGTACAAAAATATTTATAGCTGTGCTTTTTGTGGTGGCAAAAAACTGGAAAATGAGGGTAAGCCCTTCAATTGGGGAAAGGCTAAACAAATTGTAGTATATGCTGGTGATGGAATACTATTGTGCTCAAAGGAATAATAAACTGGAGGAATTCCATGTGAACTGGAAAGACCTCCAGGAATTGATGCAGAGTGAAAGGAGCAGAGCCAGAAGCACACAGTACACAGACTGATATACTATGGTAAAATCAAATGTAATGGACTTCTGTACCAGCAGCAATGCAATGTCACAGGACAGTTCTGAGGAACTTATGGAAAAGAACGCTACCCACATTCAGAAGAAGAACTGCAGGAGTAGAAACACAGAAGAAAAACAACCGCTTGAACACATGGGTTGATGTGGGCATGGTTAGGGATGTAGACACTAAACAACCACACCAATGTAACTATCAATAATATGTAAATAAGTCTTGATTGATGACACATGTTAAAACCAGTGGAAATGCGGGTTGGATATGGGGAGGATTTGAAGGGGGGCCAAGAGGAAAGTAAAAACAAGAATCATGTAACCATGAAAAATGTTTCTAAAAAATAAAATATTAATAAATATCTTTAAAAAAAAAAGAACTGGCTATGTCACGGCTCAAAAAAAAAAAAAAAAAGACAAGACCAGTAATGAGGATACACATAAAGACAAATAAAACAAATAGTAAACACATACTCAGGATCCTGCTAACTAAATGCGTCCATTCTTTACATTATGTTAAATTCTCCTATACATAGTCTCAGTCTAAAACCTTCATTGAAAAAATCCATCTTGCTTTTTTCAAAGTACTGTCTCTTTAAAAACTCTGAAAAGTGAAGCATTCTGCTCTGTGAGAAACCTTGCAACTTGGCTGTCTATTTTTCTTGTGTAGAGAGTGCAAACTGTAATAAATCTAGTTTGATTGAGAAAATTCTTTCCTTTACTCTGACTGTGAAATATGATTTTATGAGAAAGAGAAACTTTGGCTCCATGAGCCTTAAGCACATTATAGATGACTTGGTCAAAGAGCCATTCATCCTAAGAAACCGATTTGCTCCACGTTTTACTTCTAATGTTCTCCCTGTTGGGGGAGATATCCCTTGCCTGTGTGTTGTGTATCTTCCCTGATGGGGAGAACTCTTCCTCCCTTAAACAAGGAGGCCTCTCCTCTGGTGTGTGTGTGTGGGGGGTGCAGAACAAGGCCCAAGAGTTCCTCAGGTAATGGCCTGGGAGGGGACAGGACAAGTTAAAGTTTGGGGTCAGAAGGGCCTCAAATTGCTGGTGGCAATTAAGTGCAGTTTTTTGAATGAACACACAAGCATATAAAGGAAAAAAACCCAAAAAAGCTTTCTCATGTTAATCCAAGCAACTTTCCCATAACAAAAGTTAGCCTTGAGAAGTAGCCTTGAGCAAAGGACTATTGGGGGGGAGGGTAGGTGGGAAGATAACTGGAGCTGAGAAAGGGGAGATTCCAAGAGTCTGGTAAACATACTTTTCTGCCTAGTAAAATGGGCCTGGGTAAAGATTATTGTCTTAATCAGCTATTTTGTTGTTGGGAAATGTGGAAACTAAGGGATCTCAGACCTTTGTCTTACACAGACCCTGAACCTCATCTGACATTAGGGGTCTCAGACCTTTGCCTTTTCAGACTTTGAGACCTCAGTCCCTGACAATATGTAAAATAGGATAGAATAGATCTTAGTTCAAGGTAAAGGTTATTAATATGTATTAGAAGTGTAAGAGAGAAAAGAGAGTATTTACTTTGAAGTGTTTAGGTAAGATTGATTTAGACTGCATTATGCAGAAGTTTTTTATTATTAAGGTAAATTACCATAGTAGTTTCATTTTAAAAGAGAAAACTTTGTTTTCTGCTTGTGAGGCATTTAGAATCAATAACTTTTCCAACAGAGACAGTACATCACTGTTATATCACAGAAATATCTTAGCTCAGATTCAATTCTATGCTTTCTCAGGCCATCTTCTTTTCTTTCTCAACACCCTCTTTTACTCAATAGTTAAAATGACCCTACAAGATGAACTAAAGGCTTCTATGAGCTGGCTTTCAGCTTCTCTGCTAAACTGACTTCAGTAAGCCAGCCAACCTTGGCTGAAGGCTAGAGAGGGCTGGGATATTGGGATTCTCACAAGAGGTCCAGGTTGATCCATTGATGACTTCAGGGTACAGGAACCAAATCCTTGCATGCAAAGAAGAGGCTTCCAGCATTTAAGCTGGAAAGGATAGAAGACATACAATAAACTTGGTAATTGGATTATATTTGAGAACTTTACATGTAATAGCTATATTCAGCTTCTGTTTGATTTGAGATTTTACCAGGAAGCTGCTAAATTACTAGAGGCTACAGAATTAGTTGGCTTCAACTTTAGATAAAAAGACATATAATCAAATAAATAAATAAAAACATAGAAATAAATAATCCTCTGAGCCCCAAACAAGCAACTTAGCATATGTAAGAATGCAATGGCTGCCCTGGCATTTTGGAACAATGGCAGTTAGAATGCTGTGGAGGCAGATCCAGTGACAGTTGGACCAGAGCTAGGGCTTCTGGGATTGAAGAGCCTGGAGGAGCAGCTTTTGGGGGAAGCCAATGTGAGAGGTGGTTGTTTATTGGCATTGAGACCCCCAAAGTGAGCTTTGGAGGTTATTTCCCAGACAAAGAAGACTAGCATTTCTCCTGTTACATCCTGTTTCATCTTGGTTCCTGAGTTTTCACTGACAACCAGCAATAGCCTCAACAGAGTTGGGGAAGGGAGTCTGGACTTCCTTTGGGGAGCTGATCCCCTAATCCCTCACTTTTTTGGGCATTGCCTAGTAGTATCCCTCTTGTGTATAATATCAATTAAATAGCTTTAGAGGTCAATATGATAGTGGGTTTGGGACAGTGAAACTACATTTGGGCAACACAGAGATCAGGTCTTAGGATCTGAATCTCTGTGGGTACCTGACATTGGTGAAGGCCTGGGGCTGAGGGAATTATTCTGCACCCCCTTTCCTGTGAACCCCATTCCTATTCCTCTCTTATTAGTCCTGATTTAAACCCTTAAATTTTAGCAAGTCAGATCTGTGTGGATGCTATTGGTGGGAGGCATAGAATAAGGGTAGTGAAGGGAGGCAGACTGAAAGCCATTATTGCCTGATTCCCCTGCTGTGAGCAAGGGGGAAGTTTCTGTGTACCCTGTCCAGCACCAGCATATTATCGGGGTTTCATTCATCTCTCATTGTGGGGACATTCACTTACATCCCTTCTACCCTGGCGCAACCATCAGGAATCCCCCATTTTCCTTAGGGAACCCCATTTGTCTCCCAGTAAGGAGGGGTGGCTGTTGAGGGAGGAGAGGTCATTATACATCTATCTAGTGGGTTCTCAACTACATCCCAATCCTCTTAATCACCTCCTTATACATAGCAGTTTAATGGCAGAACTTCTGAAAAGGAGGGGGCAGCTGGGTGACTCAGTGGATTGAGAACCAGGCCTGGAGATAGGAGGTCTCAGGTTCAAATCTGACCTTAGACACTTCACAGCTATGTGACTCTGGGTAAGTCACTTAATCCCCCATCTGCAGCCCTTACCACTCTTCTGCCTTAGAACCAATACACAGTATTGATTCTAAGACGGAAGGTAAGGGTTTAAAAAAAAAACAAAGCACTTCTTAAAAGAACTACAAAAAAGAGGAACTTGCTTCTAGCAAGCAAAGAAAATTTTAAAGGAATATGCAGAATGTACTCTTTTTTTCCATCAGTGCTAAGTAACCACTCTGGATGGTGTGTATGTGAACACATATATATTGATGTGTTTGAGTTGAACACATTTTTCATTCTCAGATGCTATTTCTGATTCTTTCCCATATTTGATCTTATTAATTCAAGGTCCTTGATAATCAAGGGATATATTTAGATATTTGGAAAAAAATTAGGTATTAAAAGTACAAATTCTTTTTAATTATCCAGCTAGAGCTCCCTCAGCATATTAAATAAATTGCAGAAACACTTCCTAATAGTACTTATTCATATTTCTATATAAAATTTCTTAACTTCTAGTATTAAAATTACTGAATACATAATTTATTAACAATGAAATCAGTAATACAGACAAATAATTATTTACAGTATTTTAGCTCAGAGAATAATCATAGCAAGAATCACCTCAAACTTTGATTATAATTGCTTAAAGACTTATTTTCTCTTGTTAAAAAATAGTTCCACACTACTTTGTTCACTTAGGATAACAAAGACTCTTTACAAAATTCTATTCATCGTCTTCACAGGATTGTGAATGATTGCAAAAACAAAGAAGATATGTTCATCTTTTTTCCCCTCCCTTTTCAATTTTTCACCAGATGTGAGAGGAAAACATCTTCATCTTCTCTCAAATTTTCATTCTTAATAATCTGTTTCAACACATAAAATTCTCTACATAATGTTTCTTCATAAAATAACAAGGCAGTTTTAACAAGAAAAAAGTTTTTACTTGCCTTTTTTCACCTATAAAATGGGGATAACAATATTATTTACTTCTTCAAGTTGTTGTAAGGCTCTGATGTGATGTATACATAAAATGCTTTGCAAACTTTAAAGCCCTCTAGCTTGCTATCATTATCTGTATTCTCCATGAATTCTTCAGAGTAATGTTAAATTCAAAGTTATACTGAATTCATAGGGAGGAGAGCTTCAAAGATGATAGTTAAGTTATTCACAAGTCAGTCATAGTACACTATTGCTCCTAGTGTGTACTGTGTCCTGTTTCTGCTCAATTCACTTTGCATCACTTTATAGAAGTCTTTTCAGGTTTTTTTTGGTAATTATCTTGTTCATCATTTCTTATGACACAATAGTATTCCATTACAATCATATACCACAACTTGTTCAACCATTCCTCAACTGATAGACATCTGTTCAGTTTCTAGTTCTTTGCTACCACAAAAAGAGCTGTTGGAAATACTTTTGTACAAGTAGAGGCCCTTTTCTCTTATCTTTAATCTCTTTGGGATATGGACCTAGTAGTAGTATAGCTGGGTCAAAGGATATGCATAGTTTTATGGCTCTTTGGGCCTGGTTCCAGATTGCTCTTCTAATAGATACTACATAAAAAGTATTCAATCTAACAAGACATAAAAATTATATAATCAATCCCCCCTAAGGTAGGTGTTGACCAACACTTAAAACACTTTGTAACACATCATTTACTTATTTTAGCTTTTCTCTATAGTCCTCTAAAAGTATAATAATAACCATTTCTAAATAGAATATGTCAGTACACGTATTTAAAACAAAATACAAATTCTATAATATAATATAAATTATATACTCACCTATTGGCTAATAGATATTAAACTCATTCTATTGCAAAATAAAAAAAATATATTAATACTGGTATCACGTGCTTCAAGTACAAGAAAGATCAAATATCCTAAAAAAAAAATTCTGGAGTTCATTGTCAGTGAAAATAGTGTCCAGTTGTCTCTGTGGTTTTATCTTCAATGCATGTGACAGGATACAGTCAATCAGTTTCTATGGAAGGTTTGTGGAGCAATGTATCCACATTTTATGTGGAGCAATGTATCCACAAGATCTTTTCTACAATTTTTATAGCTGTCAGAGTGGTTAACGGTATGACCTTACCAACCTGGCTGAGTTGTCCCTATGTGCTGGAAGTTCTTTATATATACTTTGTTTCCTGGGTTAAGATCATGAAGGGAAAAGTCTATAGGTCTTACTTGTACTACCCTTCCAAATTCTTGAAGTTCTCTTAATTTTATTTGTAAATCCCATATATAGGAAGCAATAGAAGTATCTCCCTGTAGCAATGACATGTATGCAGGGGAAAAAGACTAGGCAGATGTTAAAAAAGCATCTCAAATGGTGAGATGTGTAGATCTCCACTGGGCCTGCTTTGAAGAGAAGCTAGAGGAAGAACCTTTGGTCATTTAAAATGAGTTTCCATGCACAGTTTTCCACACACAGTTTTTGGTCTTAAGTTCTCTATTCATTCTTTCAATTTGGCCTGAGTTCTGGGAATGATACATGGAATTTAAGAGTTTTCCCCAAACAGGAATAAATTTGAGATAAAACCAAATCAGTAAAGTGAGTTTCCCTGTCTAAATCAATACGTGCTGGCAGGCCAAAACGAGGTATAATTTCTTTTAAGAGCACTTTGGCAACAAAAGCCGCTGTTGCTCAAGCAGTAGGAAACTCTTGTGGCCATGTGATCAGCTGGTCTACTATGACTAGTGTTAAAAAGGAATGAGGAGTAGTGAGGATATAAATATATATATATATATATATATATATATATATATATATATATATATATATGATTTTGTTCTGTCTTCTTTGTATCTCCTCCTGTTACTGCTACTATCTCCCTAAAGATCTTCCTTCTAGATATTAGAGGATGGCTGGTGTGTAGATCTTAGGGATAGTATGTATGAAGGAGGTATCAGGTGCCCAAAGCCTAAGCCAGTTACAGTTGGTGAAGGAGGACTATCCACTCCTCTCACAATAACTGATCTATCCCTCTTCTCTCTCTCTGACAGCCTTGGTTGGTTAAGCCTGTCAGTGGCTTCCTTCTAACAGCTGCCCAGGTTGGGACCTCTTGAGAGGTTAGGTAGATGGTTAACTTCTCTAGGCCCAACTTCAGGTTGGATTAGTTGTTAATAGGCTATTTATTGGCTATTGGAAATATTGTTATCTGACTGCGTATTGATTCTCCCTTCCCAAGGGCTCTGCTAGAATAACCACTCAGGAAGGTACTTGTTCGTAAATCACTGTATTAATTATTAGTGGGGAAAGGATAACAAGGTATTAGGTTTGGGGATTGGGAACCCAATTGCTATTGTTTGGCTACTAAGCTAATTGTTGATCAGGACTAGAGATTGCTAGGTTGGTAGAGGCTTGAGTTCTTTACCCTCTCGCTCTGACCTGACCTGGCCACAGCCAAGTCAGAGAATAGGGAAGGCTATTGATGTAGATGTTGATTGATGATCTGGATATTCTTTCAGCTCTACTACCAATAATATTGATGGGTTACTAGCTCTCTCTCAGTCAAGCACACGTTCAGGTTCAGGCCTACCCTCTTCTTCCACCTTTTACCTCCCTCTTTCCCAGTTCTTGCTCCAAGAGAAGTTTGCTTCAGTCTCAGCTCTGAGTTCTGAGACCTCAACTGTTGTTCCTAAGGGGTATTTATAGGGTGGAGCCAACTGACTCATACCCATGGCTCCCGGCATCTGGGAACATTCCAAATTCTCAACTGCCGTCCCTGTCAGTCAAGGTAGCATCCATCTTATCCCAGATAATGATTTTAATATTGAGGAGTAGAAAATCTATGAAATTTATCCTCATTGATATTAGGGAGATTTTTGTGTTTGTTTTGGTAGATAGATTGCTAAGTATTTTATATTGTCTAGGGCAGTGATGGGCAAACTTTTTAAAGAGGGGGCCAAAGGAAAGAAAATATTCATCTGTCAGTCTGTTTCTAAGGCAACTCTTTCGAAGTTTCATAGTATTGTATCCTATTCATTGTATTCCTCAGATTAGGAATAATGTCTTGTGGCTGGATAGAACATTTCAGGGGGCCCCGTCTGTCCCATGGGCTGTAGTTTGCCCATCACTGGTCTAGGGTGATTTTAAATGGTGTTCTCTTTCTAACTCTTGCTGCTGTGATGTGTTGGAAATATATAGAAATGCTGATGATTTATGTGCATTTATTTTGTATCCTGCAACTTTGTTAAAGTTGTTGATTATTTCTACTAGCTTTTTAATTGATTCTCTAGGATTTTTTAAAAAGACCATCATATCATCTGTGAAGAGTGACAGATTAGTTTCTTCATTGCCTATTTTAATACCTTCAGTTTCTTTTTCTTCTCTAATTGCTACTGCTAGTGTTTCTAGTACAATTTTAAATAATAGAGGTGATAATGGGCATCCTGATAACTTGTTTCAAGCCTGATCTTATTGGGAAGGCTTCTAATTTATCTCCGTTGCAGATGATGTTTGTTGATAGTTTTTTAGATATATACTGTTTATTATTTTTAGGAAAGGTCCTTCTATTCCTATACTTTCTAGTGTTTTCAGTAGGAATGGGTGTTGTATTTTTGTCAAAGGCTTTTTCAGCATCCATTGAGATAATCATGTGATTTTTGTTTGTTAACTTGATAATATGGTCAATTATGTGCATGGTTTTCCTAATGTTGAACCATCCTTGCATTCCTGGTATAAATCCTGCCTGATCATGATGGATAACCCTCTTGATCACTTGCTGGAGTCTTTTTGCTAGTGTTCTATTTAAGATTTTTGCATCTATGTTCATTAGGGAGTTGGTCTGTAGTTTTCTTTCTCTGTTTTTGGTCTGCCTGGCTTTGGAATCAGAACCATATTGGTGTCATAAAAGGAATTTGGTAGGACTCCTTCATTGCCTATTATGTCAAATAATTTGTATAGTATTGGGATTAGTTATTCTTTGAATATTTGATAGAATTTACTTGTGAATCCATCAGGCCCTGGTGATTTTTTCTTAGGGAGTTCTTTGATGACTTGTTCAGTTTCTTTTTCTGATATTGGATTATTTAAGTATTCTATTTCTTCTGCTGTTAATCTAGGCAATTTATATTTTTATAAATATTCATGGAAAAGCCTTCATTTCTTTGCATTCCCATTGTTACCATTTCTCTCTCTTATACCTGGATTACTGCTACATCACCTTTCTGGTCTTCTTAACTCATGTATTCTCACCTACAATCTATCCTGCATAATAGTCCTAAGGATATTTTCATAAACACCTTGCTTCTTGTGCATAAAGAGCTTTATTTGGGTTCCAAATTTCAAAAATAATCAGTTATAGGTAATGTTTGCAAGGCACTTATATTTGATTATCTCATTTGATCCTCACAAAACTCCTGGAAGGATATTGTTATTTACAGGTAAGGGAATTGAGGCTGAAATAGTGTCTGGGGCAGAATTTGAACTGATATTCTCCTTGACTTTATCTACTGTGCCACTCAGTGACCTCAACTTTGAGCAATTCTTTCTAGACTTTAAAGCTCTCAGTGATATAATTTTAATTAAATGTTATCATCCACCAGTCTTATTAACTCATTTTTGTTGTTGTTTTTCCATCTGTATAGCCTTGGGGTCTTGAACCATACTTAGCATATAAAGTTTGTTGAATTAACTTGAGCATAAGGAACAAAAGAGTGTTTTCTGTCTGATACCTTCACTTTCTGGGCAAAAAATGCTTATTCCTCCTCTATAATTTAAATTACTACCTCCATCTTTTTTTCTTCTTTTCAGATCTTTCTCATCTTTAAATGACTTCACTCAGGGACTCAGGATATTTCAGAGTAAAGTGACCATCTTTTAAGCTTTTAAATCCTCTCCCCTAGAAAATAACTTTAACAACAAAGTGTTTTCTTTCATTTGCCCTATTATTTGCCATTATCTTTAGAATTATTTCTTAGTGCAGCTGGGAAATTATTAGGATAACTCTTGATGATGGGACTTACCTTTAACAACTTCCCTATTATCGCTTTATTTTATCCTTATTATTGTTATTACTTAGTCCTTTTGGACAGTTAATTTGCTTGAAAAAGCAAATTCTTTAAAAATGAAAACATTATGCCCCCATCTAGGAAAATACTAGCTTTATAACTCTTTAAAAACATGTGCTGCCAAGTGTTAATACTTAAAATGAGAGCAATTGAAAGCAAAATTTATCTTTTGAATAATTTTATTGCCTTTTTTTTTTCAAAAAGCCTGCTTTATCAAAGAGACTTTATGAAGCTGTACTAACAGTAATCCATAGGATATTTTCTTAATATTTATTTGAACTTAAAAGTATGTTTTTCATCGGTTAAATGAAAATTTAATGCATGGAAATCTAAAATACATAATCATAATAAATAAGTGATTTATTTAAAAATGTAAGCCTTCTAAACTATCTTATAAATTTTGCTTCAGTATGGCAGTTAAAACTATTATCTTTCATCATGATTTTTGTAATGTATCTTAGTTTTTAATTTTCAATATGCTTGTGAAAAAAGTATCTTAATTATGATGTTGTAATAAAATGTTTAATATTTTAAAGTTTGGATTTATCAGCTATCTTTGCACCAAATAGTCTTTTTTTAATGTAAAAATAAATTTTCTTTTTTTTCTTACTTAGGTCTATCGTTTGGTAAGTTATTTCCTACTAAAAGGAGGTATGAAACATGAATTAAAACAAATAACAACAAAGAAAAATGCAGTGGTCATTAAGAAAATTGAGGTGAAAGACTTCATCACTTATGATATGAAAGACAATTTTGTGTGTTAATAGCATTGTTCTTACCTTATCCCTTATTCCCCTTTTACAGAGCCATTTCTTTCTTCCTGCACGCTTAAATCTTGGATGTGATTCTTACTCTTATCTAATTGTTAACTGATAAGGTATAAACTGGTAATTAAGAGATTAATTTAAGAATGTTCAGTTGTTTTAATTAAATATCTAGTAAGGGTTTATTACAATATCCCCAGTAGCATTCATATTATAAAAGGGCAAGGGTATGGGCTGAAGAAAGAGCTTATTTAAACCTTCTGAAGAATTTAGACTAGATAATCTCTAAAGTCCTTTCTATCTCTAATATTTTGTTTCTATAATGTTTACCCTCCTTCCAGGATTTATGTAGTATGCTTTTAGGAGCCCAAGTCTTGGGGGAAGCACTTCCCCTCAGTACTCAAAAGAGGTTTAACATAATGAATGGGAAATATAATAAGGAAAGAGACAGGTAGAAGCTTTTGCAAAGTCTGGTGCAAAGAGAGCTGGCACATGCATGGAACTGAAAGAAGAGTTCCAGAATGTGGGTAAGGGATAAGAGGCAGAAGCTGAAGGAAGAAGCGGTCCATTGATTACTGGACACCAACGAGAGCAGGGACTGACTTCCTGTTGCCATCTTGTATAAACCAGAAGGAGGTAACTGTCTTTTCTGACTAAACCTTGGAGGTTCTTGTCATCAAGATACATCTATGACCCTGTGAGCTGTGGCATTTCTGTACCATCCTGAAATCTCTGTGTGTGTGAGCTGCGAAGACGCAGTGATTCTACCATTAAGAGCCCGACTACCTTGGCTCAGGCCTCTGGCCTCAAGGGTGAATTCCTCATTATATCTAGCCATCTTTACCTGATGAACTGTATGCTAGTCTTGATTTATTAGTGGACCAGCCACTGAGGAATAGTTAGCTAGATCTCTTTAGGTAGAGAGAGAGAATAGAGAGAGTAGCCTCAACTTGCATGAAGAAAGTTCATGAGGACTCACAGTGGGATTTTGGTAGAGAAACTACATTATTAGATTTAGAGACTCTATTACCCTTGTCCAATATCCCATCCTATGAGTTGGTGTATTATAATAAATCTAATACTGTTTTATAACAACTTGGAAGCAGTCAGATTGCATTATACCAGTGGTTCCCAAACTTTTTTGGCCTACCGCCCCCTTTCCAGAAAAAATATTACTTAGTGCCCCCTGTCACAAACTATCACTGCCCCCTTACAGTTATTCACCACCCCAAAATGCACCTGTGGCCATCACTGCTCCCCTGGATTGCTGTAGAACCCACCAGGGGGAAGTGGCACCCACTTTGGGAATCACTGCATTATACCATCACGACAGATTAGGCCTACCTGTTGGGCTTACATCCTGACTCCAACCAACTGTGAGTCATCACTGGTCTCCTAGAAATTTACCAACCAACTACTTAAGCTCCATTCACTAATTAGTTCAGCAATCACCAAATTATTTCAACAACCACGGACCTTCTGTCTTTCTGTTTTGATTTCCTTATTTCTTCTGGTAAAAAAGAGCTACTTTTCAATACCAGTGCAAGTGATAAGGGAATAAATAAATATTTGGCAGCTATCTTTAAAATGTGATAATGAGATTAAATCTACTGTGCCCATCTTTAGATTTAATCACGAAAGGTGAAAAAATCTCCATTTAACTCACAAGTTGGGAGGTCTGTAAGCCACGTGTACTAGAGTGAGTAACAAATCAGAATTTACTGACTATCTCCTGGGCAGTCCTAAGTAAAGCATCTGTTGTGATTGGACATGCAAACTAAGAGGAAGGCATAGGAAGTGACGCAAAAGAGGCCCCTTTAAAAAGAGAGTTGAGTGAGCTGAGGGCTCTTCTGGTTCTTGCTTGGATGTGGAGGAGTGCTGGACCTGGGACCCTGAGACCTTGGTGAGGCTGCTTTTAAATCTCTTTCTTAGAACTACACATGATGAGTGAAGAAGGCTGACTCCTTTAACCTCCAGGAGATACTAGCCTCCTGGAGGCTCCCTTGATTGGGAGAAGCCCTTGTGGCTAAACCCCTTGTTAATTGACTTTTAGGCTCTAGCTGGGCCTCTGGAGCCCTGCCAGAGTAAAGCCTAGACTTAAATACAAATCTCTTATTCAACCCTCTTCTCATCTCTCTACTTCCACTCTCTCCTATGTTTTGTTAATAAACTTCCATAAAAGTCATTTTGACTTGAGGTTATTCTTTAATTGGGAATTGATAACTATTCAATTCCATGGTGACCTAACCTTTTAATATTCACCCAATCAAAACCCCTTTTTTATCCCTTACAAAAAGAAGGGAAAAATTAAACCAAAATATAATTTTAATATAATGAAATGAATACTGTGCATCCTGAATACTTAAAATGCTATTATTTAAGTTCTTTACTAGTCCAAAGTATGTCATTTTTAAAGCCCATTTCAGACTCTGTCCTTGGTTACTTCTTACTTAAAGGAGACATGAACAGGCAGGCCAGTGTTTATACTAGATTATTAAATTTAATATATATTTTAAAACTACTTCATAATAAAGAGCCATGATTTCTTATACCATTCTCCTTTTTTTTTTTTGCTCTATGAACTCTATAAGCTGCTTATGAACTCTAGTTCATCTTTATTGTTGGTTGTCAAACTTAAAATTTTTTTAAAAGTGGGCATGAGAGGGCAGCTGGATAGCTCAGTGGAGTGAGAGTCAGGCCTAGAGACAGGAGGTCCTAGGTTCAAACCCGGCCTCAGCCACTTCCCAGCTGTGTGACCCTGGGCAAGTCACTTGACCCCCATTGCCCACCCTTACCAACCTTCCACCTATGAGACAATACACCGAAGTACAAGGGTTTTAAAAAAAAAGTGGGCATGAGAGTATTTGCTTTGTAGCAAAACTGTAATCAGTTCTAGACCAGGAAATCCTTTTAACTATAGATATTCTTACTCTTGAAGGTATACTTTCAACCCTGTTCCCCCACCCAGCTTCTTAATCAATTTGAAAAAGCAAGGAACTTAACTTCAAAATGCCCTTTTCTCTACAAGACAAATATGATTCTCCAATGTTGTGAGTCCCCAAAATAACAAATGCCTTCTTTCTAAAGCAAATAATTTATCTTTTTTCTATGCATAGAACTTAGGTATTCTGATCTTTGATAACTAAGGGAGTACATATGATAATCAAATAGATTGATCTTGCTTGTATATTATTTAATGCTACCCTTACTAGGTATATTTTGGTTTTTAAGCTCTAATTTTCTTTTTGTATTACTTTAATTTCTTTTTCCCATTTTTCTTTGACCTGTCTTATTTGACTTTTGAATTCCTTTTTAAGTTTTTCCAGCACTTGAGACCAATTTCCATTTTTTCTTTGAAGTTTTACATGTGGTTGCTTGGATCTCACCATCCCCCTATTGATTCTATGCTTTGCTCTTCGTCTCCATAGACATTTTCCAGGTTTATGTGTTTCTTTTGCTTTTTGCTCATTTTCCCAGTCTTTTTTTGCCTGTGGACTGGGAATTCAGAAAGCTGATGATTTTGTCTTCGTCTGCTGCTAGCTTACTTGACTTGGTGCTATGAGGTATTTCATCATGGGGCTAGGTCATCACTGTAGTACAGGCTTGAAAGGGTGAAGTGCTATGGACTTCTAGGTCTCATTGTGGGGTAGTGCCAGGGCCTGGGACTTCAAGAGGTGGGTCTGGGCTGTGGGGTATTCTGGTTGTTAGTATAGCCTGGGTCCCAGGATCCAGAAGTTGGTCTATGCTCAGGCTTGGAACCTGATGCAATAGATGGAAGGATGGTTGGCCAGCACTCCTGTATGCAGTTTTGCTTTCAGTTCCCCCCTCATTACATGAAATTTGACTCTCTCTGCCTACTTTTCAAGTTATGTTCAGCAGGAGAGCCCCCTCACTCTGTCTTGTGGTTGGTTTTTGACTCTTGTTATGATGTACTTTTTAAAGATTGGTTTGGAAGGACTCTCAGCAGTTTTGCTACTACTAAGCCACCATCTTGGCTCCATTCCCCTGACCCTTTTTCTTTAGAGCATGACACTGTTTCAGGCTTTTCACCTAGGACTAGGATCACACTCTCTACCAAATTCCCAATATTTTTGCTTAACAGGATGCCTCTTAAGAGTTAAAATTTTAGACTTGAGTTACCCCTCCTCTCCACCCAAACCCAAAAAGGAGAGGTTCTTCTGGTGACTTAGAAACCAGTGAAAATTCCTTTCAATGCCTGGAATTGGAAATATTCTGTCTTTTGCTGAAGACAAACTAATTTGAACCTCTACAAATTACCTTGTTCACATGAATGAACAAATCTGGTCTCATAGTTTAGGTTGTAATGGTATCTTATGATCAATAAATCTTTCATATAAATATTTAAAGAAAATCTGTTAACTATTTGTCCACAATATCTTGCTTTCTATTTTATTTTATTTTTACCAATTACATATAATAAATTCCCATACAAATTTTCCCAAGTTGTATGATTGAACTTATCTTCCTCCCTTCCTTACCTTCCCTCTCCCTGTGCTGGCAGGTGATTTGATCTGAGTTATAAATGCATTATCATGCAAAACATTTCTATATTGTTTATTTTTATTACATTGATTACATTGGTTTTGTTTGTACAAAACATTTTTAATTTAACATCATCAAAATTATTGATTTTACATCTTGTAATATTCTCTATCTCTTGTTTAATCATAAATTCTTCCCTTCTACATAGGTCTGACAGGTAAACTATTCTACGTTCCCCTAATTTACTCACGCTATCACCCTTTATGTCTAAATCATATATCCATTTTGACCTTATTTTAGTATAGGGCATGAAATATTGACCAAAACCTAATTTTTGATATACTGCTTTCCAATTTTCCCACAGTTTTTGTCAGATAGTGAGTTCTTGTCCCAAAAGCTGGTATCTTTGGGTTTATCAAGCACTAGATTGCTGAGGTCACTTATCCCTAATCTATTCCATTGGTCTGCCCTTCTATTTCTTAGCCAGTACCAGATGGTTTTGATGATCACTGCTTTATAGTACAGTTTAAGATCTGTTTAAGATCTAGGCCACCAACTTTCAAATTTTTTTTATTAGTTCCCTTCATATTCTTGTTCTTTTATTCTTCCAGATGAATTTTGTTATTATTTCTTCTAGTTCTCTAAAATAGTTTTTTGGTAGTTTGATTGGTATGGCACTGAATAAGTAAATTAATGTAAATAGGATTAT
This sequence comes from Gracilinanus agilis, assembly GCF_016433145.1. Taxonomy (NCBI): domain Eukaryota; kingdom Metazoa; phylum Chordata; class Mammalia; order Didelphimorphia; family Didelphidae; genus Gracilinanus; species Gracilinanus agilis. The sequence goes on along the minus strand of NC_058131.1, from coordinate 558,969,910 downwards.
AATTTTTATTATATTAGCTCAATCTATCCATGAACAATTATTGTTTTTCCAGTAATTTAGAACTAACTTTATTTGTGTGAAAAGTGTTTCTTAATTATGTTCATAAAATTTCCGTATTTGTAAATAAGTTTCCAAGTATTTTATATTGTCTGTTTTGACTTAAAATGGAATTTCTTTTTCAATATCTTGCTTTCTAAAATGGTTTTTGTACACCCAGAGAACCAAGCTTTCTGGATAAGCCTGCTGGATAATAATTTCTGACTTCTTTTGAAAAAATGAATTGACACTTAATTTTGGCATGATGTAGTACCCACACTCAAAAAGTACTATCACTCAGACATTCTACTTTTTCTAGGGATGGTAACATGTTAATCAAATATGCAAATCCTTTTTAGTGTTAATCTTAGATCTCTTTTTTAAACCATATTTGTAATTTTTCTTCAAAATGCTATAAGAAAAGATGACCTAAATAGTAATTATAAGAAGACAAAGCAACAAATAAAAATATGTAGTCATTGGTTTCTAGTTTTGATTTTACTTAAGTAGCCTTATTTTTGATGGCACTCTCTCTGCTTTGTTGATTCACATTCAAAGATTGCCAAATAAGATATGTAATACCACAGGACACAAAACCTTAGAAAACAATAAATAATCCCTCATTTAATAAAAGCAAGTTGTGATAGCAAATTGATTGCTTACTTAAAGCAAAACCATAATAATCTTTACAATTTTTACCCTTAACCATTCTAAATATTACTATATTGTTAAAGAAGAAACACAACTTCAAAATACTCCTTTTTTTGTTTTCCATGATTCAGTTGACTAAAAATACTATTTTAAAACTCAAAGATATCTTAGGCAGTTTTTGAAACAAAATAAGTTGAAGTATTTTTTATTTGCTTAGACTAGACTACTTAGAAAAATGTAAGATGGGTACATTAGTCTATATCACATAAAAAAACTGAACTGTTCTATTTGTTTCTTATAAATGACTTGGTATACTTTTTTTTTTTTACTGAGGTTCTGAATATAAATGTCAAGTACTGCTTTAAAAGCATTTTAAGGTATTATTTTTGAAAAAAATTCTTCCCTTTTGAGTAAAACATGAAACTTGATCCGTGAGTTTTTAGAAAGAAAGTAAAATTTAAAATTGTTATTGTCACTAGGCTGAAAAATGCAATAAAGATTAAGAAAACAACAGGAAATAATAAAACTTCTAAAAGGTAAATGGTCCAGTGTTCTTAGCTGTTGAGTTTTATCAGCAACAGTAATTAATCTTACCTCAGTTTAGTACATAGTACCTCAATGTAAACAAATGTATACTTTGTTTATAAAAATAAACATACAGCATAAAGTATATTTATGCATGTTGGATGGGAAAACCTGCGGATTCATTGTGCCACTAGGGGCCAGCAAAGAGCTCTTTATCGGCTTCTCAGGACTTTTGGCATTCGATATGTTTATTTGAAGTGTTAAGCCCTTTTTCAACTTCTTAGCACAACCCTCTTAACTGAATGGATTGGATAAATAGCGGAATAAAATATTATGAGTTGAAAACTTTTGGAAATGCTGGGGGTGGGGATTAAATTTTTATGGAATATTTGCTTAGATAGCTTCTTGGCAGTTTTCATATTCAAAATATAAATGGCATAATTCTAAAACTGTGCCACTTGGCCGAAATGAAATACAGGAGAACATAACTAATGGAAATCTCTTTAAAATATCTTTATCAAGACGACTTTAATTTTTGTAATGAATAAAATTTATAATTTATCATAAATTTCCCTTTTCATAAGATATTTGGAAGATAAAATCTTTACCTGTTTGAATCAATGATAAATATTTGTTTTTCACTAGTGTTTTGGTACTCATGATTTGTTAAAACTTTGCATTTGAGGATTTAAAAAATATAATGAGTAAATATTTCTCTGTATAAAATAACTTGACTGAGTTCCTAGTAGGCTTACTGTTTGGAAATTCAATCCTTGATTTGATACTCAATTACATAGGACTTCATTCCTACCGACTTCCTGTAATTCTATCCTTTGGGTAAAAATATTAGTGGTTTAACTCCTCTGGAGAATGCTTTGGCAAATAGATTCAAATAGTTAAGTAGTTCACCTAGTGCAGCCAGAGAGAAAAATACTGTTTAAACTTGAAATTCTAGTGGATTGTTGTTCTTGTGTTACTCATTCATGCAAATGGGAGAAGTTATAATTGAAACAAGGTTGGCGGTGTTTGAGGCAGAGGGCTGCAGCTGAGCTCAGCTTAAAAGTCGCTGGAATTCAAGTGCTTTGTAAGTGAAGGCATTTTGACTACTAGCAATTCAAGACTTTTTTCAAGATCCAAGGCTCTCAAATGAGGCTTCTTTATAGGATGATTATTATCTGCTATTTTATTTAGGATAAAAGCTATAATTTAAAAGTTCTTTAAAAAAGACTACAAATAATTTTGTCTTCAAATGTGGTACAGCTGCTTCCAGCCTGTCTTTAGACAGAGATCTTTGTTATGACTTTCACATGCTAACATGTTTAGAAATGAGAATAAATGGCACAAATGTTACAATTGCATGTTGCAGCCAGAAGAAGCAATACTTGCCTGCTTTTGGAAACCTCTGGAGATGAAATGAATAATAATGCTCACATGTCCTTCAAAAGATCAACAGAAATTTCAGCATCTAGCATTATTCACATGAAGCTGACTCCCAGACTACTTCCTCAAACACAAGAAAATATTAAGCCTCAAGAAAGACCAACTGAGCCTTCATCTCAAATTAGCAAAAAGAGTACCTTTCTACAGATTTCACTACAGTCTACAAGGTATAGCAGATATCTAAAGTTTGGCAATGTAACTGGTGAAGCTGCAACATCTACCTGTGTCTTAAAGGAAGGAATTTATAGTGGAGCCACAGAGGATAATAAATTGAGTACTATAAATGATGTCAGCAAGTTAAACATCCCTTCTACCAGTGACAGCCCATGCAGTATTTTAACCAAGGATAATGGATCTTTTAGCAACAGTTGTAGTGATTGTGGATCACATAGACTTACAAGTATTGGTTCACAAAGTAAGAGTTGTACTTTTCCTCCAAGCAATGTTTCTTTCTTCTATGGGAATTTATCCTATAAAGGCACAACCAAGAAAAGTTCAACAAATATTAATATTACCCCATGTAAAGTTATTTCAACAAATAGAAGTATAATTCCTTTTGACCAGGATGGTTTGAAGCAAAGATTAAAGACGATGAATTTGTCAGAGAGAAAGAAACCTAAAATTCCACTAAAACGTTGTTCATCTTTGTTCATTCTTCCCAGGAGCCCTTCTGGTATCTCACCAACTTCTCCAACAAGCTCAGATACTTTGCCAAGGAAAGGATCCTATCAAACTTCACACAAGTTCATTATTTCTCCTAGTGAGCTTGCAGAAATTGAAGATGGTGCTGTTTCTAAAGAATTTCTTTCTACGGCAGTCAGGGGACTTCGGCTATCTAAATCTGTTTGTGCTCCAGGGGAAATTAGACACATTAGACCACTTCATGTGAATGGTTCATTTGAGGAAAACATTTTTACCTCAAATAATAGTTGTAATCAGTCGGTTTGTGAGAAATTATCTGACAGCTGTTCTTGTGTTTCACTGCATTTCAGCCAGCAAAGAGCATCTTTATCAAAGAGTGAAATAGCAAACGGTTGCTCTAAACCAGAAATGTCTGCAGTGAAGTTTAAATTGAATTCTAATCCAAAGTATGTCAAGCTGATCCGTAGTCCATCTGCATGTCTGCCATCTCCCTCAAATGTGGACTGTCAGATAAATATTGATGGAGAATTCGAAAGATTAAATTCACAGAAAAGCAAAGCTCATCACACTTTACAAAGAAGTATTTCATTGGAAGGAACTTATCCAAATCTTTCTTGTTGTTTATCCAGCTTTAAGCACAGTTGTTCCATGGCAAGGCCATCTCAATTACACATTGAATTCACATGTGGAAATGAAGGCAAAGTTAGTAATTTTCCAAAAGAAAGCAAGAGCTATATCAAAAGAGAGTTGTCTAATACTTTGAAACACTGTTCTAAGGTAAGTTTTCTTTGGTTACTGAGGTAAATTTTAAAATGTTGACATTAATATCTATTTGGGATATTTTGTAAGAAAAATTTGCCTAATCTATAATAAAGCAATGTTAGAATTCCAATAGTTTTCATGGTCTTTATGCTTAGCAAGTTTTCCATGATCATTAAGTTTATATTCAAAAGTATATATTTTGAATAACTCCAAATCGTTTTCCAGGCTATTTCACGTTATTTGAAAGAAGAAATATACATATTTGAAAACTTCTTGGCATCTTAATGCCATCTTTTGTGGCTTAAATGAAAGAAGCTTTAAATTATGATTGACACATTTAAATAATCTTATTTCACTGTATTTTTTCTTTGAATAAATCACATAATAATTTCTGTGGTCTCATGCTTAACTCTGCTTTGCGAAACAGAAATATTAGCTTGATGATTTTTTGCTTTATTCATGCAATGCAAAATTATTTAGATGCATAAAATAGTGACAAATATTTCAAGATAGGAAGACCTACTTCTTTACATAGTTGCTGTAATTAGATGACAGAGAAGATAGATTAAATGATAAGTATTGCACTGCATGTTTATAAGAGAGGAATAATAAAATGGTATTTACATTTGCTCATAGCTGAAACCACAGGAATTTTAAGTTTCCACCTTTTTTATTAGCCAGTAGGTAGTTCAACCCCACTTTTATTTTACACTGTACTTCAGTATTTCAACAATATTGCTTTTTAAATTATAATTCTTTGGATCTGGTTTTGAATGGCAGGCATTTTCCATATCTTAGTTGTTTTATTAACAAATTTCTTTTGGTCTTTTGCTTTGTCCTAACTTATTTAATAGCAAAAAAAAATGTTAAAGTCTACTTTGCCTTTCTATACTATTTATTGTGCCTGGAAAATTTTGTATCTTAAAAAAATTTTTGTATGAAGTAATTCTGGATGATCAAATATAAGTTTTCCAAATATAAAATTATTCTAACTGTGGCATGACCATGTGATTCTGAATAACTATGTAGAAAGTGAAAAAGACATTTATTTATTGAACGCTAAAGTAATTACAAAATTTTTTTCTGCTTCCGTTTTGGTATCTTATACTCAGATTACTACCTTTAGTACTATGAATTTTTTTTTATTCTTTCCACAAATTGAAAATTATATTACTAAATGCCTATAGATCACTGTGATCAGAAAGAGAAAAGATACACCTTTTAGACTCTAGAGAATCATTTGTAGACTACTATAATTTAGTTCTATTTCTGTTTGAACACTTTTTTAAAAACTAACTCTTTAGAGACAAAGCAGAAATAAGCAATAATTCAACGAACTTTGTATTGCTTGTGTTTTTTTTTCCCCAAAGGAAAGTAATTAAGGTGGTAAAGTGAGATCAATATGTGAAGTTTCTTAACAACATTACATTTTTATTTTAGCTCATTTTTTTTTATTTCTAGGTGACCTACAGGGGAAAGTTAACTTAGAAGTGTTTTCAGGAAGTACTATCTTAAAATAACTGATTTACTTGTGTTCAGTTTTGGTTTGGGGTTTTTTTGTATAATTTTTTGGATAATTCTTGCATTTTTTTCTGAAATGCATCTCCTGTTGTTGCAAGGATTGTTTGAGAAACCAAAATACAGAAATAATAGTTGACATTACTTGTTTTCATTTAAATAATGAACAAAGAAATCTTTGGTTTAATCTCAATACATTTCCATTTTGTCTTTGGAGTAATATATTTGATTAAAAAATTTTTTTTTACTTTACAACTTTAAAGTTGTAAAATCCACCAGAGCTTTTATATTGTATAATATCTCCTTTTAAATATTAAATAGATTTTTTAAAAAATCAAAAAACTGTAAATAGCATTGTGATAGTTAAGGGTAATTTATCTGAGTCTTTTTGAAGTGGTTGGGCAGAGACTTCTTTTAAGAGTAAATAATAGTCTTCTTATAAATATAATAATAATACTGATTAAAAAGTTTTGCATGTCTTTTGTTTGTCAACAATTATATATTAATCTAAGTATAGTGATATACTCTAATTTATTTAAAAATAAACAGAACCCAAAATATTTCTTATGACTCTAGTTAGTTTGCCTACATATTCTGATATCCTGAGTCTGGGTTCACTTTTAACAAGATGATATTAAAATAGAATATAGTAATGTCAGCTGTATGTACAAGGAACCTATGAAATTAAATCAGTGCTTAAGTGAAAAGTCTATGCATTCTTTTCTTGTGTGCTTAGCTAATAAACTACAAGTCTATGCCAACATAGTATCAAGTTTCTAGCTCTATGTAATCAACAACTTGTTAATGGACTAGTTTTTAAAACTTAGTGGGATATTTAACATGTACTCGTGAACATTTTTTTCTATAGTACTTTTATAATAGAGTTGTATATGTGATAATCAGAAATTTTTCATGAGGATGTTTTCTTTGGCAAATTAATTAAATGTTAACTTAAATATAACCTCAATAGATTTTATATGATTTTATTCAGAAGTCTTTAAAAATTCCACATAGGTAGGACATATTAAAAAAAGGCAGAGAATAGATATTTTAGCCTCATGGACCATGTTTTTCAGTATTTTTCAAAATTGTGCTTTTTTTGGGGTGGGGGTAAAGAAGGGAGGAAAAATAAAGTCCTAAAGTTTCTTCATTTGGTTGACAAAAATTACTCCTCAGTTTTCCAATTTTTTACCCTCTACTTTTTTCCAGAACTTTTTTTCTGCTTTCTCTGTGGAGTGGGGAAGGCCTAGTAGATACTTAAAACTCTACTTTCCATGTTGTTCAAAGGTCTTAACATTTTGCTTCAACTTCATTGACTTTTTCTTATATTTACTAATTTGCACATTTGTAATGGAAAATTTGCTTCCAAATTTCTGTTTTTGTGAATTAAACCAACGTAAAATATGTTTTTTGCCTTTGATACTTAATCCAGTTTATGTGAACTTTTTGTTCTAAAATTTGTACTAAAATTATCCAAAAAACTTTGATTTCATTAATAATAATGACAGTGTTCATATAGTGTTTAGAAAGTGCTTTCCTTATAAACCTCCCCATTTGATTTATTATTACCATTTTAAAAATGAGGAAACTGAGGCTCAGGTAAAATATAATGTTCCAAGTACACAATTTACAAGATGGGAGATCCTGAGTTTAAATCTGGCCTTAGACACTTCCTAGAAATGTCACCCTAAGTAAGTCACTTAACCTCAGTTGTCTAGCCCTTACCACTCTTCAGCTTTGGAACCAATATTTATTAGTAAGACCAAAGGTAAAGGTTTAATAATAAAAAAAGTGGGGGGGAAACACAATTTATAACATGTTGAACACAGTACACATACAATTATAAGGTATAAACTTTGGAATTGAAATATTTAGTCAAGCGGCATGAATTACTATTTATGTGATAATTTGTTTCAAAATCTTTTGTATTTCTCTGTAGATTTAATGTAATACACTTAAAGAATTTAAAATTTATATAAATTTAAAGAAATTTAAAGTATTACAACAATTCAAAATTCTTAGTGGACTTTGCATTAAACATGTGAAGCAGGAGAAAGAAGCAATGATTTACATGCATTTATTACCTTTAAGTTTTGCAAAGCATGCTGTAGGCCTAAGATCATGCCACTGATAAGCATAAGGATTTGTGTTAAAAAACAGTGCTCATGGGGCCGCTGGGTAGCTCAGTGGATTGAGAGCCAGGCCTAGAGACAGGACGTCCTAGGTTCAAATCCGGCCTCAAATACTTCCCAGCTGTGTGACCCTGGGCAAGTCACTTGACCCCCATTGCCTACCCTTACCAATCTTCCACCTATAAGTCAATACACAGAAGTTAAGGGTTTAAAATTAAAAAACAAAACAAAACAGTGCTCTTTCCCCTATACTGAGTCTTCCTTATTCTTTTTATTGTACTTTGTCTTTAAACTTTAGTACTGTCTAAGTATAGCCTTCTGTCTCAACCAAAGTATTGTAATTAGTTTTTCTTGATATAAATAGGCTATATCAGTGATTCCCAAAGGGGGTGGCACTGCCCCCTGGTGGGTGCTGCACAATCCAAGTGGCTGGTGATGGCCACAGGTGCATATATCTTTCCTATTAATTGCTATTAAAATTTTTAAAAAATTTCCAGGGGTCTAAGTAATATTTTTTTTTCTGGAAAGGGGGCGGTAGGTCAAAAAAGTTTGGGAACCACTGGGCTATATGATCTCTGACAATCTATTTGACTCTCCTTTCTTGTTGGTAAGTAAATTTCATTTAATTCCAGCCAATCCTTTTCCAAGATCTGCCATTAATTGATGAGTTAATTAATGCAGTCAAGAGTAAAATATAAATAGCTTTGTTTTCTCACCTTCCCACACCACCCTAATTGAGAACACAAGGAAAAAAGAATACATTACAAATATGAATAATAAATTAAAACAAATTTTTCACATCAAATATATCCAGAAAAATATTTGACTCATTCTGCATTTTGAGTCACTCACCTCAATAGATAGTATGTTTCATTATTACTTCTCTGAAATTGTGATTGGTCACATTCTATCACATTTATGTTTCATAACTTGTTTGTATATTTCCCAGTTTGTAAGTACTCCATAAATTTCCATTCTCTACAGTCTCAGAGTTGTAAATATTTTTCTTCATCCTTCAAGTTTGTTTTACTTAGAATTTGTCCCTTCCTTAATTTTCCCTTACTCAAATTCTCTTTTCCCCTTTTTCTCTTTCCTGTTTCCTATTTCCCTGTTGAGTAAAATGTATTTCTGTACCCAACTATGTGTGTGTTCTTCTTTGCTTTGACTAATCTGGATAAGAATGAGGTTCAAGTTTAAGCCACTCCTCCCATATCCTACTCCTTATATAAACGAATGATAAATCATATGGTGTTTTTTTCCCCCTGGATTTCTACTCCCACAGTTCTTTCTCTAGCTGTGGGTAGCATCCTTTCTCATAAGTCCCTCAGAATTGTCCTGGATTATTGCATTGCTTTTAGTAGCAAAGTCTATTACATTTGATTGTCCCACAGTGTTTTTCAGTTACTGCGTATAATGGTTTCCTGGTTCTGCTTATTTCACTCTGCATCAGTTCATGGAGGTCTTTCCAGTTCTTATGGAAATCCATCAATTCATCATTCCTTTTAGCACATTAGTATTCCATCACCATCATATACAACAATTTGTTTAGCCATTCCCCGATTGAGGGACATCCCCTTATTTTCCAATTTTTTGCCACCACAAAAAGTGTAGCTATAAATATTTTTGTACAAATAGAACCTTTCCCATTTAAAAAAAATTCTTTGGGATCAAAGGACATGCATTCTTTTTAAAGCCCTTTAGTCATAATTCCAAATTGCCTTCCAGAATGGTTGGATCAATTCACAATTCCACCAGCAATGCCATAATAACCACTTCTAATGCTGTGTCTAATTGGACTCCTCCTATGGCCTCTGATGATAGTGTTCCATGAGAACACCTTTAAACATCTTCACATATTTGAATGTAAGTAGTTTATCCTTGTTTAGTAATTTATTATTTATTCATGTTTGTCTTTTAATGTTTCTACTTTAAAAATTCTATGTAGTCCTGGTCTTTTCATCAGGTATGCTTAGAAATCCTCTATTTCACTAAAAATACAGTTTTTCCCCTGTAGAATTATACTCAGGTTTTTTTTCTGAGTAAGTTATTCTTGGCTATAAGCCTAAATATTTTATGCCTTTTGGAATGCTGTATTCTGAGTTCTCTGCTCCTTTATAGCGATGGTTGATAAATCATATGTGATCCCACCTGTGGTTTCTCAATACTTGAATTCTTTCTTTCTGGCTGATTGCATTATTTTTTCTTTGACTTGGAAATTGAATTTTGGCTAAGATGTTATTGGGAGTTTTCATTTTGAGAATTTTTTTAGAGGATGACTTGTGGATTTGTATGCCTTGCCCTCTCGTTCTAAGAGAATTGTGCAGTTTTTTAAATAAGATTTCTTAAGATGTCTAGCTTCTTTTTTTGGCATTGGCATTCAGATAGTTAAGTGATTTTTAATTTTTCTCCATAATCTGTTTTTCAGGTCAGTTGTCTTTGCTCTGAGATACCTTACATTTTTAAATTTTTTTCAGCCTTTTGATTTTAGTATTTCTTATTGTCTTATTGAGTTAATTGGCTTCTATTTGGCCCATTCTCATTTTCAGAGAGTTTGTTGTGTAAGATTTTATACCTCTTATACAGAGCTGTTAATTCTCTTACCAATTCTTTCTTCTTTCCACAGCTTCCATTTATTCTCCAGGTTTTTCCTCCATTACTTTCATTTCATTTTTAAAAATTAATTCTTTTTTCTAAAACTTTTGCTTCATTTTCTAGGAATACTAGCTAAATTTTTGCACAGGCTATATTTTCCTTTGAAGCTTTGTTTGGGGACATTTTGGAATGGTTCTCTTTTGGGTTTGGATCTTGGTCTTTTTGCCACCATAATAACTCTTTATGATAGAGTTCTTTTTCTGTTTACTCCTTCTTCCAACCTATCTCCCAAATTTGGACTTGATGCTACGGCTAAGTTCTATGTATTTCTGAAGGGAAGATCTGGGCTGGTCTTTTTGCTGCTTTCTTGGAGTCCTGAGCATTAAGTTATTCCCAGATCTTAGGAACAGGCTAGGGACCTACAAGCCTACATTACTCCCAGAATGATATGATTCAGGGCAAAATCTTATTGCTATACCATGATCTGAATTCTTCAAGTTCATATTCTGCATTTGGGACTGAGCAAGAATAGACTGCTATTGGATTTAGCTCCTACCATCCAGCTAGACAAATATTGTTTCAAAGGGGCAGCATTGTAGACTCCCAAGTTCTTGCTACTGAACTGAAGTTCCTTCTTTCTTAGTATACTGCCAGGACTTCCCTAACTGGGAATTCCACTCCATTGTTAATGCTGTGTCTGTCACCTGGAACTAGGTAGTGTGTGACAAAGGTGCCATTTTTCTCCTGTCCTCATAGCAGTACCTTAGGATGGGCCTGGATGATGGGCTTATGGCTCAGACCTCATCTAGCTCTGGGGTAGAGTCTTTCCTAAGCACTAAAGTGTTGGGCATGTTTCTAGCTCAACATTGTCCCCATCCCCATTGTCTTTAGATTTTCCTGTATCTTATCCTCTGTCAATCTGGGTTAGAGAAATGATTCAGGAGAGGGAAGGAATAAGCATTTATATTTTACTGTAATAATTAGAATTAAATTATGAGACTGTTAGTACCTTTATTACATCAAAGTAGTGATAATAAAGAGGGGAAAATGTAGGAAAGAGGTAAAGAATTGATTAGCTTACTACCCTTTATGCCAACCCATGCCTGAATAAAAATCCTTTTTACAAAGTTATCTCAGAATGTTAGCAAACTTCTAGTTAAGGGAGAACCTGTTATCTACTGAAGTAGCCTGTTCCACTTCTGAGCACTCAGGCTTTAAATAAGGTCTGTTGTTAGTCTGAGACTAGTGAAGTTGTATTTTCCCTCAGGGAGGAATTCTCATGTGACAAGGTTAAGCCAAGTAAACTAGGGTTCATTAAATCTTTCTAGGTTACAAGTTTGGGGGCTTCTAGATTCCATGTCAACAGCCTCATTCTATTTTTTCTTTTCCCATCTTCCCATTGCATTTTCCTTCTTCATGCCTTAATTTTATCTAATTTTTTTATATCATCCCATCATGTTCAACTCACATCCTCACCCATTATCTATGTCTTTTGATTCTCTTTACTGTTTTGCCATTTTATGATTCTCTTGAGTTTTGTATTTGAAAACCAAATTTTCCATTCAGTTCTGGCTTTTTCATCAGGAATGTTTGAAAGTTCTCTATTTCATTGAATACCCATTTTTCTCCTAAAGGATTATGTTCAGTTTTGCTTGGGAAGTGATTCTTGGTTGAGGTCTTAGCTTCTTTGCCCCTTGGAAGATCATATACAAGACCCTTCTGTCCTTTAATGTAGAAGCTATTAAGTCTTGTGCTATCCTAATTCTGGCTCTTTGATATTTGAATTGTTTCTTTTTTTAAAACCCTTAACTTCTGTGTATTGGCTCCTTAATAGAAGAGTGGTAAGGGTGGGCAATGGGGGTCACGTGACCTGCCCAGGGTCACACAGCTGGGAAGTGGCTGAGGCCAGATTTGAACCTGAGACCTCCTGTCTCTAGGCCTAACTTTCAATCCACTGAGCTACCCAGCTGACTCCTGGATATTTTTTCCTTGACCTGGGAGTTTGGGAATTTGATTATGATATTCCTGGAAGTTATCCTTTTTGGAGTCTCTTTTCAGGAGGTGTTTGGTGGATTCTTTCAATTTCCTTTTTGTCCTCTAGTTCTAGAATATCAGGGTAATTTTCCTGGATGATTTCTTGAAAGATGATGTCTATGCTCTTTTTCTGATTATGTAATCTCCTTCTGAGAAGTTGCCTGACCCTTCTTCTGTGGCTGGAAATTTCCAGACACTTTGGCTGCTGCTTCAGCTACACCCAAAGGCTATTTCCTTGTTGGGGTTTGCCCTTGCTCATTGTGTTCTGTCTCCACTGTGGTGCACCAGATCCCTTGTGCTGGCCTTTTCAGTTGTTTTGGGCTGAAAAATTAATTCACATTGTCTTTTTGCAGGTTATGTTGCCCTAGAATACATTTTGAGGTATTATATCACTGCTTTTTGGAGGGTAATTTAGTAGAAATCAGATGAATCCCTGCATCTACTCTGCCATTTTGGCTCTGCCTCTCTGCATCTGCTCATCATTTCTTAAACCACAATAGTATTTCATCATTATTATAGATCACAACTTTTTCAGTCTTTCCCCAATTGATGGTCATCCCCTTCATTTCCAATTCTTTGCCACCACAAAAAGAACTGCAATAAATATTTTGTATGTATAAGTTCTTTTTTCTTTGGGTTGTTTGTGATGTAGACCTAATAATGGTATTACTATATCAAAGGGTATATGCAGTTTTGTAGCCCTTTGGGTGTAGTTCCAAATTGTTTCCAGAAGAGTTATTAGATTAGTTCACACGTTAAACCAACAATTTGTATGTCCCAGTTTGTCCACATCCTCTCCAACATTTGTCATTTTTCTTTTCTGCTATGTTAGCGAATCTGATAGGTGTTAGGTGATATCTTAGAATTGTTTTAATTTGCATTTTCTCTACAATTTACATTTTTTTCTAATCAGTAGTGATTGGGCATTTTTATGTGATTATTGATAACTTTTATTTCTTCTGAAAACTGCCCATTTATATCTTTTGACCATTTATCAACTGGGGATTGGCTATTTCTAGAAATTTGGTCCATTTCCTTATATAGTTGAGAATAAGGTCTTTCTCAGGGAAACTTGCTGTAAAATATTTTTTCCTAGTTTCTGGTTTTCCTTCTAATTTTTACTATATTCATTTTGTTTGCACAAAAGCTTTTTGATTTCATGTAATTAAAAGTATATATTTTACTTCTCATAATTCCTTCCATCTCTTGCTTGGTTATAAACTACTCCCTTAATCTTAAATCTATTAAGTACATTTTTCTAATTTACTTATTTTTTACCCTTTATTTGACATCTTTTTGAAATAATTTATTTCATAACTTTTAATAGTGCCATAGTAGCTCATCACATTCATATGCCACAATTTTATCAAACCATTCTTCATTTATTAGACATCCCTTTAGATTCCAGTTATTTTTGTCATTAGAAAAAGAGCTGCTATGAGTATTTTTTGGACATAAAGGACATTTTCTTCTTTCCTTATCTATTTGGGGTTAGGTCTAATGGTAGTGTACATGACAATTTAAAAGTATAAATCCTGTTGCTTTCCAGAATGGTTTTATGTATACATTCATAGATCCACCATCACCGCATCAATGTACCTATTTTCCCACAACCACTTCAACATTTATTATTATTGCTATTTTTCATCTTTTCCACTTCAGTCAGTCAGTGTGAGGTAGAATCCAAGAACTGCTTTAGTTTGCATTTTTTAAACTGGTAATGACATAAAGTTTTTTTCTTATGATTGCTGATAAACCTGAGTTTCTTCTCTTCAGAACTATCTGTTTTTGTTCTTAGATCATTTATCAATTAGGGAATAGCTCTTTTTCTTATTAGTTCGAATCAATTCCTTATATGTGCTGGAAATGAGACATTTATCAGATAACCTTAATGCAAACATTTTTCCAATTAATTGTTTACTTTTTAACTTTAGCTATAATGGATTTGTTTATATAAGAGCATTTTAATTTTATGTAACCAAAATTATATTTTGTCTTCTTGTGATTCTCTGTATTCCTTATTTTGTCATACACTTTTCTCCTTTTCCTAGATCTGATAGGTAATTCTTCACCCCCTCTACCTACCCTACCTGCTATGTTTCTCTAATTTGTTTATAATTATCTTTTTATATCTAGATCTGTACCCACTAGGAGTTTATCTTTGTTATAAGACATGAGTTGTTAGTCTAGTCAACTTCCCATACTGCTGTTCAATTTCCCCAGGAGTTTTTATCAAATACTGAGTTCTTTTCCCAGTAATTAGAGTCTTTATGTTTATTGAATACTGGAATGCTAGATAAATTTGCTTCTGCATATTGTATACTTAATTTGTTCCACTGATCAATTTCTTTATTTTTTGAATAGTATTAAATTGCTTTAATAATTACTGCTTTGTAGTATAAATTTGAGATCTGGCACTATTAAACTCCCTTCATTGCCATTTATTTTTATTATTTCCCTTGGAATTTTTTACCTTTTTTCCTTCTTATGAACTTTGTTATTATTTTTCTTTTTCTGTAAGATTCTTTTGGTAGTTTGGTCTGGCATTGAATGAGTAAGTTCATGTAAGTAATTTATTATTTTTCTTATATCAGATGGGGTACCTTTGAGCAATTGATTTTTTTCCATTCATTTAGGTCTATATTTCTCTGAACAATTTCTTTTGTTTCATCTGCCTAGTTCTGGTGCATATCTTGGATCGTATACTCCCAGATATTTTATATATTCTACATTAATTTTAAGTGAAATTTTTCTTTCTAAATTTTCTTTCAAGATTTTATTCATAAAATAGATGTGCTTATTTTGTGGATTTATTTTATATCTTACAAGTTTGCTACATTATTTCAATTTTATTTTTAATTAACACTTAGAGTTATTTAAGTATACTATCAAAAGGATAATTTTTTTCTCCTTTGACTATGATTATTTCATCAGTTTATTTTTCTTATCTTAATGCTCTAGCCTACTTTTCTCTACTAGTTCAAGTAGAAGTGGTAGCAATAGATACCCTTTTTTAAGTCCCCAAATTCATTAGAAAGGATTCTAGTTTATCTCAGTTACAAATAACTTTTGTTCTTGTTTTTAAAAATATGCCATTTATCTTTTATGTAAAGATCCATTTGTTTCAATTGGGGAATGGCTTGATTTTTTATACAATTGCTTTAATTCCTTGTATATTTGAGTAATTAGACCCCTGTCAGAGTGCCAATCTTTGGACAGTGTTGGTCACAGGGTCACAAAGAATTGGATGTAACTGAATAACTGAAAACTAGTAATGGTAATGCTTAAAAAATTAGGAAGAAAAAAAGAATCACTGACTATATACAAAAGAAAGCAGAAGCAAGGAAGTAGATACAAAGAGGCAGAACAATGTTGGAATTACCTTATGACATCTGAAATAAAGTTAAAAAAACAAGTTGGACATAATAAATTCAATTTAATATACAGTGCTGTTTTTATGTTCTTTCATAATAAAAAGAAAAAAATATAAATACTATTTCTGAAATTTATGTTCTGCTTCTGAGGTTATCAACTCAAAATTGAAATATCCAGCCTCCTGTAGGTATCATTAACTAAGTCAAAAATAGTATTAGCCTGCTTACTTACTAAATTATGCTTTCCCTATGAAAATTAATCTTCTAATAACATATTATTGAATACTCTCTTTAAACATGATACATAATATAGAACAAGATCTGGAAAAAATACAAACATGATGCAAATTAGGTATCTCTCACCTCTTCATTTAGATGGCATCTCTTCCATTTTATCTGAATGCCTGATTGTAAACTGTACTTTGCCAAAATCAGAAAGGTGAAGCAGGTCTAAATAAGGAGTCTGAGGTTATGTTATTCATATATCCTAATGGCTAATTCTAGTCCCTTTCCATAAAATTTAGAGCTGGAAGACACTAGAGATTATCCAGTCTTACCTTTCCGATTTATAGATGAAAAACTCTGATTCAGGCATTGGTTGTCTGTTACCAAATTTACTCTCTTTTTCATTCCAGTCCACTGACTTCTCCATGACCTTTGGAGACTTATTTTGGAAGAAGGAACATATTCACCAACCAGAATATTAAAAGTAATCAAGAAGAAACTCAAAAACAAATAAAGTACTTTATCCTACTTCCTTTAAAAAAAATATTAGTTGTACTCCCTCCTATCCCTAACCCTCAAAACAGAGTTGTTATATATCGCTTGCCATCAAAGTATAGAAACAAGGTATAATTGTCCTGGACTGGCCTCCAGGGTCCTGGCTATGAGACCTAAGTAGGTAGTTTGGAAAGAGTCCATAAATTGCTGGAAATGAGTAGAAATAGGAAGGTTGGTAAAAAAAAAAATTTTTTTACCTAATTAACAACAAATAAAGTCGCTTAATTGAAAAGGGAAGAGCCAAAGCTAGAGATCTACAGAATAGGCAAATTTCAGGTTTCCAGAGATAAGCAGATGGAATGTAGAGTGAATTTAGGAGAAAGCATGTAAAATTATCACATTTATCATCAAAAAATTCTTTTTGTAAATTTTATACATATATATACATATATATACATATATACCTTTACCTTCTGTTCTAGAATCAATACTATGTATAGGTTCCAAGGCAGAAGAGTGGTAAAGATTAGGCAATGGAAATGGGGGAGGGGAAGAGTTATTTACTTGCCCAGGGTCACAGAACTAGGAGGTCAGATTTAAACCCAGGACCTCTCATCTTTAAGACTGTCTCTCAATCCACCAAGCCACTTAGCTGTTTCCCAGATTCTTTCTTAACAAGTGTTTGAGTATAACTTCTAGGGCATTGATGGCAAACCTATGGCATGGGTACCAAAGATGGTATGTAGAGCACTCTCTGTGGACACATGGTCACCCTCCTTCCCCCAGTTTGTTACTAGAAAGGCAGAGGGACTCAGGCAGAGCTGATCCCTTTCCCCTAAAATAATAAATAAGATAGAAGGACTACTTCTGGGTGAGTTTGGACAACTGCCAGACTATAAATAAACACAAAAAGGAACATACCCACTCCCACAAGGAAAGGACTGAATTTGGGAATAGGTAGTGATGAAAACACTGAACTGGCTGAATGGCAGTTGGTAGTTAACTGCCCTCTAACTAACCAGGGATATCCAATATACTTTACTGTGGGATATTTTGGTTGTAGAGGAGGAATAACAAGAAGTGTAAGAAAACAAGTTTTAATGATATTAAGGTAAAGAGAAATGGGTGAGTTTTATCTATCAGGAAAATCAATCAACTGTCATTAGAATGTAGGAGTTAGTCTGGTTTCCCTCTCACACTAACACTAACAAGCAGGCACCCTGACTGGGATTGGAGGGACTGCAAAGGGCTTTCTCACGGCACTGGTCCAAGCTGATCCCTTGATGAATAAGGTCACAGGAACAAAATCCTTGGTCAACCAGTAGATCCAGTGGGCTAGGGAGAAAGACTATCTGCAGTTTGTCCACCAAATTGCAGAGGTTTAACCCTCTCTCAACCTAGGCTCTTGTTTGCTGGTCACTCCCAACTTATCCAAAAGGTTCACAGGTTGTAGAAATTCAGCATGCAGGATAACAGCTGTACTCACTCCTCCTTCCAACCCTGTCAGCTTCCACTCTCTCCAACTTCTCTCTCCTGCATTCTATATAGAATGTCCATGGCTGCCAGTCAAGGTTTTTCCTTTAGCTGTCTATGTATATATGTATATCTATCTTAACTTTCTTATTGCTATTTTATAATCTGTCTTATAAATTATCTGTAATAACAATTCCCCCTTTGCACAAAATCAAAATAGTATTTCACACAATATTTTGGTTTTTGAGTACTAAAAACTAAACTAATATTCTAACCCCAAATAACAAACAAACTACACTAACTCTATCCTATCTAACACTACCTTACTCTACCCTACTCTAGGGATTTTAACAAGGAAAGGTAAAGGGAAAAATACAACGACCAATTACATAATTCAAAGTACTAAGTGACAAGTAACAAAGCAAAATTTTCAACAAAATGAACAACAAACTTGAAATGTCAACACAAAATTCAAGCAAAACATTAAACACAACTCATACTAATACAGAAAAATTCTACCAATTAATAAATGCAAAAAAAAAATTTGGAAAATACATATTTAACAACATTGCATAAGTTTTACAACAAAATACAAAACATTAAACTCACTTATGCAAATTACATTTAAATATTTGCAACTCAATTAATATCAAATTAATCATTCACAGAATTTACATATATACATATGATACATACATACAATATATACACAATATATACTTGTATGACATATATGTATGTGTATGCATAACACATACATATCAAATATACATATCTACACCCTTTACATATATATAATACTTAACACTATAATACAATTTACAATATATATACACTATTTATACTTATTTACACATCTATTTACATGATTTTGTGATATGAGATCTGTAGTATATATGTACTTCATGTAATGTAATTTTTGTTATGTTTATTGTATTTGCACTGTAATGTACATTAATACCTTATCTTTTTCTCTAATCTAATCTATATACTATTCCCTATCTCACTAAACTATCCTAAACTATCCCAATGTTATTAGTATATTAGTCTAAATAAATACTACCCAAATGACTATTTTTTGTTAGTAACTAACTATCCTTTGTTAGTACTTACTTATCCTATAGCTAATTCTAATTTTTTTAGTATTTACATATTGCTCTATTCCATAAGGAAGACAATGTATCCTAACTTGTTTGTGTTTTTATGTATCTGTTTTGTTACGTTGTTATTTTGTTATGTTGTGTTGCAATATGTTACTGTTGGATGTATGATACCTACCAAAACTTCAGATTTCCTTTCTTCTTATGATTTTCCTCAAAGAAATCTTCTCTTCTCTCCATTTCTCCACTGAAGTTCTTGATAGTTATATGTAATGTTGGATGTATATGAGTATGTAGTGATACTATTTATATTACCCAAATTCCTTCTGAACCATTTAGTCCAGTGATGGGCAAACTAAGGCTCATGGGCCAGATGCGGCCCCCTGAAATGTTCTATCCAGCCGCATGACATTATTCCTAATCTGATGAATACAATGAGTAGGATACAATACAATGAAATTTCGAAAGAGTTGCCTATAGAAACAGATGGACAGATGAGCATTTCCTTTCCTTTCCTTTGGCCCCCTCTTTAAAAGTTTTCCCATCACTGATTTAATCCATTAAGTTCATGATTAATCCTCTTCTTTGGAAATTCTTTTTTAAAACAAAGTCTTAATTGGTTCAGTTTTTAAGTTCATCATTCTTAGTACAATGTCCAGAAATTTATGGACATTTCTGAATCCTGAATCCTCTTCATCCATGTCCTCTTCTGCTGGAATGGTCCTCTCCTTGCTGAACTTTCTGACTACAAACTCTAATTGACTGAAGATCTCAATTTTATAATTTCTTCTTCTTCTTTTTCATTATTAACAATTTCCAGATTTTCATTATCTATACCATGTGCTAATTTAATATGGGAATGATACCACGAATCTCTACCTAATACCTTTACTGAAGATGGTAAAACTAATACAATTGTATAAGGCCCTACCCAACTCTGCTCTGTTGCCAATGTTCTGGTTTCCCTATTCATACACTCCACCTGACCTGAACTTTGTGGATGATGAGGAACATGCTATTTAGGTGCCATTCCTAGATTTATTAACTCTTCTAAGGATATCTTGAGTGAAATGAGATCCCTTATCTGAATCTATGGTTAGAGATACACAGAACCTAGGAACAATTTCCTTGAGCAACACTTTCACCACAAAGCTTGCCATGTTGGTATTTGATGGAAAAGCTTCAGGCCATTTAGTTAGTCTATCAAGAATTACAAGACAAATCTTGTATCTTCCAGCTTTAGGCATGCTGATATAATCAATTTGCAAACTCTCAAATGGACAACATGCTAAAGGTCTACCACCCAAACCTTTCTTTCTGAATGCACTTTGATTAAACTTTTGGCAGACTAAACAACTATTACAACTCTTATTTGCAACAGTACTTATTCCTGGCACAACCCATTGCTTCTTGATGGAATCTACAATAGTTTGTGTACCAAAAATGACCTTTTGTGTGGATAGCTTGAAACAAATAGGTATATAAATCTTTTGGTAACAATGGTCTTCCTGTATCAGTAATCCATATCCTATGTTCTTTCCTTGCTCCAAATTTATCCTTCCATTTCTTGATTTCTGAGTCTATATATGCTTTTTTCTAGATCATCAGATTCAATTGCTGTTAAGTTCATTACATAAATTGGAGCATTTTGGGCAGCGAACTTTGCAGTGATATCAGCTCTGTGATTACCTTTAGAGACTAAATCTCTACCAGAAGTATGGCTTCTGCAATGGATTACCACTAGCTGTTTAGGCTTTTGTATTACTTCTAACAACTCAGTTATTATTCTTACATGCTCTATTGGTTTTCCTGATGCAGTAATAAAACCTTGTTTCCAGACCTTTACTGTTACATGGCAAACAGAGAATGCATATTGAGAATTTGTGTATATATTTGCACTTTTACCTTCAGCTAGAAGACAGGCTTGCTTCAGTGCCACTAATTCTGCACCCTGTGCACTAAGATTACTAGGTAATGAGCCATACCATAGTGTCTTAAATTCTGTGACAACTGCAGCTCCAGTACATCTGATTCCATTACACAAATATTATGAATCATCTGTGAATAATACTAAGTCAGGATTTTCAATTGGAGTGTCTTTTAAATCCATCCTAGGCATATCTGCTAGATCTACTACTTCAACACATTCATGCAATGGTTCACTGTTCTTTGGCAAATCAGGAAGAAGTATAGCTGGATTTAGTACACTATACCTCTTTAACTGGATATTCTCACTACCCAGGAGAATAATTTCATACTTAGCAATTCGCTGGTCTGAATAAGCTTGAGTATGAAATTTCCTCATTAGTGCCTCTATTTGATGTGAACAATAGAGTGTTAAAGGACATCCCAAAATTAGATCAGCTGACTTCTGGACTAACACAGCTACTGCTGCTACCCCCCTTAGACAGGTTACTGTACCCACAGCTATTGGATCAAGTTGAAAACTATAGTATCGAATTGGATGATAACTTTGTCCTAAAGTCTGTGTAAGTATACCAGAAGCTATACCTTTGGTCTCATTAAGAAACAGCTGAAATGGTTTCTCATTCCCAACACAGGGGCAGGTAAAATGGCTTCTTTAAGCTTATTTAAGGCTATATGATGTTCAGGCTTTAGTTTCAGAGGTTCTGGTTCTGTATTCCTGGTTAGATCTGCCAAACACTTAGTGATCTCACTGTATCCAGGAATCCACTGCCACCAGAAACCAGTAGTTCCAAGAATAGCTCTGAGTTGCTTCTTGGTTTTAGGTGCACTCAGTTTCTGGATGTCAGCTATTCTCTTTTGCGTGATACTTCTGGAACCCTTTGACAAACACAAATCCAAGATATTGCACACATGGCAAAACCCACTGTAATTTAGCCTTGTATATTTTATGCCCTTGCTTGTATAATTCAATCAAAAGAATCTTGCTGTCTCTAAGACACACCTTTGCATTTGGGGATGCTAAAAGAATGTCATCCACAAAATACACCAATTTACTCTCCTTAAACTTGATTGTTTTTAGATCTCGATTTAGAATAAGAGAATTGGCTAGGTGATTCAGTGAAACCTTGGGGCAGATGAGTCCACATCCAATGGGTTTTTTCCCAAGTGAAAGCAAAAATTTTTTGAGAATCCTTGTGGATTGGTATAGAGAAAATCACAGAGCATAAATCTATCCTGACTTGGAATGGAAGAAATTATAGCAGTTGGACTTGGTACAACTGGATGTGTTTTAATGTCATAGTCATTCACTACTCTCAGATCTTGAATAAATTGGTAGACAGGTTGGCCATTTTCATCTAATTTTGGCTTCTTTATGGACAAAATTGGTATATTAAACTCAGAAAAGCAAGGTATAATTGTCCCTTGTTGGATTAGGGATTCAGTGATTGGTCTTATACCTTCTATTACTTTCTTAGTCAAGGGATATTGAAGCACACAAGGAAATGGTCCTTCCTTTGACCTCACCCTGACTGGAGTAGCTTATTTCAATAATCTCACATCTGTGGATGATCTTGACCACAACTCCTTAGGTATATCCTTGGGTATTGGATAGATAGTACCTAAGTCATCCTCTGTATTGTTGGAATCTAAGAATAGCAATGGAAAGGCCTTCAAAGATTCTTCTGGGAGATGTAAAGATACATCACCAGTATCAGTACATTGGATAGTTGCTCTCAATTTACATAGAAAATCTCAGGCTAAAAGGTTCATTAGGCATTCAGGCATACAGAGAAATACGTGTTCCACAGATAAAGGTCCAAGAGTTATCGTTTTTGGTTATAATTTGGCTACTGAGGTTTGCCTGAGCACCAACAACTTCCATTGTACCAACAGCTCTACAATTCTCAGGAGAACTTTGCAAAACTGATTTACTCACTCCTGTATCAACCAGAAGTTCATAGATCTGGTTTCCAATAGTTACAGACACATGTGGTTCTGTGCTATTGAGAGGTTAGAAAGTTTCCAACACCGGGGCTAAAACAGTAACATCAGAACAAATCTGAGCTATTTCCTATCCATCCAAGTTAATATCGTCTTGAATTACAGAATTTTCCCAGGATTTTGTACCTTTAACACTCTCATTGGTCCTTTTCACCTCAATTTTGGTATCATTGTCCTTATTTATATCAAATTATACTTATTCGAATCACAATTTCCATTATTCTCCACAATTATACAATCACTAGAATTTCCAACACTGTGTACAACAGAATTCTTCTTTTTGTCACAATTATTTACAACACTAATTAAATTATTATCAACACCAAGCAAATTATTATCAATCCTAGTTAAATTAGTATCAACAGTAGTCAAATTACTACTAACACCACTTAATTTAGCATTAACACTGAATAAATTATCACCTTTGTTAATTAAATTAATATTAACACCAATCAAATTATTATTAACACTAATTACACTATTACCATTATTCATAATACCATTATCATTTTCTTTAATACACACAATTTCTTCAATATTTAATTTATTCCCATCGACTTGATTTAAAATTTTTGAACTTTGAGTACACCTTCATAATGAAGTTGTCCCTCTATTCTGATTAACATGATTTGTATTCCCTCCAACAACCTTGCTGAACTTAGATCTCTTACCAGTTCTTATGTAATCTTGCATTACACTCATGCGAGAGGCTTGCAATCTTTGGCAGCATGCATTCTAGCATATAAAATTATTTTGTTGACAAAAACCATAATTGCTATTATTATTGCCATTCTAATTATTTCTCCTGTTGTTGTTATTATTGTAACCATAATTTCTATTATTCCTTTGCCTGTCAAACTGATCCTTAAACCTACATTACCGTACAAAGTGACCAATACGATTGCAAAGGATACATCTTTTAGGCCCTTGGTATCTGTTGTTGCTACCATTATTGCTGTTTCTATAGGTGCTATTCTTTCTATCTGATGGTTGTATAGCCCTTAGTGCTACTACAACTTTAATTTCACCAATCTCCTTTTCTTTTTTTTTTAAAAAAAAATTTTTAAACCCTTAACTTCTGTGTATTGACTTATAGGTGGAAGATTGGTAAGGGTAGGCAATGGGGGTCAAGTGACTTGCCCAGGGTCACACAGCTGGGAAGTGTCTGAGGCCTGGCTCTCAATCCACTGAGCTACCCAGCTGCCCCATCTCCTTTTCTTTTGCTTTGTTGTTTGCCTCTTTCAATTGCTTATGCAGACTTTCAATTAACACATCTTTCTCATCAGAGGATCTATCCTTCTCTTGGGCATATACATAAGTTGCCTTTTGCTTACATTGGTTTAATGAAAGCAACTTCCAATGTAGGCAATAATCCAAGAAACATTTCCCAATATTAGGGACCAAATTTTGCACAAAAATTCTCTTAATGTGTTCAATTGTGCTTTCTCCCTGAGTGTTGAGACCTAAGTGTGTCTCTGAGGCCTCAATCACTCAGTCAAGGAATGAAGCTGGTGTTTCCTGAGCAGTCTGCCTAGTCTTTTCAAACTTTGTCCATGCAACAGGATGATGAGAGTTATTTTCCATTGTCTTCAAGACAGATTTGAGTGCTGGTTTTAGTAATTGGTAATTTGCAAATGAATTTAAATCTAGTTCATGCCAATTTTCAGGCCATGGGGTCAATCCTTGAGTCATTCTAGTTTCCTCAATAAATTCCTCACAGTCCCTCTTAGATAACACTTGTCCCAAAACAAAATAAAAGTCATTAAAATCTGGATCATACATTTTAATGACAGATCTCATTTCTTTAATTAATTTACTAGGTTCATCAAAAAATGTAGGTGACCTTCAGTTAATTGCCTCAATATCTCCTTCCTTGAACCTAGTGTGTTTTTTTAAGTGAAATATATTATTGTCCCTAATGATAGGCAAATCATGCAGTGGTAATAGAGGAATTGGTTGACTCACTCTCTAGGGCCTTTTGTTCCTGTTCTAATTTAGTTTTTCCACTAGCTATATGACCAGAAGCTTCCCCTTGATGCTCTTGTGCAAGACCATAAGCATTTCCTTGTGCATACAATTCTAAAGTATCAATCTTTGCTTGCATGGTTCTTAACATTAGTTTGACCTCTGAGTCTTTAAAGAACCAAGCAATCATAACCTTTACACTATAAGACATATAACAGGACAACCATCTTATCCTGTAAGCCATATATCCTCACAACATAAAAACTGTTATATGTGTTATTACATCAGCACTGTGATGGTCAAAATCAGCTGTGCTATCTCAAAATCAACAGCTAGTCTACAATATCTAGGCACACACTTGAATAATAAATAAGGTACAAATAGTATAACTTGCCATAATCAATTAAATCCTCCATTATAATATTGCTAATCAGTGATACAATAAACCAGTCTGGTTTAACTACAGTGGTGCTGTTAGCTACAATGGAAAAAAGTAGGATTTATACAATACTTCTATGTTAAAAAACCAGTTCCCCCAAAAAAAGAAATGAGAAAAAAAAACAGCAAAAAAAAACCAAAACAAAACTTTGTCCAGAGGCTGCCATGTACCTAAGTTGTAAAATAGGCTTTGCCCAGTTTTTGTGAATGACTGTAGTCAAGTACCAAGGAGAGCTGAGTGGATGAACTCCCCCTTGGAATTCTGGCTGAGAGCCGATGAGCTATACGGTCCTCAGAACCTTCAGCTGACCCCACTTCCAGTTTGAGCCTTGCTCTCACTCTGAGCACTTTCTGTCTTGCTCAACCAACCAGCCCTTTCCACTGTGCCTGATGACATTTTTTCACATCCCCCATTGCTCCATCCAGCAGCCCAGTGGGAATGCTTTCTCCTTCCCATGTGTGGGGGAAAGGAAGGCAGGACATACCTGGCAATCTGTGGGTGAGGGGCCTGTTACTTGGCGGGGGCGTGGGGGTAGTGGGAGGGGAGGAGCACAACACTCAGTCTGGGAGGTGTGGTAGGGGCAGGGCCTGGCACTCCATCTCTAAACAGTTCACCATCACGGTTATAGGGAAATACTGCTTTTGTCTAATAATAGCCATGTTATTTTTTTATCTTATAGTAAGATATTCCAGATGGGATCACAGATCTAAACAAATCATTGATAGAATCTCTTTTAAGTATAGAATTCTAGTTGTTTATATATAGCATTGAAGTCACCCCAGGATCTCACCTGGGGCCTTTAGAAAATCTACCATGGGTTCAAGGGTATTCTGTGAGTCATTCTCCACTTGTGAGCCACACTGATGTATATTTTAGCAGACTAATAAAATTAATCTCAATTATTTCAAAGCAGTGGCATTTAATGAGAAAAAACAAAGTAATAAAAGTAATAGTAAGCCCTATCCCATTACTACAGAATAACTTAAAACACAAAGTTGCTTTATATAATATTCTCTTTTAGAAACATGTGACCTATATAGATGAATCAATAAATTATCTCTGAGTTCTATTTTAGCTAAAAAATTCAGTAATTCAACATTTGGACAGATAACATATTATTATAGCCATATAGTCCTAATGTACTTACCAGTAGCCTCTTTATGCATGATGATACCAATGCATTCATAACCTACCTTTTAATTTTATGATGGACAAAAGAATGCCTAACTTTTACTGAAATTCTTTTTTAAAAACACACAAGAATGTTTTTTCTTCTTTACTATGTTATTTTGTCATTAAAAGCTTTGTTATGTTTCCATATGAAACTAATCTACAGTTTTTATTTCCATAGTAAAGTAGAAATCATCTGGCTCAGAGAATAAGAGAAAAGAATTGGAAAATAATTTTTAAAGTTGAAAACCAGACCAGTGCTGTACTAGTATTCATTTTTATGTTCTGTATTTTAAATTAGATTTTTTTCCTAGCATTAAGAAACACAGTTTAAGTAAAAGGTTTGACATTCCAGTTGAAAACTTTGGATATTCCTTTAGCCTTTCATTTCAAGGATATAAATCTTCTAAAAGTATTTATATGCTTATTCATAAAATATATTCTTGGGAAATGTATATAAATCAAATTGTTGTAAAGTAAATAATTTTAAAATAGAAGAACTTAATATTTAGACCAGAGAATCTCTTTGTAAAGTAGGAGAACCCAGGCATGAGTTAACTTGTTTTATAAATATGTTATTTAATGTCTGTTAGGATTCTCTTAAAGTAAGGCTTTCCTCTTGAAATAGCAAGAAGTTTCTATCTTGTTTAGTTAAGGATACCAATATCCGTAGTCAAGAGTTTTGTAAAATTTGATAATATCTTAGCAGTTGCTTCCACATATTTTTTGTTGTTGTTACTTTAAGCAATTTTGAAGAAATTTATTCTTCCCCTCAAAACTTGGAAAAACATTATTTATTGGCCAGAATATTTGCCTCAAAAAGGATAATTTTAAAATTGCCTAATCTTTTCAAATGCTTTTTTTTCCAGAGGAGTTCCCAAGTGGATTAAGCTTTAACAAATACAGATTTGCTTATATAGAAGGAACTCATGTAGTTCTAATATAGGATATAACTCTTGCTAAGCAATGCTTGATTTACTGAATATGAAATAATTAGCTGGCTAGAGAGATTATAACGAACATTACAGACTGGCTGGCATTAGTTGTTCAGAATGAATTTAAGTCCTTTTATTCAGAGTGAATTTAAGACCTTTTTTGTGTCTATAATTGCTCACTCTCCTGCACCAGTATTGGCAGCTAGGGGGCACAATGGAAAGAATGATGACCATGAAGTCAAGAACACCTGAATTCAAATTAGCCTCAAATACTTACTAGTTATATAAGAATAAACAGAGCCAGTACCCAAATGTTATGATAGAGGAGAGATAGAGTCTATGAGGTGAGACTCTCTTCTAGCTCTTCTTCCCCCCACCGAATATATACTCTGAGAGACTTTGAGGGGGTATCACCCTGAAACTGGGTGACCTGGATGGTTGTGCCACCCCACAGGAGTAGGGGGCAAGACTTCCCTATAAGGTGAGATATTGGTTACCTCAATCTGATTCTGAATGAGGGCGGGGTTCACACAAGCCTCCTTCGAGGTCAGTCAACTTCACAGTGGGTGGTCTGGCTCCAATATGGAGGCAGCCAGACCAAGCTGTGATTCCCCTCCCCCTTGTCTCTCAGGCACTCCAGAATGCTATCTGACTAACAAATGGCTTTTATTAATATCAATATAGGGATTGGGGAAGGGGGTGAAGGGCAGAGGGATTTTGGGGTGCCCTCTTCTCTATTTATAAGGAGTCTCACTCGGGTGGGAACCTTTGGGGTTCCCACTCCTAGGAGTCTCCCCCCTTGTCCTTTCTTCTTCTGTTTCTGTTTATATCCTTTTCTATAATTGTAAGTTAGACCAGAGGGTCTCTCAGCAAGGTTGGGTAATGGGAGAAGGATCCCAAAAGATCGTTCCCAAAATAGAGTCCCAAAACTTAGCTGACTCGTTGGTTGAAGTCTTGATTGGTAAGAAGTGATGGGATGCCTTTGACTAGGGAATCAGGTGTATCAATGTCCAAAGAAAGATCCTCAGGAAGCCCTCAGGACCAGATTCGAGCTGAGATGTTCACCTCCTTCCTCTCTCAGTCTTCCACCGAAAGTCTTCCTCCTTCCTCCCGAGAATTACCCCCAATCCCAACTGGTCTTAACTGTTACCAACTGTCACCAACAGCCTTCTTCTGGCTTTTTTTGTCCCATCCCCCATCCTTACAGTTATTTGACTGTAAGTCACTT
The DNA here is from genome assembly GCF_016433145.1 of Gracilinanus agilis. Classification (NCBI taxonomy): domain Eukaryota; kingdom Metazoa; phylum Chordata; class Mammalia; order Didelphimorphia; family Didelphidae; genus Gracilinanus; species Gracilinanus agilis. The sequence goes on along the minus strand of NC_058131.1, from coordinate 558,941,244 downwards.
GAATGTCCATCTTCTCAGTTTCCTTATTTGTAAAATGGGGTAATAATAGTACCCACCTCTCAGAGTAATTGAGAGGATAAAATGAGACAATATTTGTAAAGTACTTTGCAAACCTTAAAGTACTACATAATTGCATTACTATTATTATTGAGTACTTTATTACATAGACTATTGCCCATTTCATTACTTAATTGTGAATTATGATTGATTGTGATCATGCTAATAATAGTATTATATCTTAAAGTTAGCAAAATATTAGTAGCTCACTTTAAAAAATGAAATATGTAACATGAAATCTAGCTATCACATTACCTGCCCCCACACACACCCATACACCCATGTCAGTCAGTCAAAAAGATTTCAAATAAACCCCCCTATCTCTGCCCCAGAAGCCTTCTTCTCATGTGGGCATCACTTCCACCCACCCTTTTGGACTTTTCCTCCAACTGGTAGAGTTTCTCCCCGAACCTCCATTTAACAAAGCATCTGTACCAGCCATGCTTTTTTCAAATTGGGCTCAGTCTACAACTCCTCAGACCACATCTTCACCTCACCTCTCTCCCTTTCCTCTTTTTAGTTCCCATTTATGTTCAAGCACTGTGAGGGCAGAAACTCTTTTTTTCAGATATTTGTATTCTTAGTGCTTAGTACAGTACCTGACACAGAGTAGATGCTTAATAAATAAATGCTTTGTCAGTCTAGAACATTTATTAAGCTTTTGCCATGTGCTAGCCCTATACCACAGGGCCTGAGAACTGGAAGCAGTTTGATAAAGCTTTAGATCAACTCAAAGCAAAATCATTAAGTGACTATAACCATGTTAAACACTGTTGTAGATACAACAGAAATATAAGATAATAAAAATTTGAGATTCTTTTGAGGAAATGATACTAATTTATATAAGATGATTAAAAAACAATATAAAATAGCTTGGCTTCATGACTCTCAGCATTGCTTTTCTTACCACTTATGCAAAGACTCTCACTCTTTCTTTCTTTATTCCCTTCCGTTCCCTTCCCTCTTAGAATCAATTCTGTGTATTGGTTCCAAGGCAGAAGAGTGGTAAGGGATAGGCAATGGGGGTCAAGTGACTTGCCCAGGGTCACACAGCTGGGAAGTGTCTTGAGGTCAGATTTGAACCTAAGACCTCCCATCTCTAGACCTGACTCAGTTCACTGAGCCACCCAGCTGCCCCCAATGAAGTTTTCAAAGTTGTTTTTGCTTCCAGTGTTGTTATAGTATAAATTGTTCTCTTGATTCTGCTCACTTGACTTAGCATCATTTCATACAGGTGTCCCTAGATTTCTCTGAAACTACCCCTTTTATCATTTCTTATATCTCAAGCAATCCCCCAATTGATGGGCACCCCTTTAAGTTGATATTAGTTAGTACAAAAAATTATGATAATTTTTTTAATGTAAGGGTCTTTTATGGGTCATTTTCCTTTTTCTTTGATCTCTTTGGGGTATAGGCCTTGTTGCTTTAGCTGTCCACTATAATAAATTTGAGGTTGACTTCATTTATGTGTAGAATTGGCCCTTCATAAGGTAGCACTAATAAAAAGAAGATCTCTGTAATTTAACTCTATAGTAGTTCCATCTATGCCAAGCTATGGTAGTAGAATTGGATCACACTAATCCAACACATTTGTGTAGACCCATGATTCCTCAGAATAGCTGAAGGATGTGATGTGAAAAGCAAATGAGGTCATGAGAAGTATGTCTTCCTGAATTCCTGAGCCTAACATCTTAATTCTCTCCAGAGAATTCTACTCTTCATTGTACCCAGTTCACATACCCCAGGTCTAAAGTAACGTCTCTTCCTTTCCTTTCATCTGTCTTCCTTTTTCCTCAGTCACATAGGGAGGTCTTTAGCTAGGGAAGACTATGAGTGAAAAATTGGGGAGAAGAGATTGTCCACAAGATACATAATAGAAAGGCAACAACATATATATATGATATATATATATATCATATATATATGTGTGTGTGTATGTGCGTGCGAGCGTGCCTGTGTGTGTGTGTGTGTGTGTGTGTGTATTACTATTAGGAAATATTTTGCCATCATAGGATATAAACTTTATTTAATTTTTTTTCTATGAAAAAATAATTCAATTGACTTTGAAATTGCTAAAGGATTTGGGCATATTTCTTGTCTTATTTTTTTTCTTATTTTCCTTCTAGACAAGAGATGATTTCCTTGGTCAAGTAGATGTACCTCTTTACCAGTTAATGGTTAGTACAAACATGAACTATTTTATCTCTTTTTTTTTAACCTCTACCTTCTGACTTAGAATCAATATTGTGTGTTGGTTCTAACGCAGAAGAGTGATAAGGACTAGGCAATGGGGGTCAAGTGACTTGCTTAGGGTCACACAGCTAGGGAGTGTCTGAGTCCAGATTTGAACTCAGGACCTCCTGTCTCTGAGCCTGGCTCTCAATACATTGAGTCACCTAGCTCCCCCCTACTATTTTATTTCTTATACTTAAATTTTTTTAGTCTAACAGATACTTGCACTTAAGTCATATCATCTAGATAAATATATGCTTTATCAAATAACCTAGTTATACTCCTTGAATCTATTCTTATTTAAAAATTAGCCCAACTATTTTCTCAATTTTATCTAAATATATGATTTGTGACCCCAGCGAGAAGGTTACTGCTAGCAGAGAAATAATGTCAATGATCATGAAAGCAGTGTTTGAAAAAAATTATTAGTTTAATAGCAAGGTGCAAGATTAAATTAAGTGAGAGTCTGGAATCAACTAGTATAGCTAGGAAAATTGTATAATAATGTAGCATGAAGTTCTAGATTAGAATAGTCATCATAGAAATCAAGGAGAGACATATACAAAACTACAAAGAGACAAAGAGAAGGAAAAATGTATAGTATCTGATGACTGGCTGGATAAGGAAAATGAAACTAGGTAGCAAGACAAGAATTTTTTAGCCTAGGTAAAAAAAAAATATACCACCATTATTATCACTATTAGAGATGAGAGAATCTTGAAGGACCACTATTTTCATATAAATTTGTAATCATGTATCCTGTATTTAATTGATTACAGGACATTCTAGTGAACATTTATGATAAGCAAAAAATTTGAATTTGAGTGAGAGAGCAGAACTTGAGAGAGATTTTGAAGTTACCAAGATAGAATAGTGGTAGCTTAAAGGGAATTGCAAACAGGTACAGGAAGAATTTGCAATCTATGGCATCTACGGTATTTTTGTCAAGAAAACACCAAATAGGATCATGAAGTAGGAAGAAAGAAAAGAGACAGAAGGGGATGTTGAAAGAAAATCAAGATACTTTAGTGATATAGAAAAATTCAGGAGAGAGTTTCAAGACCAAGGAAATGGTAGTATCCCCAAACAATAGATCTTAGAAAGAATAAGTAGCAGAAAGACTGTTTGCATTTGACAGGAAATAGAAAAACGTATAATAACCTCAAACAGTATTTCCCCTTAATCAGTCCTCTGAGATCCTAAAGCCATGTTGGCAAAGATGTGGCACGTATGCCCCAGTAGGCCGGGGGGGGCACTCCTTTCCCCCCTCCACCATGCCTGACGATATTTTTTTCATGACCTGTCCCTCCATCCAGCTGACCAATGTACTTTCTCTCTCCACTGTCTGAGGTAATGTGAAGGGGCTCACAGATAGCTTGGAAATGTAGTTTGGGCATATGATCTCTAAAAGGTTTACCAGCACTATCCTAAAGTATTTCCCTCTAGCCTCATGTTATTACCCTTATAAAGTTCAATTAAACTTGCCTTTTTGGGCTCCTTGCTATCTAATCATGCCTCTTCCTTTACCTACTGAGCTAGTGTCTCCCTAGCCCTGGCTCTTTGCTCCAAATAAACCAGCTTACTTCTACTTGCTTTGAGGCTTTCTTTATTTTTTCCACTTCATAAATGTTTTATTAGTTTGTCTATAAACCAATATCTTACCTGACACACAGCCTGGCCACTCCATATTCTTCCTCTCATAATTTTCTTCCCTTTCACACTCCATACTTAGCCTAGGCCAAGTGGTTTTCAATTTAGCTACGGTGCCAGCCAAGATTATAGGAGACTACTAGTTATAATATTAAGTGGACAGTTTCCTACCTTTACAGAGGATTCAAGTAATAATCAGCTTATCATCTGGGCTTCAAGCAAAACCTCCCTTCCTTTGTCCTTCTCATCTTAAATTCCCAACTACCAATATCTTAAGCAAAAGATTTAATTCAGAGGCATATATAGAGATGGTACATTTTTTTGTTGGGGAGTGGGAGTAGTGATCTATACATAAAAATGTACTTTTGATTATAGTTTACAAAAATTTTTAAGTCATTTTGTTGACTTACCTGTTTACTTACATATTGAAAACATACTATCAATCTTATTTTAGATGGAAAATCTGAATATGGAAAGACCATACACATTTAAGGATTTTGTTCTTCATCCAAGAAGGTCAGTAAATGTCGAACAAGAAAATGTTACTAAATCTTTTATGTCTTCATTGTGGCTTATATAGTGCCCCTTTTTAAGTTTAAAGTTTATGCTCATGGAAATAAGTTGTTTCAAAAAAATTTAATTTTTTCTAATTTTACAAAAAGAAATAATTTTTGAGTTACACTAGATTTTCTTTATGCTTATATATTTGACATTTTATTCTTAATGAAATATGCTATATTTTTAAAAATCACATATCAAATTATCTATAAGCCAGTGATATAGAACCAATCTTCCAGATAAATATCTACTTTCACTAGACTTCATTATAAATAATGAAAAGCAACATAAGCAAAGAGAAATTTAAAATCATCAGTATATTTAATAACTATATCCCTGAATCAAAATTCTTTTTCATCCAAGAGGCTATATTTAAACCCTAAATTTAAATACCTTTCATATATAATTATTTGCTGTTGAAAATATTTACATATAGCAGAAAAATAATATCTAAGGTGCTTAAAACGTTTTCCTGCTCTATTTTTTCCTTTTCTAAATATTATAGATTAATTTTGTTGGAGCCAGGAAGAACTTCCTTGGGAAAATGAATTAGAGAATATGAAAGTTTTTTCATATGTAGCTAACTATAGTCATAAATACCTACTATGTATAAAACAGCACTGGGCACTACAAATTACAAACTATACAAAATGCTTTCTTTTACTCTAGGTGATTTATGTATCATTGTCTTTATATTTTATTATTTGATTTTTTTTAATGGAGGAGATAACTTTCTCTGATCCCATTCTCCTACAATCCCATTTCAGTGCTTTCTGCCTTTAGAAATTACCATATATATATATATATATATATATATATATATATATGTAATCTGTGTACATGATATATCTTCTTTCTGCCCCTACCCCACCTTAGTAGAATGGAAACTCATGAAGAGCAAAGAATGTTTTCTTTTGGCCTTTGCATCTCCACATTTCAGCCTTGTGTTTGTAGGTGCTTAATAATTATTTATTGAATTGAATGCCTATAAAAATGTATTTGGTCACTGCCCCACTGAAACAACTCAGTTATTGCAAGTTTAAAATTAAGTGTTTTTGCATGTGCATATGGTACATATGTAGATATCTATGAGTGTGCTTACACATATATTATATCCTAATTACTGAAGCAAAATAGAAGTAAACAAGTGCAACGTTGAAAAGAACTTCACAGTAGCAGTGTAGTACCAACCACCATCCATTGTTGTCTATGACTTAATCTTATTGTTCTTGAGGGAGCCATGCACTATAGGAATGGGATGAAAGAAAGCTAAATTTGGTAGGGTTAAATTTAAGAATAGTGGATGCTGTCTCTAGAGTTACTAACATGAGCTCGTACAGGGAGTTGGAGGAAGATGTTTGAGTGAAGAACTGCCACTTCCTCAAGGAAAATTGGGAAGGAACTTTCAGTCACATCACCAAGATACTCCCCTCCCAAATCTACATTACACTAGAAAAAGGAGAAAAGAGGCAAAGACTCTTCCTGTACTTCAGACTCCACTCCTTAAGTCAGTTTTAGAGTGGGCTGAAATTTATGTTTTAATTATTTTTAGGAAAGATAACATAAAATAAATAAAATTATCAGAAATATATGCCTACTTAAGTGCTAAGTAGTAATTTGTTCCCTTTTAAAGTATATGCATACCTTTAGTAGATGTAACTGAAATGTAATCATAGACTAAGGTAGTATAAAAATAAGATTGGGTGAGCAATGCAAGGCTCAGGGAACACTAAATAGACTCTTGTTTATGAAAAATAAAATATATATAAAGGAAAAGGATTTCTAATTCTAAGGGATTCTAACTCCACCCAAATAAACTCCCAGGTCCTGCAAGGAACTGCTTCTCCTATGGTTCACAGGCTATGCTAATCCTCCCTGATCTAACTAACCAAATTTATACTATTCTAAATAAACCTAACCACTCTAATTCTTAACTTCGCCTGTAAGTTATAAAGATAACCAAGGCTACCTGGTTGAGTCTTCACAATAATCAAGTTAGGACTCTGAGCCTTCACAGACTCAGAGTCCAAACCAAAGACCAGGTTTTGTTTGTTTGTTGTTTTTTTTTTTTCAGTTTAACCAATCTATAGACAGTAACAGATAAATGAATAGTGTTTCCCAAGTTGGAAAAGAAAACACTCCACTCCTTCAAGTCTTTCCCTCAGACTGAGATAGAGAGAAGCAAAGATGTTACCTTCTCCAGCTCTAAAAGAGAAGAAGCTGCGTATGGCTCTGTTGACTGCCAGAAGCCACTCCTGGAATGCCACACCCATCCAGTGAAACTGCCATAGAATAATGGTTATAACTGCCATCAGTTGAACTTAACACTCTTTCAGTTCTATTTGAAACTCTAATTCTTTCTCAAGCCAGCAGCTTCTCTACTTCTTATCTCTAAACTAATAAAACAATACTTATTTTCTAATATCATCCTTATAGTTTAGATACACACACATACACACAGATGAATCCATTCTTCTCTATTTAAGTCACTTAATGTTTCAATGCCTTAGTTTCTTCATCTATAAAATAGAGATAATACCTATACTACTTACCTTATTGTATTGTTATGAGGAAAAAATACTTTTCACATCTTAAGAACCTAAATAAATATGAGTTAATATTATTATTCTGTAAAGCAGCTGTCCTGCTAAGCATCATTGAATTAGTTTCAATTATGGCATGTACAAAAGTAATAAAACTGTTTTCATTGTTATTACTCCAATTGAATATTTGCTAATTCATATGATCTTTCCTCTCAGTCTGAACTGAACCAAGGAAGTTTTATATTTACATTTTATAAGAAAAGGAAAACTATGCCTCATCAAGTCATGAAACTTTAGATTTTCCAAATCACTCAACTCTTGATGTATAGCACAAATTCATAATGTGTGACCTTTATATTGTTTTAGCCTAATTGTATTTTCTTTTTGTTTTACAGTCACAAATCAAAAGTTAAAAGTTATCTTAGATTAAAAATGACATATGTACCTAAAGCCAATGGATCTGAGGATGAAAACACAAATCAAGCTGAAGAGCTAGAGGTGGTGAGAATTTTTAATTTGTTAATATAAAAATAAAATATATTTCCTATTTCTTAATATGATCAAGAATAAACAACTGTAGTCACTTAATTTGTTTGGAAGAAAATAGGTTAATCTGGAAAATAAATTTACTTTTTCCATAAATTCATGAGAAGGCCCATTTGTTTCAAATACTTATACATTGCTATTGCTGATTAAATTTTTTAGTGCAGTGATGAGGAAAGATCTAGTATATGTAAGTGAATATATTTCCTGAAACTAAGTTACAAAATAAAGTTACGTCTTATTTTCTGGTTTTATAAAAGATTTTCTGAAACTCTGCCATATTCTCTTACATTAAAACAGTACCAAAGATTAATATTTCTTAGTTGTGTGATTTTTTAAAAAGAACATCAACAAATTGTGAGATAATTTCCTCAAAAATTTTTAAGGCTATTTTTTAAAAAGCAAATTAACTTCTTAAAACTTTTTTATGGTAATAATAATTAAATAGCAAGATGGTACAAATGGATGAAGGGTTGGACTTGAAATCAGGAATGAGTTTATATCTTGGTTTGGACACTTATGTTTATGTGACTCTGTTGGGGATTAAATATAGGAGGTGATCTTTAGATTCTTTCAATCTCCACTTTCCCTCTTGTTCTAGAATGTCAGGACAGTTTTCTTGGATAATTTCCTGTATGCTGCTCTCCAGGCTTTTCTTTTTGTCATGATCTTCCATCTTCTGGTAGTCCAATAATTCTCAGATTTTCTCTCCTGGATCTATTTTCAAAGTCTGTGGTTATGTCCATGAGGTTTTTCATATTTTCCACAATTTTTTCATTCTTTTGATTTTGTTTTATATATTCTTGCTGTCTTGTGAAGTCATTTGCTTCTAGTTGTTGGATTCTGATTTTTAGACTGAATTTCTTCCCTGGCTTTTTGGTCATCCTTCTCTTTCTTGTCTGATTTTCTTTGTAGGTCATCTTTAACTTTCTTTGCCTTGTTTTCAAGCTGGTTGGTTTTGGCTTTCAAGACACTATTTTCTTGTTTAAGTTCATATATTTTCTTTTCCCTATTGTCTTTAGCCTCTGTTGATCGTTTTTTGAATTTTTGAGCTAATTGAATTTTGAGTTCTTGAGTTAATTGAATTTTGAGTTCTTCCAAAGCCTGTGCCCATTTCACTGTGGTTTCTGTGTTTTTTATTGGTGTTCCTTGATCTTCCTCTGATCCATTTGCTTTTTGTTCAATTTCTGGATAGAAGTTGTCAATTGTAGTTTCTTTTTTCTTTTTCTGTTGTTTACTCATATTTTTTCATTCTTACCCCCCTCTAATTGGCTGTAATCTTGTTCCTTTAATCATTTTTTCTTTTATTTGTAGGTTTAGGTTTTTCAGTCCTGGAAGGGCTTCTTCTCTATTTGGGTTAGTGGGGCCTGATGCCAGATCTTCCCCAGTTGGTAGTAAAAGCTAAAGATGTGATTTGGGCTTTCACTGCAGTTTGTGGGGGACGGATGTTGGGGCTTCTCTGCCCTCTGAAGACTTCTTATCTTCTATATTGATAGGATTAAGCCAGGGTTGGGTTGATCTGCAGAGCTCAAAGTGCTCTAAGGTCAAAACCTTGAGAAAAAGGGGGGCAGTGCAAGATGGAGAATTTGTTTGCCCTCTCTGGGTTTCTCCCCCAGACACCTCCTTGCCCTCTGTGATCAGAGCCTTAAGTCTGGCATAGCACTACCTCTGGACTAGTGTCCCTGCCCACCCCAAGATTCCAGGATCCACTGGAGACTCAGCACATTAGGTGGGGGGGGCCTGGGAATCTTCCTCCTTTCTTTCCCCTCCCACCAGACAGTTAAAAGAATTCAGGCTTTTTATCTCTTTTTTTTCCATGCACCTTTTAAGTTGGGTTCAACAGGAGGATCTCCCAGCTCTGTTCTGTTGTTAGATTTGGTTTTCTGTCACCTCAAAGTCCTTTGTCCTTGATTGGTGTTGAAGGGTTTACAGAGGTCTGGAGCCTTGCTGCTTCTAAGCCACCATCTTCCCAGAATCCCTGTTTATGTGACTCTGGGAAAGTCATTTAACTTCTGTCTCGATTTCCTCATCTATAAAATAGGGATATAGTACCTACCTCCTAGGGTTGTTGCAAGGATCAAATGAGATAATATGTGTAAAGTGCTTTGGAAACATAAAACACTATGTAAATGCTGGCTGCCATTATTATTATGATGCTTCTAGTTAAGGATCCAATATAAAACCTTTGGAGAATGGCAAATTGTGAGATGTGGTTGGAACCTACAGTGCAGCAAATAGCATGAGGGAATATTAGAAGTTATATGGCAATAAAGATGAATTGTAACCAAGCTGTAGAGAGGCTTGAGAGCCAAGATAAGAAGTCTGAGTAGATGATGGGGAGTTTTTTGAGGTTTTTGGACAATGGAAGGATAGGAGAGTTATGTTGATATTAGGAAGATTAATCTGACAGCATTGTATTGAGATACACTTGAAGGCAAGCATACCAGTTAAGAAGTTGTAGCAATAGTCTAGGTAAGAGGGGTTAAAGGCCTGAATGAGAACTCTGACAAAAGGAATAGAAAAGAGGAGACAAATGGGAAGATATTATGAAAATGGAATCAACTGACTGCATGGGCAGGAGAGGGACAGTTAAAAAATACTCAAGCTTGGTTGATTAAGTATCATATATAGAAATTTGAAAATGAAGAGGACAAAATGGTTTTGGCAGAAAGGTGGTAAATCAAGTTTTGGACTTTGGATGGGAAAAGAATATTCAGGTAGATATCTATCTATATCTATCTATCTGTCTGTCTGTCTACACACACACACACACACACACACACACACACACACACACATATTAGACTAACTCAAAAAAGAATTTGAGTCTGAAAATATAAGTTTGGTACTCATATATATCAAAGGTGATAATTAAAACTCTGAATTTGAGTTCTCTTCTGAGGCTTGGTAACACTAGGAAAATCATGAACTCTTTAGGACACTGTTTTTTCATTTTAAGGAGAAGAAAGGATTTTTGGATCATCTGACTTCACAAGAACCTTCCAGCTTTAAAATTTTAATTCTAATTAATAGAAGTGGCAGAAAACATTTTACTTGGGCACCATCTATAGGAGCACTGTCTCTGAGACATGCCATTCATTTAACAAGTGTTTGAGTGCCTGTGTAGAAAGTGCTGAATCCCTATAAGGGTTCCTTTTAAGCATCTTTCATTGCAACAATCCTTTATTTTCCCAAGATTCTCCTTAATAATTGTAGCTTATGTGTCTGTTTTCTCATTTTAAAAGTATATATTAGCAGATACTCACTTCTCCAGATTATTATGTTTGGATTAGACTTACTTCTATAGTAGAAAGACCTATGACAAGTATATGTTGCTTTCCTTAATCCACATTCACATCTCCATTTATTTGTATTTTCATGAAAAATTATTTTTTACAAACAAGATATTCAGATAATGTACATTTATCATTAGGTAGTAGTTTCTCTATTTGGTAGTTTTATAGAGAGTGTAGAATGATGGAATCTTATTCAAAATGAGGCATGACTACCTGTAAAGAAAGAAAACTATTTTTTTGGTAGCTTTACAAATTATTCCTAGCAGCACTTAATTATTTAGTAAAACTGCTCCAAGTTTTCCCACATAAAGATTTTTTCATAGGTATGTTACTTATAGTTCAGACATTATAGGCAGATTTGTTTTCCTTCATTTTGTGGTCTTATGGGTTGATGTCTGATCTTCTTCAAAAAGCACCTTATAATTTCAGTGGATGTAAACATGTAGACATTTATTTATGAGAGGCCTCAGGAATTTCAGCAAACATATCTGCTTTTATTCATTACTTGTATAATCCATAACCAGAATAGCATTTGTCAATTCCTCTGGTCTCCAGTTTGTGACTGTAAATATAATACTTTAGTGTAGAAAAATAAACTAGTTATAAGTTTATAAAAGAGGTTCGTGTTATTCTAGTGTTCAGTTAACATTGCTTATAGAGAAATGAGTAGCAATTTTTAAGAGAGGACAGTTTAAACTTTAATTTATTTGTAAATGTATATTAAGTCTCATAACATACTTGATAAAAAGCTTGTTTCTTAGTCAGGAATACCTGGTTTCAAATCCTGCCACTGAGAGCTATTGGTTTTGTGTCATGAGCAAATTATTTTAACTTCTAAGGACCTCAGGCAGATTATAAATTGCAGAATAGTTGGGAAGTATAATATTATAACACTTCCTGGGGTCCATGTTGAGAATAAACATTCACTACACAGATCCCCAAGGACCATAATATGATAACCCTTCAGTATTCAATTGATTTGAAAGAAGAATCACCTGAAAAATGCATACAAATCTAGTATTAATCTAATTTCTTTAATCCTTTTCTAGTGCTTTCCTTTTTTTCTTCAATTTTCAAGGCATGTGTGGTAGAATTCTCTCTTTTTAAGCACCAAACCCAATTTCACCCAATTTGCCTTTTCTATTCTTTTGGTTTTGTGAAGCGAATACCTTTTCTTCCCTTCCTTATCTAAAAATATTCTATATAAATATAAGATCTATTACTATAGATATCAAATGTCTTTAGTTAGTTAGATTCAGGAAGGTTTTTAAATATTTAAAAACTCAAGGGCAAATATACTAAGACATTTCATAGTGTAATAGAGAGAAAAAACACCAAATTTGAAGTCAGAGAATTTGGATTTGAATCCTGCATCTCACTTCCTACCATTGTGACCTTGGGCAAGCAAGATATTTAATATGTATCTAAGTTAGTGTATCATAGTGTAAAAGGGAGATTATAGATATTTTATAGATATATATTTAAGGTGTGGCCACCAGGAATCAATAGTTCAGATTGATTCCATAATTAAAATAGACCCAAGTCAGGACAGGGTTTAAGGTAGTTTATTTACAAGTAAGAAGGTAGAAGGTAGGGAAATAGAGAGAGGGAGAGGCTAGCCCAGGTCTACCTGAGGCCAGGAGGAGAGAGGATTGGAAGACTAATTAAACTAGGCTACAAGCTGCAAGGCCTTAGCAATCAGAGAGGCAAGAAGCCTACTTAAGGTAGAGTCTGGAAACGCCAAGGTAGGCCAAGGAAGTCAGCCTAACTTACCCACTTGACAGTTCAGAGTGGAAGCAGCCTGAGGTCTCAGCCTAGATCCTTCAGCACCAAGTTCAAAGCGGGAACTGCCCCAATGGGAAGTAACCAACATACTTGAAGAGATAGTATCTCTAGTCACTTCCTGTGGGTCCACCTCTAATTCAAGTGGACAAATGGCAGTCTCTGTACTGATTTGGACTGCCCAAAGGGCAGTCCCTTGTTCTTGATTTGTTACTTATTTTCACGTGTGGGTAACTCATCTCCCCTCCCCACTAAGGGAGGTGGGGATGATATTATCTCTGGTGAGTAGAGTTTTGACTATGAATGGGCTAGAGCTAATTCCATTTACACAATAGAAGATAACAAGTAGGACTTGGTATCACAAAGACCTGGATTCCAATTCCTATTCAAATACTTACTAGCTATTTAACCCCAGGCAATTTGCTTAATTTTTTCCAGCCTCAACTTGGTCATCTGTAAAATTGTGATAATAGCACCTATTTTTTGTGAGGATAAGCTAAGATCTTGTTTGTAGAGTGCTTTCCAAATCTTTTAAAGCTTATGTAACTGTCACTTATGATCATCATCACTATCATTAGTAAAATATGAGGTTGAACTAACTTTAAGGTGCCTTTCAATTTTAAACCTATGATCCTATAATTCTACTTGCTATTATTTAATAGGGTGAAATTTTAAAATTTAGCCAACTATAGAAGCCACTTACTTTCTTCCTAGTGACTATACTTATAATTCTGGTACTTCTCTCTCCTATCAGGGGAATAGTTAATGTATATTATCCTTCTTATTAGGTTCTCCCTGGGCATGAATAAACAAGAGACTATAAAGTTCACATTTAAGTATGCTTTTAAATAAATACATATATTTTTTCTAACTAGGTACAACTACCTAACTAAAACTAGGCTTTATTATCTGTTATCAGAAAAGTCTTTGTTTTCTCTCACTAAGGCATTAGAGGCTTCTTCCCAAATCTATTTGCCATTTCCCTATTTCTCTTGCTTTGTAAATAGTTTTAGTATCTGTAATACAAGGTGGCTAACAAAAATTTTTTGCTTCTGTAATTTCTAAAAAAGTCAGTTAGAAATCTTAGAATCTTCAGAAAGTCTGTTAGAACTTAAAGCTATAAATAGAGGTGAAGTTCCAACTGATGAGGCTTTTGCCTTCTGGCTTTTGCTGTGGCTGGAGGCTTTGCTTTGGTTTAGCCTGTTAGCTGCAGCCTTTTGGCTTGGCTTTGGCCTAATTGCTTTGGCCTTGGCCTGTGCTTATTTGTCTTGGGGAAATTTAAACCTATCTCATTTCTCTGGACCTCTCCCGGATCTCTCCATCTACATTCCCTTCCCTTCCCCTGAATTTCCTTTGGGCCCTGGGTGGAAGGGAGGGCTTGGTGATTGGACATTGTGGGTTTTAGTTTCTATAGACAAGTATAGTATCCTCAAATAAGTTACCACTAGTTTTAGTGATTTAATAAGGACTTTACATAAAAGGCAGTCAAATCTCCTGACTGGGAGGACAAGCTCTCTCAGTCTAAACCTCTCCGTGACCCATCCCCCACCATCACTCCTCTCCCTAGCAGCAGTTAGAAAATCCTGAACCTCTTTCCCTCTAACTTGAGATTAATAAATCCCCTTGTTACCTACTCAAAGCCTCTGGTTAATCAATGTATTGAAAGTTGAGACAAGGGCTAAAGAGGGAAGGAATCATTTTCTTTTTATTTCTTGAGAGAACTAGGGGCATCCATCTTGGCAGGAAGTACCTACCCGAGACTTCCTCCAGCCATCAGTTTGACTGGCAAGGAAGGGCCCTCTTGACTCCTCCCTCAAGAGACTTTAGAAACTAACAAGAGAAACCCTCCAGCCAAAACCTAAACATTTCTTACTGGCCCTAGTTTCCTCCCTGTATTCTCTGTCTCAAGCCTCTAGGAATAAACCTGGTTGAGCTGCCCTCTCCTACATACCCCATTTCCTTTATCTTCTATATACCTTCCCTTACCTTCATTCCTCCTCCAATCACCTTATAATCACCTAATATCCCCTTTATCCTTCCTTACACCCAAATTGCCTTCGAGTCCCACTCAGATTACTTACTCTTTTTTATAACATATCTAACTTTTTTCTGCTGTTTTAGCTGCTTCCAAGGTCTCTAGTATAGAAACTGCTGCCCTATTTAATTTCTTGCTTATTCTGATAATCTTAGCTTGGACTTTATTGTCTCTTACTAGGCCCAGGTATCAGAACTCCCTCCCCTTTCTTATCAAGAAAAATGTATATTTTGTCAAATATTTTTTCTTAGCTTCAAGGCTTAACCAAACCACTGTATCTCCTGTTTTTCTTGTATCTAAAGGATAGAAAGCTTGAAATAAACATGTACTTAGACAGGAAATCCAAAAGATTTTTTCTAATTGGTTTATTTTTATTCAAGCAATCACTCATTACTTTCCTATTTCTACACCCTTGTACAAAATGAACACTAAAAAAATAAAAGATAATAACTTAACTAGGCTTTTGCTTTCTATAGATTTTCTAATTTATTTTTAAAGATCTTTAGCATTTTCTGACTGGCACCAGCCCTTTTTCCTTTTAAATATGATTGAATAATTATAAAATAGTTATATAAAGGTTTCTTAATATGTAACAATCCTTAATTTTGAAAATTTATCATATATTAAATAACAAAAAGTGTTCAATTTTGATTTTAGATGGACACAGTTGTTCAATAAATATTGTCTAGGACTAAAATTAATTAAAATTAATTTTAAAATTTTAGGACTAAATTAAATTAAACATTTATATTTTTCAGCCTGACTGGATTATTGTGGACCAACCAGATGTTGTTTATCATATGCAGCAGCAACAAGAATATTCTCCTCTGCCTCCAGGCTGGGGAGAAAGGCAAGATGTCCTTGGAAGGACTTATTATGTAAACCATGAGTCGAGAAGAATTCAGTCTCAGTATGTGATGATACCATCCTCATTTGTACTATAGATGATTTTAACTAGAAATTGTTGTTTTGATTTGTTCACTACTGAATCAAAATAATTTAGAAATTAATAATGTTGGACTATTAAGATTTTTATATTTGCTTCTGGGTTAGATAAAATAGGCTAGTATTATCTGAATTATTAAATTCATTTCCTTTTCTGAAACACCTATAGATATAATGCCATAAACGTAGCATATCTGGATTTTAGCAAGACATTTGACAATGTTTCACTTTATCTGTGTGAATTCTAAAGAGAAATGTGGATCAGATGACAGCAAAGTCAGAAGAATAACTAGTTGAACACCTAGATCCAAAGAGTAAAATGGATCCATGACAGTTTGAAATGAAGCCTCTGATATATTGTCCAAGGACTTTGTTCTGGCCCTCTGACCATCATCACTGATATCAGTGACTTGGTTGATAGCATAAATGACATGCACTCTACAGAAATCAGAGAGCAATAGTTGATTTTGTTGAGTCACAAAATCATAATCCAGAAAGACTTCAGCATTTGCAAATGGGAAGCCAAATCTTTTTAAATGCAATTAAGTAGAAATAAATGTAAAGTAATATTCTTGGGAGGTATGATAAATGGGGAATGAGTAGACAATAAAGGAGGAATGACTAGACAACACTTCATTAAAAAAGACCTAGGGCTTCTAATCTTATAAGATAAGCCCATTATGAATCATCACTGTGACATAAAAGCCAAAAAAAGCTCTTATCTCATATTGGATACACTTTGTTTATTTTAGATTCTGCTCTTGTGAGCCCATGCTAATTTTCTAGATTAATAAGATGTTTCTCTAATTAAATTTGAATTATGACAAGAATAACTTCTAATTTATAAAGAAAACTTGGGCTACCATTAGAAGTATAAAGACCCAAATGAAGGAGACAATAGTCCTGCCATACTTTGCCTTAGTCATACAATGTCTGGAGCATTTTGTGTAGTTCTACATGCCACAATTTAGGAGGAACATTAACAAACAAGAAAATACAGAGGAAGGTAAAAGGTCAACGAAAAGAACCATGCCATGTGAAAAAAAAACACAGTTAAAGGAAATGAAAAAGTTTTTAAATGTGGAGATCACAAGAGCTTTAAAACTGGAAGGAATCTCAGAAGCCACCTTCTCCATCTCAGCCACCTTTTTCAGAGAAGGTAACTGAGGAACAGAGAAGTCAAGTGCCTTTCCTCATGTTATACAGTCAGCCAGCCAGGATTTGAACCTGATTCTAGTGATTGATTCCTACAAATATGATTTTCTTTTTAACACACTTAATAGCTGTCATTTGGAAGGCAAATTCTATTTGTTCTGCTTGGCCTCAGATGGCAAAACTTTGCAAGATGTGTAGAAGTTCAAGAAAGGAACATTTTTAACTCAACAAAAGGAAAAATTTCCTAACATAGCTATCCAAATGCAGAATGGACTGCCTCGTGAAGTAATCATCTTATTAAAGGTCTTCAAGGTAAGAAAGATAGACCATTTCTCAAAGATAAAGTAGTCCAAACTATATCTTATTGAGCTATATAGTTTAACCATACCTTATCCATATATGGATTAGAATTGATAACCTCAGAGAATCCTTTTCAGCTCTGAGTTTTTTAATAATTCAGTGCCTTATTTAGAGTGATTTAGGTAGTATTTAATGTTACTTAATTCATAAACCTCCCATTATAATTGATTCCATTTAAAAATATCTTTTGGCTTTTAATGAAATATAAAATTATATATTTTTCTTCTTCTGATAATCTTAAATTCTACATTTAATTAGAAGCTTTAATAAATTAAAATTTTTAGGTTTAAATGTATATACAATATGATCTACTTTTTATTTTTATTCCAGCATAATAAAATACTCATTTCTATAGATCTCTTCTAGAAAAGTAATAAAAGCTCATAATATGGGTTTCATATTAAATATTCATTTATAGTGAATTTTCTACACCAATATTATGTAGTCATAGCCAAAATTCAGTTTTTTAATTAAGCAAATACTTTCAAAATTGTACTGATAAAATATATAGCTTTAAAACTTTCTAGATAGCTTTTTAACATGTTTTGTTCTTTTCATAAAGCATTTTCTTTTAATTTCCTTTCTAGTCACTAAACAGAAAGAAAAAAAGAACAATTTTCCTTTATCCAGAAAAGATATTCACTTATACAACATCCATCATTTTAATCGAATTTTTATCAGTGTAGATACATCTTTGACTTTCTCAACAAAGAATGAAAATGGTATTCAATAATGTAACCTATCTGTTTTCACTGAGTCTTTCCCTTTACTATTAATAACACTACCCTATGGTTACAAATTTTTCTATTCATTATTCATATTCATTATGAAAACATTATACTTTCTTTTTTTAACAGTCAAGTTTCCAATATTATGTAGTCTTTCATTGTGACTTTTGTCATTCTACAAATTGCTTTTAATCCCTGATCAGAATGTTTGGTATCCAATAAATATTTTTGTGTGTATTAGAAGATAATTAAAAGCAATCACAACAAAATTTCCTAGAACAGTAGTTCTTACCTGTTTTTAATGAATTTGGTTTCTTTGGCAGCCTCATTAAAGCTATAGAGCCCTTCTAAGACTATTTACTTTTAATTTATAATTGAAGGAAATATCAAATTTCAGTGAGAAATTATTAAAAATAATGCTATAATTTTTCCAGTTCAAGTTTACAGACAACTCGTGGGTGCTTGAACTTCAGATAAAAACCTCAACTCTGTAAAGTCTGTCTTAATTTCCCCCGAACCCAGCCAAGGCTTCATAGTATTTTTACGGTACCATAGAACTTAAAAGTTAGAAGAAAGCTTAGCAATCACCATCTCCACCTTTTACAGATGAGAAAAATGAGACCCAGAATTTCAGAGTTGTAAACACATTCAAAGGATACTCAAATATCTAATCTAATCCATAACTGAATAAGAATCTCTTCTCCACATCTTCAAAAAAGTTTTCTGACCTTTGCCCCAAGACCTAGGTAGAGTAAAGAGGAACACATTACCTCCCAAACTAATTCATTTCACTTTAGGATTCATAGGATTTTTTAGAGTTTAAGCAATCTGCCAGAGGCCATACCACTGGCTAATGGTAGACTAAAGCCAACATCCAGGTATCCCAACTCTTAATTCTTTTGTTTCCTGACAGCCAGAAAGGTGCCTTCTCCTTAACTTCTTTTTAAAATTTCTTAAAATTCAGTTTTATTTTTTCAATTAACACTTATTTCTTCATTCCCCTTCCCAATTGGGGAAAAAAAAGAAAGAAAAACGAAAAAAATTCTTGAAACAAGTGGACCAGCAAAACAAAGTCCCATGTTGACCATATCCAGAAAATGTGTCTCAGAAGAGTTAGGGTTCCTAAGCCCTTCAACTCATCATAAGGAAGTGGGGAGCATACTTCATCATCAACCTTCATTATCTCCCTTTTTTAAACTATGCCCACTAGTGTTTTCCAATCTGATGCAATTACTTCTCATCCATAGGACCTTGACTAAGTCACTTCACGTCCTGGGCTTCAGATTGTATTTGTTAGCCTGTATGGCTCATCCATCTCCACAGCTCTAATATTAAGATAGTGTTATCTAACTTCTCAATCATCTTTAATTCTGCTCTTTCTTTCTGAATCCATGTCAGAATTTTCTTAGATAATTTTAGTAATTCATGATTAATTCTAATAAGTAAGAGTCCAATAAAGAGATTTAGGTAAACTTTTAGAACCTCTCTTTTTTTATTTACCTATTTAGAAAAAGAGCTAAAAGTTATTTTAGTTAGCATCATATAAATCTTTCCAACATAAATTATTCTGGGAATACACAGAGAAAATATACATAAGTCTGCCCTCAAGGTCTTTCCTACACAGATAAGTAAATAAAATTTGAAGAGAGAGAGCCTGTTAACAATAAACAGTTAAATTGACATGGTATGAAATATTACATTAAAAAACAAAACTGCTTATTTTTTGTTATCTGGATTTTTCCACAGCCTTTGAACAAAGGTAATAAAATTTAGTGCTTTTTGACTATAAAATGCTATATAAACATTAGCTATACTTGTTAGTATGATTCATTTGATATCTATTTTTAAATTCTCATTGTAATTTTATTTGTATAGTAGAAAGAGTATTGTGTCAGAATCTGAATTTGATAAATTGAAATGCTTTCTAGTGATTGAAACTATCCAAAATTGGAAATATTTCCCTTAGGAGGCAATGGTTTCCATAATATTACCATTCTGAGGTATTCAAAAAAAGGCTGGATATTGACCACCTATCTGGTATGTTGTAAAGGGCATTTTTATCCAGGAATGGATTGGTGACTGAAGTGGCCTCCAAAGTTCCTTTTTACTCTGTAAATTTCACTTCCAACATTAAGCGTTATGAATATAGAAAAGACATTTAATCTCCCTCTGCTTCACTTGCCTCATTTTTTAAAAGAAGATACTGATAGTACTTACCTATTTCTGAGTGTTGTTTGGATCAAACAAGATAATACATGTAAAGTACTTTGTAAATCTTAAAGTACTATATAAAAATCAATCATTATAACTATTTTTACTTCCAGTATTATAAAATATAGATTTTGACTCATATTTTTGGTGCAGGGATGACATAGCAGATGCTGAGAATGCTAGCAGTCACCAGCAAGGGCAGCATGCATTTACTACAAGAAGGTGGATATCTGAAGAAATAGAACAACCTGAAAACAGAGATGCTAAAGAGGTGTAAAAGAATTTTCTTTTTTTTCAGTTGTCATATGTACATTTTTCCATAGTGACTAAAAAAGCACTTATTGCTTATATGAGTTGATTAGAATAGTTGTAGTTTAACTTAATTGTCTTTGTATCAGAGCTAGGAAATCATAACCAAAGATGAAAGTACCATATATAGCAACCAAAACCTCCAATCACTTCTGCCACAAAGTTACTTTGATATTGAGAATTATGTTATAAGAGGATTGAGTGCCAGATCCCCTACCTTTGGACATATAGCAGCAAGCCAAGAAATGTTCAACTATGTAACAAAGTCTTAGATTTTATTTGGTAAAATTTCAATATCTGAATTTAAGTATCTTCTCTTTAATAGTATTTAGAATTCAAGTATGCTTAAATTTGTTCTTCATACCATTATAAAGAGAGGATTTAAAGAAGGAGGGAGGTATTCAAATAGAAAGTCTTAGATTTCCTTTCAAATACTAGGGGAATGACTGAACAAATTATGATTTATGAATGTCATGTTATGTTACTGCTTTTTAAGAAATAACAGAGATAATTTCAGATAATCTTTGGTGGTGTGAATAGAGTGAAATGACTGGAATTGGGAGAATATTTTATACATAGACAACAATACCGTAAAGAAAAACAGTAAAAAAAATAAGAACCCTAATCAATGGAATGACTAAGCATGTCTCTGAAAGAACTATAATGAAGCCTGTTACCTACCTCCTGACAGAGAAGAGAGGGGCAAAAGTAGCAGAATGAGACATATTTTTGAATGCAACTATTGTGTGAATTCATTTTGTTTTGACTAAATGTTAGAAATTTTTTTCCTCATTTTTTTCTTTTAGTTTTCAGCAGGGGCAGGGGAAGAGTAGCAATAGTGATACCAAAGACAAGAGGACTATTGAAACATTTTTTTCAAAATCCAAAGAAGAGAATAGAAGGAACACAAGGTTTTGTAAATACCACGTAAAATTTGTTTTATGCTGCTTTTTAAAAAATTGTATGAGGTTTCTTTAAGAAGTACTTTGGGGGTACAGAGCCAAGATGTCAGAGAAAGTACAGGGATGCATCTGATTTCTACCAAATTATCCTCCAAAAACCAATGATTTAACACCTCAAAACCAATTCTAGAGCAGTGTAACTCACAAAAAAGTGAAGATGAAGTATACTTTATTTTTCAACCCAAGACAATTTAGAAGGTTGGCACAATGGATCTAGTGCACCTGGGTAGAGGTGAAGCTCAGTGTGCCAGGGCAGGCTCCACCAGTTACAATGGTTTTTGGCACAACTGAAGCAGCCCCCAAGGCTCTGAAACTCAGTTATAGATGGTAAGGTAGGTTGCACAATTGCTCAGTAAAGGATTACAAGAGTCCCTTTGCTAGCTCTGGGCGCAAGACTCCTTTCGTGTTGGTATATGCAGAACCAGGTCACTGTCATGGAGTGCAGTCTAAGGGTGAGGAATAGCACCAGTATACACAAGCATCTGCAGCCATATGGGAACAGGAAACCCTGGTCACAGTTTCAAGGCAAAAAAGAAGGTTTAGGATTACACACCCCAGACAGACTAGGAAAATATTAAACATACCTTACCTTACATCATACCACCTTGGAAGAACTGAAAGTAGATAGATCTGAAGGCAACTGCATAAAACTTGAAGCTTAGAAGTACTCCCTTCACCAGAGTTTCAGAGCCCAACTTTCAGTTTTTTTTAAAAGAAAAAGACAGGAAAATGAGTGTATATTTGGAAAATCTTGAACCCCTAAAATCTTCATTATCCAAAATTCCTTTCTGTGTTACCCACAATCCCTTTTGCCTTTTGTATTCATGCGTCACTATGTTGTCTGCATGTAGTTTCAATTTGTGCGGCCCCACCTCCTCTCTTCAAGGTGAGTGGCTTGGATAAGCACTACCTGTTTTCTCTAGCTCTCTAGATAAATATTAATAAATCTTTATAAATATTAAACTTTGGAGATATTGAACATTAATTTTAGAATCTACATGAGCAAACAACAAAAAAAGAAATTAAAAATAGAAACTCATTTTGGTGAAAGGGTAGCTCCAAACTCAGAAGACAAAAAAATCAATAATGCTGCATCTGAAGCTTCCAAGAAAAATAAATTGTCCTCAAGCCCAAAGAATTAAAGGAAGAGCTCAAAAAGGATTTTAAAAATTAAATAAGAGAGCTAGAAGAAAAAAATTGGGAAAAGAAATGAGAGTGATACAGAGTATCATAAAAAAAATCAATAGCTTGGTAAAGGAACAACAAAAAACACTGAAGAAATGAATATCTTAAAAAACAGAATAGGCAAATTGGTAAAAGAGGCACAAAAATCCAAAGAAAATAATTTTTTAAAAAGCAGAATTTGCCAAGTGGATAACAACATACAAAAAAGTAATGAAGAGAAAAACTTCTTGATAGATAGATTTGGCCCTATGAAAATAAGAGGTAAACAAATTCACTGAGGAAAAGTATAATCTCTTTCCAAAGTAGAATTGGTCAAATGGAAAAGGAAGTACAAAAAGCTCAATCAAGAAAATCGAGTCTTAAAATTAGAATGGGCAAATGGAAGCTAATGACTCCAAGAGACTCAAGGAACAATCAAACATGAAAAAAGAAATAGAAGAAAATGTGAAATATCTCATGCGGGGAAAAACTGACTTGGAAAAATAAATTGAGAAGAGATAACTTAAGAATTGACTACCTGAAAGTTATGATTAAAAAAAATTAAAAAGTCTTGATTATTGTTCCTTATTTTTTATCCTGCTGTATCCATATCTATAATCTTTCAAGAAGTATGACCTTTCAAGCCATATCCATAATCTTTCAAGACATCATCAAGGAAATTATAAAAATAAAAATTTTTTAAAAAGAAATCATCAAGGAAATTCTAGAACCAGAAGAAAAGTAGACATTGAAAGACTCCACCAATCACCTCTTGATAGAAATCCCCAAAAGATAACTCCCAGAAATATTTTACCCAAATTTCCAAACTCCCATGTCAAAGAGAAAATATTTCAAGTAGCCAAAAAGAAACAAATAAACTATCATGGAGCCAGAATCAGGATGATACAAGACTTAACCACTTCAACATCACGGTATTGGAGGGCCTGGAATATGATCTTCCAGAGGGCAAAGTAGCCAGGACTTAAACTAAGAATCACTTACCCAGCAAAACTGAGCGTAATCCTCCCAGGAAAAAATGGGTATTCAGTGAAATATAGGACTTTTAAACATTCCTGATGTAAAGACCAGTACTGAATGGAAAGTTTGACTCTCAAATGCAAAACTCAAGAGAATCATAAAAGGCAAACAGTAAAGAGTACCAACAGACATTCAATAAAGTTAAACTATGTATATCCCTATTTGGAGAGTTGATTCTTCTAACAGCAAAGAACTTTGTCATTATTAGGGCAATTAGAAGAAGTATACATAGACAGAGATTGAGGATGTGAGTTGAACATGATGGGATGATATAAAAAATTAAATTAAGGTGTGAGAAAGAGTAAAACATTGGGAGGAGGGTTAAGGGAAATACAGAATGGGGCAAACTATTGCACATAAAAGAGTCATGAAAGAGTATTCACATTAGAGGGAAAAACGGGGGAAGTAGGAAGGAGAGCATGTGAACCTTATTCTCATCAGAATTGGCTCAAGTAGAGATGAACATAAACAATCAATTGGGTATAGAAATCTATCTTACCCTATAGGAAAATTAGAGGGAAAGGGGATAAGAGAAGGGGGCTGAGGCTGATAGAAAGGAGGACAAATTGGAGGATATGGAGGTCAGAATTTAAATAGGGTAAATAGGATGGAAAGTAATACACAGAAATCATAATGGTACAAAAATATTTTCAAATCTCTCTAATAAAGGCCTTGTTTCTCAAATACATAGAGAAATGAGAGTTGAATATATAAGAATACAAGTAATCAGGAGTTGATAAATGGTCAAAAATATGAACAAGAAGTTCTCTGACAGAGTGATTAAAGCTCTCTAAGTCATGCAAAAATTCTCTGAATCACTATTATTTAGAGAAATCAAAACAACTCTGAGGTACCACCCCACATCTATCAGATTGGCTATTATGACAGAGAAGGAAAATGACAAAACCTGAAGGGGATGTTGGAAAGCTGAGACAGGAAAGCATTGTTGGGGGAGTTGCAAATCCATTTAATTTTTCAGGAGACCAAGTTGGACCTATGTCCCAAGAAGATATCCTTTGACCCAGTAGTACCATTACTAGGCTTGTATCCCAAAGATGAAAAAGAAAAGGTGGGGGGGAGGACCTTTAAGTACAAAAATATTTAAAACAGCTCTTTTTAGGAGGTCAAGGAATTGGAAAGTGAAGGGATGCTCATCTATTTTAGGAGGTCAAGGAATTGGAAAGTGAAGGGATGCTCATCTATAATATATGATTGTAATGGAATACTATTGTTCTGTAAGAAATGACAAGCAGGAGGAGCTCAGAAAAACTTGGAAAAGGTTACATGAACTGAAGCAGAAAGAAATAAGCAGAACCAGAAGAATATTTTACAGTGATAGGAATACTTTACAATGAATAACAGCTATTATCAGCAATGTAATGATCCAAAACCATTCAAAGGACTTAGGATAAAAAATGCCATCTACTTCCAGAGAAAAAGAATTAAGCCTGAATCCAGACCAAAGCAAACTTTTTTCACTTTCATAATTTTTTTCAATTTTGGTTTCCTTCCATGAAAGGATTAATATGGGAAAAGTTTTATATGATTATACATGTAGAATCTATATGAGATTGTTTACCATCTAAAGGAGAGATGATGGGTGGGGATTGGGAGGAAGGGAGATAATTCAAGACTCAATAGCCTTTGAAAAATATTGGAAACTTTTTACATATAATTGGAAAAAATAAAATATTTTTTTAATTGTATGAAATGGAGATTCCCAGAATCCTTTTTTGTTCTCATGTATACAAAAATGCTTTTTTGGATTAATTTTAGAATTAAAAAAAGCCACTACTACATGCTGGAGTTACAAAGACAAATTTTAAATAGACCCTGTTCTTAAGGAGCTTACTTACATTCCATTAGGTAAAATATGCATAGGTAAGTAAAAGTATATATTCAATTTGTGAAGATAACATAATGCTAACAATTATGGAAATTGGGAAAGACCTTAAGTAAAAGAGCACCTACACTTGAATTTTAGTCATGTGGCACAGATGAACCACATCCTAGGTTTCTGAAAGAACTAATGGATGATTGCTGAGCTGTATAGTCAAAGGACTTTGGAAGCTCATGAATAACAAGAGAAGTACCAAGGACTAGGGAAAGGCTAATGATCAAAATTTTGAAATAAGGAAAATAATGATGCCTATCTTCAATATTCTAGACAAGGAGAGGCAAAAGTATCTGAAACTTCACAGTTTACCTCTTTGAATTTAGTAAGATTACTCACTTTTATTACACCTTTTATATCACCTTCTGATGTAAAGATCATCAAACTGGTATCAAGAGACATTAGGGAAAAAAATGGTTTCTCAAAGTAAAAAAAATCTGATAACTGCAGTCTATATAGTAGTGGTGTCAAGCTCAAATAGAAATGTTCTTTCTTGACTTAAAAAAGCCACAAGTTAACATTATATTGTATTATATTTTTATTTATTTGCTTAAACATTTCCAAATTATATCTAAATCTGGTTCCCACCATACTGGAGAGTTTTACAAGCTACAAGTTTAACCCTTCTGATCTATAGCAATGCTAAAGGAAGCCTCGGCCTCTTTTAACTTGGAAAACATTGAAATGATCCCTTGAGCTTTAAGTAAAAGAGTAGAAATTGACAAAAGAGTAACAGATTAATTAGGGTAATCAATACAAGAGTTACTAATCTATACAACCATGTTGTTCTTGGTCAAACCTTTTTAAAAGTTTTTTTTGTTTAATCAACAAAAAATTGCTTTCTCACCCTCTCATCCTAAACATCCTTCTACCCCCACAATTGTGAATTTAAGAAAAACATATCCATTATAAATTCTTCACATTTAGTCCTTTGCCTCTCTGCCAAGAGATGGTTAACATGTTTTATCATTAGTCATCTGAAATTATGGTTGGTCGTCATAGTTCCTATTTCTTTTAAGGTTGTTTGTCTTTACCTTATTCCTGTTATTATGCAAATTGTTCTTCCAGTTCTGTTCACTCTGTATCAGTTCATAGAAGTCTTTCCAGTTTTCTCTGCAACCCTTTCCATCATTTCTTACTAAACAATAGTATTTCATCTACATCTATTTCCCATAATTTGTTCATTCCTCAGTTTGTTGATACCCTGACATTCCCATTTTTGTCTCAAAATAGTATAAATGTTTTTGTATGTCTTTACAGTTTGTTTTACTGAGGACTAATTCCTCCCTCTGTCTACTCTCCCTCAAATTCCCCTTCTCCCCTTTCTCCCTTTTCTCTCCTATTTTCCTGTTGAATGAAGTACATTTCTGAACCCAATTCTGTATGTTTTTACTTCTGCTATCTAGTACAAATGAGAATGAGATTGAAATATCAGCTGCTCCCCTGTCTCCCTCCTCCTTGTTTGTATAGATATCTACTTGTGCACCCTTATTATGTGAGATAATTTCTTTATACCTTCTTTTCCTACTTCCCCAACCCCACAGAGTATTCTTCCATTTCACTCTTCTATTAAAGTTATTAAGACATAATGGAACCATTCCTAGGCCTTTTCTATTTAGACCCCTACAGTGACCCCTGATGGCAATAGGGTTCAAAGGGGATATATATATTATCTTCCAATATTAGAATGTAATCAGTTTGCCCTTTTTAGTAAATTATCATTGTTCCTTCATATTTACCTTATATTTTTCTCAACTCTTGTTTGATCTTTGATCATTTTATCAGAAATTTTTAAAAGTACTCTCTATTTCATTAGAAGTCTTTTCCCCCTCTAGCACTATATACAGTTTTGCTGAGTAAGTTCTTCTTAACTGCCAAAGTCTGTTTTTTGTCTTCTAAAATTTCATATTCCATGTTCTTCACTTCTCTCTAGTGATGGATGACTAGATCATGGGTGATCCTGGCTATTACCTCTTAATATTTGAGTTCTAGCTTTCATTCTTTCTTTCTTTCTTTCTTCCTTCCTTCCTTCCTTCCTTCCTTCCTTCCTTCCTTCCTTTCTTTCTTTCTTTCTTTCTTTCTTTCTTTCTTTCTTTCTTTCTTTCTTTCTTTCTTTCTTTCTTTCTTTCTTTCAGCAGTGCTGTCAAACTCAAATTGGTACCTTTAAATTATACATAAAGATTCTTGTCTCATGTTGACTTAGAAAACTACATATTAACATTTTTATTTTATTTTTATTTATTTTGTTAAATAACCCTCAATTACATTTTAGTCTGGTTTAAGCCATGCTCGGAAGTATTGTGGGCCATGTTCAGCCTGTAAACTATTTGACACCTCTGTTGTATAATTCTTAGAAGGAAATGTATGTTTTATAATCTATAATGTAAAGTTTAAATTCTTTTGAAAGTAATTTCAGGATAAGGATTTTGCCATCTCCCCAGAATCCAGACAATGAACCTGTTTGGTGAAGGCACCATGAAGAGCCTTCACTGGATCATGAAGATCAAAATTGAACTTTGGGTGCAGTTGATTTGAACTATGGGGAGTTGAATGAGTTGATTGCATTTGTTTTGAATGTACACTCTTATGCCAATAGGGGACTGCCCCAAATTGGCTTTTTGTCAATGTGGCTAGTTTTTATCCTTTTCTTTTATCCCCAAATTCCTGCAATTTAGAAGTTGACTATGTTTACAGATCCACTGGGAAAAAAAAAAAAAAAAAAAAGGACCAATCCTTTTTTTTTTTTTTTTTTTTTGCCGGATCTCAGGGGGAAATGTGTTATTTGGAACCCTAGGGGTCCTATTTAAAAGTATTTTGTGGACTTCCTGTGGATATGCGGGGGGGGGGGCTTTGAGACTACATTTTCCGTGATCCAATGGGTTTCTGGTTTGGGGCATGATAACATCCAACATATAGCACAGCTTAAATTTGGAGGTTGGCCTTGAGACAACCTCTTTGGCTACTGAAGGAAGATGGGAGGAGATGCGGACGGGCGGCATTTTAAAAAATAGTCAGGCATGGTCGTATATATTTTTACCAACATGGCCATGGAAATTAAAATATTGCGGCAGCAGGAAACCCAGCATTTGAACAGTGTGGGTAGGAGCTACCAGGCCCTGGGCACTGGGCAAAAGAACTCGCAGCCCAATGGCAATCAAAACCAATGTCCCTTTTACCTAAAAAGCAGCCTCGAGGCTGGGGAGAATAGGGAGAGAAGCAAGCTTGGAAAAAGAGCGTGTCTATGGCTCTGGGAAGGATTCTAAATGCTCTTGGTAGGCTATCTGAAAAACTGAGAGTCCAAATTCAAAACTTCTGGTGGTTGCCATAAATGTAAGGATTAAAAATGATAAAGGCTGATATTATGAGGAAAAATAATATTTTAATTTCCATGGCCACGTTGATAAAAATATATACGACCATGCCTGACTATTTTTAAAAATGCTGCCTGTCCACATCTCCTCCCATCTTCCTTCAGTAGCCAAAGAGGTCATCTCAAGGCCGACCTCCGAATTTAAGCTGTGTTATATGTTGGATGTTACCACGCCCAAAACCAGAAACCCATTGGATCACGGAAAATGTAGTCTCAAAGTCCCCCACATGTCCACAGGAAGTCTATAAAATACTTTTAAATGGGACTCCCAGGGTTCCAAATAACACAGTACCTGGTCCTGTTTTATAAAACACTTAGGAAAGGTTTTGTTTCCATAGAATTTTTTTGTAGACCTGTATCTTTACAGATAAAGGCTCAGCCTTTAGCAATAAGAAGCCACTATTTTTTTCTCAAAAGTATACTTTACATTTCTACTACGACCTATATTATATGAGTCCTTTAATCCACATTTTGACTAGCTTGTACCTAAATGTTAACTTGGTTATTTGCCTGTCTTATGTTCTAATGATAATATATTAGTGAAGTTAATTACTATTTTATTTGGTATGCTACTTTAAGCACTTAAAATATTCCTTTTGTGATCCTTTTAAAGAAAATTATCATTTCTTCTAGTTAATGATAGCTTTAAATGATTTTATAATTATTTTTTCACTCATTAATCTTTTGTTTAGTTTTTGCCTACTTCATCTGGATTACCACGAGCCTGGGAAGAAAAACAAGATGATAAAGGAAGATCATATTACATAGATCACAATTCCAGAACTACAACATGGATGAAACCTATTATACAGGTACCCTGTATCACATTTATAAAATTGTTTTCTAATTGAATTTAAGAGATAACTTCATATTTCCCTCACATTTTATTTATGTTTTTTGCTGACACTGGTGCTGTTAGTCCTACTTGCTACAATCATAGTTAGATGCATCAATCATTCAGTATTTATTAAAAACCTATTACTTGGGAAGAACAAAAAAAACCCAATTCTTTCAAGGAACTTAAGTCTGTTAAAGGATACAACATATACATATGCAGGCATATAAAAATATATATAAAATAAGTTACCCAACAAGCAATTATTAAGTTCTTATTTATGAGTTATTTCTATGCTTAGGACTTAGGATACAAATACAAGGAAAAAGACAATCCTGGCTCTGAAGAAGCTTACATTCTAATTAGGAAGACAACATATAAAGGGAAGCTGATGGGGGGAAGGGAGGAAGGTATACAACTTACAATGTATGTGTCCTTTTCTCCTGTAGGCCTGTTCACATTATTTTATTGGTGTTTTTTGTTTGTTTGTTTTTTTGCCAAGTTGATGAACTTAAGTTAGTTTCTCGTTTTTGAAACATGGTGGTAAACCTAAAATGTCAAAAGCAAGTATAGGAGAGGAAAGAGATAGCTATCCTAGACCCTTACTCAAATACAGGGTGCTAGGAGGAACTCATCTATGGCAGAAACTGTCCAGAGAGTGAGAAGAATGTTTCAGAAGAAAAAGTCCAAGAGTCAGAGGAAGGTTCCAGGTTGAAGAGGCCACCGAGGGGACTTGTAGAGTAGTTGAATCAAGATGGCAGATACCAGGAAGTCAGAATCAAAGCAGAGAGAGAAAAGACACATAATTATAAGGTAATTTGGGAAAAGAAGCACTAGAAACAGTGGGACAGTGATTTTTTTGGGGAAATAAAATAAAGAAACACATAAGTGACTTTTTTCTTCCATTTTTTTCCAATTACATGTGAAAATAATTTTTACCATTTGTTTTAAAAAATTTTGATTTCCAAATTCTCTTCCTTCCCATCCCTCCTTTTTGAGACAGCAAACAACTTGATACAGGTTATACATGTGTAGTCACACAGAATATATTTACATATTAGTCATGTTATGAAAGAAAACAGATCAAAAAAACAAATGAAAAAAATTTAAAGTATGTATCTATCTACATTCAGAGTCCATTAGTTCTTTCTCTGAAAGCAGCTAGCATTTTTTATTATCAGTCCTTTGGAATTTCCTTAGATCATTGTATTGCTGAGAATAGCTAAGTCATTTACAATTAATCATTGTACGGTATTTATTTTACTGTGATCAGTGTTTTCCTGGTTCTTCTCATTCTACTTCACATGAGTTCATATAAGCCTTTCTGGGTTTTTCTGAGAACATCCTGCTCATCGTTTCTTATAGCACAATAGCATTCCATCAAAATCATATACAACAACATTTTTCATATGACTATAGATAGCTTTGATTATTTTGTCTAAAAACTGCCTATTCATATCCTTTGACCATTTATCAATTGGGGAATGTCTTGTATTCTTATAACTTTTACTCATGTTTCTATATATTTGAAAAATGAGACCTTTATCAGAAAAACTTTCTATAAAATTTTTTTCCAATTATGATTACTGTGTATTTCCCTCCATAAGTATTTCTCCCCTGGTTTATCCTAGTCTCTCTCTCATTTCACTTTTGTCCTCAAAAGTGTTTTGCTTCTGAGAACTGTCTTTCCTTCTGTCAGCACCTATTTTTCTTTTCTCCTTACCTCCTTCTTTCCTATTTGGCAAGATATATTTCTTTACCTAACTGAGTGTATATGTTATTATCTCTTTGAACTAATTATGATGAGAGTAAGGTTAAAGCATTGCCTTCCCACCCCATCCTCCCAGTATTTTCTTCCACTATATAAGTTCTTTTGTGTCTCCTTTATGTAGGATAATTTGCCCCATTTTACCTCTTCCTTCCCCCTTCTCACAATGCAATCTTCTTTCTCACCCCTTAGTTGTTTTTTTTTAGATATCTGCCCTAATAATGACAAAGTTCTTTGGCATTACAAAAATCACCTCCCCATGTTGGGATGTACACAGTTTAACCTTATTGAATGTCTTTTGATTTTCTTTACTTTTTATGATTCTGTTATCTTGTATTTGAGAGTCAAAAATTCCATTCAGTTCTCACCTTTTCATCAGGAATGTATGAAAGTCCTCTCTTTCATTGAATACCCATTTTTTTTCCTAGAAGAATTATGTGCAGTTTTGCTGGTTAAGTGATTCTTAATTTAAGTCCTAGCTTCTTTGCCCTCTGGAAGATCATATTCCTGGACCTCTAGTCCCTTAATGTTGAAGCTGCTAAGTCTTCTATTATCCTGATTCTGGCTCCATGATAGTTTACTTGTCTCTTTTTGGCTACTTGAAAATGCACAGGAGTTAACATTTCTGTAAGCTTTTTGGTTTCCAATTTTGCTGTATCTCTGCTTTTCCAAGATTTCCTCTTTTGGGCTTATTTGTTGAGTTTCTAATTTTTAAAAAATCTATATATTCAATTCATTAATTATATATTAATTTCATTAATCCACTCCTTTTTAGTTTTCTTTATGTTTGATTGACCATTAAAGATTGCTTTAGAGAATTGTTTTCCATTAAAAATTGTTTTAAAGATTTAGCTGCACCTCAGAAATTTTCATGTTATTTCATCATTATAATTTTCTCCCATATGATTATTAATTGTTCCTAAAATTCATTCTTTGATCCATTCATTATTTAGGATTTCATTATTAAGTCACCACTTAAATCTGCCACTTTTATTTGTGCTCTCTAAAAATTAATATTTTTATTTTATTATGATATGTAAAGGATGTGTTTAGTATTTCTGCCTTCTAACATTTTTTTATAATTTCCCTGTAGCTATGACCAATTTTTTAAAAAATTCCTTTTGGTCCTGAGAAATATATAAATTCTTTAATAGCCCTGTTCACAACATACCATTATTTTTTCGGGTCTAACTCTTCCAGCCATTTGTTTAATTCTTTATTTTCTCATTTGTTTGATTTTCTTTTAAGTTTGTTTAACTGAAAAAGTAACATTAAAATTTTGTATTGTTGTTGTATTACTATGTCCTCTTCCTATTCCAGTGATGGGCAAACTTTTTAAAGAGGGGGCCAAAGGAAAGGAAATG
Organism: Gracilinanus agilis; assembly: GCF_016433145.1. NCBI lineage: Eukaryota > Metazoa > Chordata > Mammalia > Didelphimorphia > Didelphidae > Gracilinanus > Gracilinanus agilis. The sequence goes on along the minus strand of NC_058131.1, from coordinate 558,908,445 downwards.
CTCATCTGTCAGTCTGTTTCTAAGACAACTCTTTCAAAGTTTCATTGTATCCTACTCATTGTATTCAACAGATTAGGAATAACGTCGTGCTGCCAGATAGAACATTTCAGGGGTCCACATCTGCACAGTGAGCTGTAGTTTACCCAATCACTGTCCTATTCCATTGCTTTTTTACTTTATGAATTTAAATGCTATGCTATTTGAAACATATAAGTTTAATATTGATTTAGATTTGTTGTCTGTGGTTCCTTTCAGAATTAATAAAATTTCCTTTTTATCAGTTTATAGTGAATTTTTAGATTTGCATTCTCTGATAAAATGATTACAACTCCTGTTTTTTTTAATTCAACTGATACATACTAAATTTTGTTTCAGCCTTTCATTTTTATTCTATGTATATCTTTGATTTTTAGATGTGTTTCTTATAAACCAAGGATGGTGCAATTTGGTTTTACATTCAGTCTGTCACTCTTTCAATTTAATTCATTCAAATCAAATGAGATAATATTTATAAAAAACATTTAGAATAGTGGCTTGTAGTAGCCTGGCATGTAGTAGCACCATGTAAATGCTTATTCCCTTTCCTTTTCCATTACATTTAATTCTCTTAAAGTTATTAAATTAAGCCTATATGGTCTTCCATGTGTCTCTAATATTGTTATGTTTTTTTTAATTTTAATTTTTTATTCTCCATTTTTTGAATATTTTATTTCTACAAATAGTTTTTATTATCCATTTTAAGGCAACCCTATTTGCATGGGCTCTGTTTTCCTCCCTCTCCTGTTTGTTACCCTTTTTCCTAATTATGGAGTGAAATTATTTATTAGTTTTCCTTTCTTTTATTTAATTATCTAGTTCTTCACTCTTTTGACTCCTCTTTTTTCTTCTCTCAAGTAATTGGTTTAAAATCCTCACTCTTCTTTCCTTTTCCTTGTTAGGTTTTTTCTTTTTCTAAGAAGGATTTCTTTACATTATTTTTCATTCATTCTTGTTCTTTCTTGCCTATTCTAAGCTTTTATTCATCTTTCTTGTATCATCTTTTGGATTATAGTGTTCAGATAAGAAGATTTATTATCTTCTTCTGAGATGCATCTGATCCTTACATCTATAGATAAGTGTTTTGCATGTATAGAGATCATGTGTTATCTTAATATTGCTGATTGTGGGGGGCAGCTGGGTAGCTCAGGGGATTGAGAGCCAGGCCTAGAGACGGGAGGTCCTAGGTTCAAATCCGGCCTCAGACACTTCCCAGCTGTGTGACCCTGGGCAAGTCACTTGATCTCCATTGCCCACCCTTACCACACTCTTCAGCCTTGGAGCCAATACATAGTATTGACTCCAAGACAGAAGGTAAGGGTTTAAAAAAAAAAGAAAAGAAAAAAAATATTGCTGATTTTTGTTTTTCTTCCACATTTTCCTTCACTTGAGTATATTTGTATTCCTATTCTACTCTCTCTTTTGCTGATTTTTATTCATCTTTACGGATTCAGGGTTTTTTAATTCTGCTAATTGCTTATGTTACAGTGTCTCTGAATTCTACCATTTCTTTCTTCTGCTTTCTCTAAAGATTTTAATTTATCTTTAAAACCATTTCTTTTCCTTTAAATCATGCAGTTCCATGCATTATTAGAAATCCATAGGTTTCTGGGTTTATCTTCTTTAGCTGCTCCTTTTAGAGATTTTTTACTGAATTTTCTTCCTTCTGGGATCTTTGATTGTTTTCATCTTTTCCCCCTATATACCTCTGTTGCTTACTTTCTGATCCCTGGATCTAGACTTCAAAGTAGTCTCAACCTCCTCCCATGCTGGAAATTTTACTTTCCACTGGCCTTATGCAGTGTCTGCCCTCAACTAGATTCTGGGGAAACAGAGCTGGATATAGGTAGAATCCAGTCTGTTTCCCTTCACTTGTCAGTTTTCTGACTGAGCTGAGTCAAAGTCTGCTACTTTTCCAGACTTAGGAAAAGGTTAGGTGAGTGATATTACCTAACCTAGGAACTGCTTCAGGTAAAAGAAAGTGGGTTTTCTCTCCCTTCCCAGGTACTCCCTCTCCACACCTAGATATTCTTTTTCTGACATGACACGGAAGGAAGGGCAAAGGTAGAATACACTGGCAGAAACTGTAGCAGGAGAGAAATTCTTGAGCAGGTTCCAAAATACAAGGTAGTGGTTTGTTTTATAAACCCTGCAAGAGAATGGAGAGTAATGGGAGAGGGTTACTGAGAGTAATGTCATTAAGGATCAGCATTCTCCACCAGAATATTTAAGGCAAGGGGGCAGCTGGGTAGCTCAGTGGATTGAGTCAGGCCTAGAGATGGGAGGTTCTAGGTTCAAATCCGGCCTCAGACACTTCCCAGCTGTGTGACCCTGGGCAAGTCACTTGACCCCCATTACCCACCCTTACCACTCTTCTACCTAAGAGCCAATACCCAGAAGTTAAGGGTTTTTAAAAAAAGAATATATAAGACTGGGACTTTGTTAGATTACTTGCTTTCTGGTGCTTGCTTCAATAGCACATATGCTAAAAGTGGAATGATACAGAAATGATTAGCATTGCCCCTGCACAAGGATAACACACGAATTTGTGAAGCATTCCATATTTTTTGAATTCTGTCAGACATTTAAGGAACAGTTAATCCTAATATAATAAAAAGTTTGGCAAAATAAGATAAGGAATCTTAACAAATTCTTTTTATGACACAAACTGGTACCTAAGAATGGAAGACCAAAAACAGAGAAAGGAAATTACAGACCAATTTCCTTAATGAACATAGATTCAGAAATCTTAAATAAAATACTAGCAAAGAGACTATAGCAATTTATCACAAAGATTATTCACTATGATGAGGTGGGATTTATGCCAGGAATGTATAATACTAGGAAATCTATCAGCATAATTGACCACATTAATAATCAAACTAACAGAAATCACATGATTATCTCAATAGATGCAGAAAAAGCCTTTGACAAAATATAACATCCATTCCTATTGAAAACACTAGAAAACATAGGAATGAAAGGGCCTTTCCTTAAAATAATAAGTAATATTTATTTAAAATTGTCTTCAATGGGGATAAGTTGCAAGCCTTCCCAATAAGATCAGGAGTGAAGGAAGGATGCTCATTACCACCACTATTATTTAATATTGTACTAGAAATGCTAGCTGTAGCAATTAGAGAAGAAAAAGAAATCAAAGGACTTAAAGTAAGCAATAAGGAAACTAAACTCTTTGTAGATGATATTATGATATACTTGAAGGATCTTAGAAAAATCACTAAAAAACTAGTTGAAATAATTAAAACTTCAGCAAAGTTGCAGGATACAAAATAAAGCTACATAAATCATTAGCATTTCTATATATTCCCAAAAAAACTCAACAACAAGAGTTAGTAAGAGAAATTCCATTTAAAATCACTCCAGACAATATAAAACACTTGGGAATTTATTTGCCAAGACAAATGTAGGGATTATATGAACACAATTACAAAGCACTTTCCACACAAATGAAATTAGATCTAAATAAATGGGAAAACAATTGCTCAATGGTAGGATGAGCTAATATAATAAAAATGACATTCTTACCTAAATTAATTTACTTATTCAGTGTCATACCTATCAAACTATCAAAAAGCTATTGTATAGAACTAGAAAATATTCTAACAAAATACATCTGGAAAAGCAAAAAATCAAGAATGTTAAGGAAACTAATAAAAAAAAAATGTGAAAGACAATGCCCTAGCAGTACCAGATCGTAAACTGTACTATAAAGCAGTGATCATCAAAACAATCTGGTACTAGGGGCCAGCTGGGTTGCTCAGTGGATTGAGAGCCAGGCCTAGTGAAGGGAGGTCCTACTTTCAAGTTTGGTCTCAGACACTTCCTATCTGTGTGACCCTGGGCAAGTCACTTAATCCCATTGTCTAACCCTTCCTGCTCTTCTGCCTTGGAACCAATACAAAGTATTGATTCTAAGATGGAAGATAAGGGTTTTTATTTAAATCTGGTACTGGCTAAGAGATAGAAGGGTAGGTCCATGTAATAGACTAGGGGTAAATGACCTCAACGATCTGATGTTCAATAAACCAAAGATCCCAGCTTTTGGGATAAGAATTCACTATTTGACAAAAACTGCTGGGAAAAAATTGAAAAACAGTATGGCAAAAAATTAGGTTTAGATCAATATCTCATACCCTATACCAAGATACGATCAAATTGGGTATATGATATAAACATAAATAGTGACGTTATAAATAAATTAGGGGAATATATAATAGTTTACCTGAAAGACCTATGGAGAAGGGAAGGATTTAAGACCAAACAAGAGATAGAGAATATTACAAGATATAAACAAATGATTTTGATTACATTAAAAAGATTTTATATCCCCCAAAAAATCCAATGCAACCAATATCAGAAGGGAAATGACAAAATGGGGGGGGGATTTGATAACATTTCTCTGATAAAAGTCTAACTTCTCAAATATATAAAGAACTAAGCCAAATTTGTATGAATCTAAGTCATTCATCAATTGATAAATGGTCAAAGAATATGAATAGACTGTTTTCAGATGAAGAAACCAAAGCTATCGATAACCATATAAAAATGTTATAAATACCTCTTGATTAGAAAAATGGAAATTAAAACAACTCTCAAGTACTATCTCTCACCTATCAGATTGGCCAATATGACAGTAAAGGAAAATTATAAATGTTTGAGGGCATGTGGCAAAATTGGAACATTAATGCATTGCTGGTGGAGTTATGAACTAATCTAACCATTCTGGAGAGCATGGAATTTATAACCCAAATGCTATAAAAGAATGCATATCTTTTGATCCAGTAATACCCCTACTAGGTCTGTATCCCAAACAGTTAAAAAATGGGAGAGAATCTGTTTGCAAAAAAATTTTATAGCTACTCTTTTTGTGGTGGCAAAGAATTGGAAACTACAAGGATGTCCCTCAACTGGGGAATGCTCAAACAAATTGTGGTATATAATGACTATGGAATACTATTGTGCTATAAGGAATGATGAACAGGATGATTTCAGAAAGTGCTTGGAAGACCTCCACAAACTGATGCAGAGTGAAATAAGCAGAGCCAGATCATTATACACCAGTTATGGGCAAACTATGATAGCGGGCCAGATGCGGCCCCCTGAAATGTTCTATCCAGCAGCACGACATTATTCCTAATCTGATGAATACAATGAGTAGGATACAATACAATGAAACTTTGAAAGAGTTGCCTTAGAAACAGACTGATAGATGAGCATTTCCTTTCCTTTGGCCCCCTCTTTAAAAAGTTTGCCTATCACTGTTATTACACACAATAACTGCAATTATTTGTGGGATGATCAAATAGACTTCTCTACTAACAACAATACAAAGATCTAGGACAATTCTGAGGACTTATGGAAAAGAATGCTATCTACTTCCAGAGGAAGAACTGTTGGAGTAAGAATGCAGATGAAAAACATATGATTTATTACTTGTTTATTTGGGTACAAGTTTGGGGGCTTGGGTTCTATAAAATTACTTGCTTACAAAATGAATAATATGGAAATATATTTTGTGTGATAATACATATATAATTCAGATTGAATTAATAGCTTGCCAGCTCTGGGACAAGAGAAAGAAGAAGGGAAGGAGAAAATATGGGTCATATCACTTTGGAAAACTTATGTGGAAATTTGTTATTAAAATGAAAAAAATTTTTTAAACAAATACATTCCAAAGTCAAATAGAGGAACCTTCCGAAGAATAAGAAAAGTCAAAGAATCTATTAATATTTTTAAAAGGTGTCTGGGAAGACATCAACAATATCCTATTATTATGTCTACTTTTTATTTCTAAAAATTATTATGAGAATATATTGAGTACAGCCTTCATGAAAATAAGAGGAGTTTGGCAGATTTCCCCTATAATTGTTTAAATTCCCTTTTACACAATTTTTTGAGACAGAGAATAAAAGATTCTATTTTTTGTATTGTTTACTGATCACACACACATACATACACACAGATCAATATAGACAAAAGCTCAAGAAATTTTCATCCACACAGGTTTCCTATCCTAGTATATGTAAATAATAAAAATGTATTTTGATGCAACCTCTTCCTGCAAAAAGTATTTCTTGCTTTTCGGAAATAGCTCTGATTGTTCCACTTCAGATACATAGTCTTCTGGAGTTTCATTGAAAGTTAGTAGAGATTGGAATAGTCTAGTCATTGATCCTGTTGCCCATCTGACCCTAAACCATCCATGCTAAGATTTAAGAACTTTTAAAACTTGAATATTATCATTCCCTAGCTCTGCCATATATTTTTCAAAATTTTCCTAATCTTTCCTGAAGAGGCCTGACATTTTGTTTGTCTGTAGCTATAACTATACACTACACTAATTTTTGGACCTCAGCTCCAAAATTTCAGTTATTTTAGGAAAACCACAAACACAACCATAAGAATAAGTTTTCTTACATTTTGCAATCCATATTCTCTCCTTCCCTCTGTCTTCCCTCCTCTCTCCAAGACAGCAGATATGTTGCTCATTTGCTATTATGCAGTACATATTTCCATGTTCATCATATTGTGAAGGAAGACACATATTAGTTATATGAGAGAAAAATTCACTGAGGAAATAAAGTGAAGAATGGTCTTGGATCCTTGTATTGTGTTATATGATAAGGGAATATATATCCCTCTCCCTGATGGTATTAGGAGTTGGAGCTGAGGGACTATGGAAATCCTTAAATGTCACACTCTAGTTATGGTGGTGAAACACTAAGGACCCGTTAGGTATATTTGAGATGAAACTACTACACCAACTCCAATATAACAGTATCCCTGAAATAAGTAAATTGATGAATAAAATGTGGTTCAGATTTCACAGTTCTTCTATCTGCTTATTCCTGGCTTAAATTATGGATAAACATTAAATGATTCCTCTTCCTTCAGATACCCAAGGATATTTTGATAATCCTTAGGGTAGAAATGACATCCATCTAAGTAAGTTTCAAGATTTAATAACAGACTTAGGGATAGGGTAGCAGGAACTGAAGGAAAGAGGTATAAAGTGTAATAAGGAAATTTTGGCAGGGAGGTAATAGGGAATTAGGCAGAGATGTATAAGGGAATTTAGGCTAGAGGTAATAGGGAGATTAAGGCAAGGTAAGGTTGCAATAGGGGATGAGGCAGGTAAAGGACTAAAGGTAATGTGAATAGGGGTAAGGCACTGTGGATTGGGGTTTGTGGATCCCTAAGGCAGTAAATAGATAAAGAAGATACAATGGTGAAGGTGGTAGATTGAGGTGGTAGGAGAAGTAAAGGAATGACTGAGTTTAGGGAATATAAACATGGAGGTATAAAGAGTTGCAAGGGCAGACAGCTATAGCCTGAGAGACACAGACTGGGACACAGGTTTGAGACAGAGACACTACAGGGAAACAGATTGAGCCCTTTGAGTAGGAAGGGCACTTCTACAGACAAAGGTTAAGGCCAGCCAAGAACGGCTTGAAACTGACTAGAGGGCTGCTAGACAGTTTCTCAGGTTCACAAAGGAATAGTTCAGAGGAAGTATTGAGATTGCACTTCCTCCAAAATGAACACCTCCAATTCCCTTCACGACCCAGGAACAATGTTATTTCTTTTTCCCCTTCTCCCTCTCTCTTATCAGTCAACTAATGAACTAGCCAAAGTTTTGATTAAATGACAAACAGGGTTTATTGATTTTTAGGGTTGATTGGAAGGGATGGAAGGGTACAAGGTAACTCTAACAGCCGCCTAGGGAAAACTTCAAGTGGGGGAGGGAGACAGGAATGTGAGACTGAGATAGGACCTGCCTAACTCACCCCCAAAGGGTTTTGTAGCCTATAGGATTAGGAAAGTTGGATACAATGAATCAAGAGATAATTTGTAACAAGGGTAAGCCTTATTTGACTATAGGAAAACTATGTCTACCAAGTTTGAAAGCTAAACCCAAGATCTACCCTCCTTTCAAAAATCCCAAGAAATTTAGGAAGGGAAAATGATGATTGGGAATAAGGGAGGTTAGGGAGATCTAAAGGAAATAGTTAAGCTAACCAATTTTAAGAGAAAAGCTGCAGAATATAGGTCAGGTTTTCAGTCTAAAGAACAGAGCTCAGTTGACCCTTCCACTCTCATTGAGTCCCAGGGTCAACTGTCTAACCTCAGGATTCTAAACCCTTTTTCCACTGTCAGAAACTCTGCAGTAAGGCTTTGCAGGGTTGATATGCACCCTTTTGCACTACAAAAGGGAATCCTGGCTAAAGCTACAGATGATCAGGTGATATCAACTTGAACGTAATCAGGGTTTGATATTAACAGTTGAAGAGGTTTATCTTTCACAGTGGCAACCTGACCAGGCCAGGCTGCTTTAACCAGAACCAGGTTGTTTGATGATATTGATGTTGCTTCTTCTTAGATGATTAATTAATTAAGATGTATAGAATAGATTCACACAGGATTGGAAACTAAGGTATTGATCAGTATTGGCTGCTGGTAACCTAAAATGATTTTGGCCTACCCAACCAAAGACCTTCTCCAAATTGAGAGAACTCCTTTAATCCTAAAACCTGCTTTTTATACCCCTTCAGTAACTATCTTCCCTTGCTGGCTCATGCCAATCTCCAGTTCATTACAAATTCCAAACTGCTAAATGTCAATCACTCTACTCTCCATTTTGCATAGCAGAAATGATATTACAATAGCTAATAATAGTTGTTATTCACAGTTATCATTGTAATCATTGCTGTTACTGTGTTTAAAGTTCTCCAGGTTCTACTCACTTAACTTTGCATCATTCCTGTAAGATTTTACAGGGTTTTTGGTGATCATTTTGTTTGTCATTTCTAATAACACAATAGTATTCCATTATAGTCATATGCCACAGCTTGTTCAGGAATTCACCAATTAATGGACATCTCTGTTTCTAATTCTTTGCTACCACAAAAAAAAATCTGCTCCAGATATTTCTGTACAAGTACGTCCTTTTCCCCTAGCTTTGATCTCTTTGGGATACAGATATAGTAGTAGTATTGCTGAGCAAAGGGTCTGGCCACAGTTTTATGGATCTTTGGGCATGGTTCCAAATGGCTTTCCAGAATGGTTGTCTCAGTTCACAACTCCACCAACAGTGTATTAGTGTTCAGTTTTACATTTCCTCCAGCATTTATAATTTTCCTTTTTTGACATATTAGCCAGTCTGATAGGTGAGAGGTAGTATCTCTGAACTGTTTTAATTTGCATTTTTCTAATAGTGATTTGAAGAATTTCTTCATATGACTAAAATAATTTTAATTTCTTCATCTAAGAATTTCCTATCCATATCTTTTGACCATTTGTCAATTGGAGAATGCTTTTATTCTTATAAATTTGACTCAGCTCTCATATATTTGAGAAATGAGTTCTTTGTCAGAGACACTTGCTATAAAAATATTTCCCCATTTTGTTGTTTTCCTTATCATCTTGGTTGCAGTGGTTTTGTTTGTGCAAAATCTTTTTAAATTATATTTAGTCAAAGTTATCCATTTTACGTTATGTAATGTTCTCTATATCTTGTTTGGATATAAATTCTTCCTTTATCCATAGATCTGACAGCAAACTATTTCATGTTCCCCTAATTTGTTTATGGCATTACCTTTTATTTCTAAATCATGTATCCATTTACCTTGGTATATAGCATGAAGTCTTGGTCTGTACCTAGTTTCTGCCATATTGTTTTACAGTTTTCCTAGCAGTTTTTGTTGAATAATGAGTTCTATTCATTCATTTCATAGTCTGCTTCTTAAATGCAAAGTGTCCCAATTTTCTAATCTAGTTTCATGTAATTAAGCTAATTATAAGAATTAAAATTTCACATTGGCCAGGGAATAGACATCAGATAGCAAGTAATTATTAGAGGTATCTAAACATTAGATGAGTTTCCTTGGGATTCCCCCTCATTAAACATATGGAAGTAGAAGCTCAGTGACCATTTATGGGGTATATTGAGAATGGCATTCTTAGCAGACAGTTTGAACTAGATGGCCATTGAAGTTTCTTAGGGCCTTGAAATTCTACAATATAACTTTATTTATGATTATTGTTCATCCACATGATCATCTGATTTTCAGACAAAATTATATTTAGAATACAAAGCATACTTCCTTAGCACTTTTGTTAATATATTTTTTCAGTTTTTGCACTTCCTAGTTATACTTCCACCTTATATAGTCTCTTAGCTAGAAATTTATTATAAAGTGATGTTATTTAAAAAATAAAGATTAAATGAAAAAGACATGTGGAAAATCATTGATTCAAAAGGGCAAGAACAATTACAAAAACATTGAGGTAATATTAATATCAGATAATCATAATTTTGAAAACAATTCTTGGGTATATACAAATTCAATTTGTAAATCCTTAGTTTGTTTTTTACTTAGTAAACCCACTGTTATCCTATGGCATTGTGAGTAACCTGCAAAATCTTTTGGGGGGGTTCCCCCAATTTAATACATTATAGGCACCCATAGAGAACATTCAGTTACCATCGCACCAAAGTTCTTCTACATCAGCTCAACAACACATAACTACAAGTGATTTATCACAACCCTCCTTGAATCAACAATCTGAATTTGAGCAGAGATTTCTTCCTAAAGGTTGGGAAATCCGACATGCACCAAATGGGAGACCTTTCTTCATTGACCATAATACCAAAACTACCACCTGGGTAAATTTGATTCATTTAATAATCCTTTACTAACCAATTGCATCCCATATACTAGGTGTTGGAAAGATTTTAAATTAACAATAGTGAAAAAACATTTATATTATCAAACCAGTTCATGTTCTATTTTATACTGTGATCATTTAACAATAATTCAGTCTTTTATAATAATTTTAATATTCTAATGTTTTACAATATTAGCATAGGATTTATCAATTATTTATTTGGGTATATGTTTTAGAGTTTTAGTTTTATAAGATTATTTACTTACAAAAATGAATAATTTGGAAAAGACTCTTGAAAGAGGTGGCACAAAGCTCAAAGGGAGAGCAGCTCTATTCAAAGACACAGAAGTAGGAGATGAAAAAAAGAGTTTTAAAAAAATTAATAGTCCTTCATTTGTTTCACCAACTTGGTCCTCCAATAATGGAAGGAAATCTTCAATAGGATTTATTTTTAGTGCAACATTATAATGTCATCTCCAGGATATTTGTAGCTTCAGACATGATGACATACATTAAGCAGAGTTGAAATATGATTTAACATTTCATATCAAATAAGTTTATGTAAATATTTCAAGGAAAGAGGTCAAATTGCTAGCTTTTTTTAACTTCCAAAAATACACCTTTTTTGATTAAAAAGATTCTATTTAACACTGGATAAACTTGATAATGCTGATATATCAAGGCACTGTCACATAATGTATAAAGCACTGGAATCAGAAGAAGAAGATCTGGGATTGCATTCTGGCTCCATATTATAACCATGCTGTAAGTTACTTACCCTATCAGAGCCATAGTTTCATCATTTTAAAATAAAAATAAGAACACATGTACTGTTGGAGGAAAAGCATCATGGGATGATTAAGAGAGAATCAGTAGACCTGAATTTAAATCCTAGTTCTGACTGTGGACACTCTAACTGACCTTCCATGATTTTTTTTCCTCATCTACAAGATGAAGATTTTGGACATGAATTTTAAATACCTTTCAATACCTTCCAAGCCTTAATTCTACATGGGAACTTAGACTTTCTATTCTATGACACACTGTCATATAGAAATTATCAACATGCTAGAGTGATACTTGCTATTTAACCTTTTTAAAAAAGAATTTACACTTTATGAGAATTTTTCTGAAAATGTCATCTCATTTACCTATTATGAGAATCAATTTTCCTATGAAAATTCAGGTAGAAAGCCTATTTGATATCTTTTATAGAAGAAACCCACCTAATAAAATCAACTTTAAAAGTTAAAATGAGTACAGATGAACCTAGAGTTCCTTATTTATTATGTGGTACAACTCACACTCCCCTTGTACATGCCTCTATGTTGCCCTCAGAGTGATATTTGTTTTAATTTTTTTGTAAACTATACTGTTCCATGACTTACAGCCATACAGCAACACTGATAGAATAATGGCATTAAAAACATGGTCCTTTGTTTCAGAGAGTAGTCTGGGATCATTAAAAGAGATTTGCAGTTTCCTAATGGCAGGCCAGCCTGTTTTGCTTTTTTATCATTCTGGGACCATTGCTGTTCATTTGTGATGTCTGTCTGAGTTATATATACTGATGGACAAGTTCTATAGGTAGTCTACCTAACTACCTAACTAGTTGCATTTCATAATGTGATCATTAAACATTCTCCATCTACCTGCAGAGACTTGCTTATAGCCACGTAGCTAATGAATATCTTGTGCAGAACTCAAACCTAAGATTTTTAACGTCAAATTCAGTGCTTTTTCTACTGTTTATTCATATTATAGAGACTTTGAAAAATTAATTTCAGTCCTATTCTTAAACTTTACTATTCTTACCTTCCCATACATTAAATATATAGAAGAAAATCCTGTGTAGCCAAAAAAACCTGCTTCCTGAAAAGTAATTTAAATCTCCTAGAAAATTTCTGTAAAGAGGTGAATTAATATTATTTTCACTCTGAAAAAGAAATGATCCTCAGCACTTCTTTTGATAATGTAAACCTAACCAAAGAGGTAAACTGTATAAAGAGAATTCCTAACCTCCAAATTATACAAAATTATACTAATTAACTTTTTATTTAAAGAAGGGAATTGAAAATGTTCTTCAGTGTGGTAAAATTAGGTAACATTTCCATTATACTTAAATGTGATTTTTGGTTTTGTTCTGTTTATTGCTATACCAAAAAAGAAAGATCCAAGACTGAAAATTCCAACTGATCTGAGAAGAAAGGCATCCCTTGAATCTACTGAACTAGGGCCTTTACCTGTAAGTTTTTGAAACTCTTGCAGATATAATTTGGCTACCTGAAATATATTTTACTTTGATGTATGATAATTTAACAACTAGGGATTTTTTTAATGTTTTAAAAATATGCTTCTAAATCCTGGTTCATGCTTGTTGTTCCAAAAAATGTAATATGCCATATCAACTGAACTGTAGAAGAATTGAAGTTTTCTTATCTAAGTAGCTAAAACCTCCCCTAAATAATATTGAAATCCTTTATTTTTTATAGCCAGGTTGGGAAGAGAGAATTCACACAGATGGAAGAGTCTTCTATATAAATCATAGTATGTGCATTATGATCTTAAGTTATTATATTTTTGTTTTTTTAATTTTATGCATGAGAAAGAAAAAGACTACATTTCCTCCCTCAGATATAAAAAGAACACAATGGGAAGATCCTCGATTGCAAAATGTAGCAACAACCAAACCAGTAAGTATCTCTTTATAGGTGGGATGAGACATATATATATATATAGTATGTGGCTATACTTTTGTAAATACAATCAGCTCTGAGTCATTGTCCCATAAATTATATGCTCACAACTTAGTAGGCATCGGAAGAGAAAATACAATTGAGATCACCTCTTTGGCCTTTTTAGTCTTGGCTATCAGACAAAGCCTTTTAAACCAATATACTTGTATTATCCCTACCCTTCCAAAGAACAGCCAAGGTAAGGTATGAAGCAAACAGATGCTAAGAAAGAACAGCTCAGCTCAGACTGATGCTTCTTTGCAACAGTCTGAGTGGAAATACTCTGCAACAAGGAAAAGTTAAGCAGAGGCCAAGATGGAGGAGGTAAGCAACTTTCTAGCTCCTCCTGAGTCATGTCTTGATTATTTTGGTTGAAATATTGCAAATTCTCACATTAAACACACCCATATTGAAATGTAAATATGAAAATATATAATGATTATTGGATTGTCATCTGTTTAGTTTTATCACTATTTCTATCTTATTCGTTGTATAATCATACTGATTGCAAGATGTTAGTTAATTATAAATGGTTGCTTTCTCAGTTGTAGTTTTATGATTTTTAACTGCTCAAGACTAGGTAGAATTAGAAGTTGCTATTTCTTCTAAAGTGGTATTTTGATTTCATTTCTTTTAAATCATGCTTAAGGCAATTCTTTCACCTCAAAAAATGTAAATTTTAAAATGTTTTTTCTGTCATTAGAAATTTTTTTCCTTTAATAGAAAAATATTTTTGAAAGTCTGTTTAAAATGGAATGTTCATTTCTGTCTTTCTGCCCCATGGGAGAAAGTCCTTAGAACTGGCATGTTAGAATGTTACACAATTAAATTGATAATCTAATAAGAATTGCTGTACATTATAGCTTAAGCAGAGAAATACTAATTTCTAAAACAAGAATTTTACATTTGGTTTTCTTAAAATTTAATTTCTACATGTAGTGCATAGAATTCATGTACAGAAAAATGTAGGAGGAAAGTAAAATTTTAAGTTATTTCATAACAGAACATTATGAAACTTATTTTAACTTAGCAAATTTTTCCACAAAAGGCTGTCCCATATTCCAGAGATTACAAACGAAAATATGAATTCTTCAGAAAGAAGATGAAAAAGCAGGTTAGTGACATATTGTTAGTGTGATTGTCCTAGGAACCACCGGTACTGGCAATACACAAGAAAAACAATGAAAATTAAGTTGTTATATTTAAAAGAACTTTTTTTTAAAGAAAAAAAGAAAGTTAAAAAAAGGAATAGTGAGTGGGAAATATTGAGATGATAGCTATATTCTTTTGAGTTTTCCCATTTGTTGGTTAACATTTTGGTTCCAAGATATATTAGGACAAAGTTAAAACATTGAAAAAATAATAGAAAATGTTAGATCTTTTCTATCAAAAGCAACTAACAAGGAAACTAGGAGAGAAAATTTAAGACTTATTTGACTCCCCCCCAAATCATGATTTTTTAAAAAAGCCTATACACTATATTTCAAGAAGACATAAATGAAAAATGATCTAATTTATTAGAATCTAAGGGCAAAATGAAGATAGAATTCATGTACATGTATATATGTATAGGCAAATTTTTTTAGCAAATGGAAAGAGCTATATGATGGATTATGTAGTACTAACATTTTAGTGGAAGGGAAAAGAGAAATGTGTCTCTTCAGAATATTAATGTCTTCAGGGAGTATTTAGATAAATAAGAAAATGGGGGGGGTGGCTAGGGAACACTTTTGGAGAGAGTAGGAAGAAGGTGGTAAAACCTATTCTTTCTTGTAATTTGGATTTTTTTTTTAACCCTTGTACTTTGGTGTATTGTCTCATAGGTGGAAGATTGGTAAGGGTGGGCAATGGGGGTCAAGTGACTTGCCCAGGGTCACACAGCTGGGAAGTGGCTGAGGCCGGTTTTGAACCTAGGACCTCCTGTCTCTAGGCCTGACTCTCACTCCACTGAGCTACCCAGCTGCCCCCTATAATTTGGATTTTTAAGAGTATATAAGAACAGAAGGAAAGGGTAAGATGAACAGGCATAAGAAGAACTTTATTCTTTTCTGATTGAGACAATTGAGGTTTGAAAATGTTCACAGGTTAGGGATAAAAATCAGTAAACTCAAAAGGCATATTGGGGGGATAATATAAGGAAGTATATAGTTGAAAACAAAACCATCTGCCACATCCTGAAGAAAGTGTTAAAAGGAAAAAGGAAATGAACTAGAATGTAAGTGGGTATGCATCATTTGGGGAGTAGCTGAACAAATTGTGGTATATGAATTTAATGGAATATTATTGTGCCTTAATAAAAAGACAATTTCAAAGGAAACTGGCGAGTATGAAATGATACAGATTGAAGTGGATAGAACCAGAGCACCAATTTGTACAAAGTAACAATTTAAAGAAAATCTTCAAAAGACTTAATTCTGATCAATTCAATGACTAGCCCTATTTTCAGAGGAAGCATGTTAACCCCTTTTTAAAAGAGAAATCAGTGGGCAAAAAGAGACATAGAATTATGGACGTGGCTACTGTGCAGTTTCATTTTGCTTGACTGTGTTTATTTGTCACAATGGATTTTCCCCCCTTTCTCTTGGTTTTTAATTGGGTGAGTGAATGGGAAGGGAAGAAGGAAAGTTAGAAATAGTGATGCCAAAAAGAAAAATCAAAACCATTGAAACATTATTTAAAATACACGGAAGAAGGAAGTTTAGAAGGAAACATACAAATGAAATAAGCAGGACAGTTTTGAAAGTAATGTGGAATTTATTATGTACTTTTCAAGAAAATTGAGAAGTATGAAATGAAAATTCCTGGTCGTATCAACAATCCTTCTTTCTGTCTTTTGTGTATATGAAAATGTTCTTTTTATGTATGTTTAAGTTCTGAATTTAAAAAGTAAAGGAGAATTAGTCTGGAACATTAGGCACTGCTAGGGAGAACATATTCAAATAAGAGGGATATGGGGTAATGTCACTGGATACCTTGGAGTCCAGAAAAGGACCTCTGCTGAGAAAGCTAAAAAAAAAAAAAAAAAAAAAAAAAAAAAACACACACACAACCAAAAAACTATTCCTACTTCACAATTTGTTATTCTTTGTAGATATTTTTGCTATTCTATCTCTAATTAGAATAGATTAATTACTTGAATTATAATTTGGGCACTTAAAGAGGTCTTATCTCACTCAACAGAACTTTTCTAATTTTTGTATATTGTTAAGCTATAATTTTGGAATTCTTAAGAAACAAACTGTATCAGTCATGTCAACAACACCTGATTAAAGAATGATGTGAAAACTGAGGAAGTGTTCATGATAACATAAAGAAGAATCTGGCCCTGGCTAGATTCAAATAATTTAAAGATGACCACATTTATTTAATTTGTCCCAGCCCCAATTTTTTTCTTCTCATCTCTTCTGTCACCCTCTAAAAAAAGTGAAAGAAAAAGAATTCTCATAAAAAATATTCCTGGTTAAAAAAACAAATTTCCACATTAGCCACATCCAAAAATGAATGTCTCTTTCAGTATCTTGATCCATCAGTTCTCTTTCTGTTTCTCCATCCACATAATAAGGTTCTTAGGGTAGATGAACTTAAAGATCTCTTCCAGCTTTTTAACATTTTATGAGAGTAAGCATTTAAAAATTGTAAAAGATAAAAACCTATTACATGCATCCACACTGTGCCACCTAGTGTTCAACATATTTAAATAGTTTTCATTACCATTTCTTAGATAGTAGTTGTCTTTTCAGAAATGATGGGGGAAAAGTATCTGTATTTCCTCTATATCATGACTTTTTAATTTATATTGTAAGTTTGATATTGCCAGGAGCCTAATAGTCATCTTTTTCATGAGAAAGCATTATTTTGATTTCATATTTTTATATCATTGATATCTCTTAGAAAGTTACAGAGGACTTATTCACATTTAAAATATTTTTAGGCAGTGTATGAAGTTATTTTTGCTTGAATATACATGTTTGTAACTGAGGTTTTATTTTTGTTACTTTCTCAACTAAAGGGAGAGAAAAAAACCTTGTTTGAAAAAAATGTAAAAAGAAATGAAATATTAGTAGGAAGCCTTCAAATATATTTGTGTAAAATTTTAATTTAAATCTTTTTAAAACTATAGAAAACTCTCATTCTCTTAAAGTTTTGTGATACGCAAAGAGAGAAAATTTCAGGAAAGAGCAGAGAAAGCTGGAGTAATAAAATTATAATCACATGTATATAGCACTTTACATTTACAACATACTTTCTTCATAATAACTCTGTGAAGTAGATAGTACAGATATTATCTCCAATTACAGATGAAGAAACTGAAACTGTAATGAAAAGGTTAGGTGACTTGTTCAAAATATAGCTAGTAAGAATTGGAGCCAGGACTTACCATCTGTTGGTCCATGGCTCTTTCCACCACATCAAGGTTCATAACTCAGAAAAGCTAGAAGTGAGAGGAACTTTGTCAAGAAAGGTACCTAGGAAGAAATCCAAACCTGACAAAGTGTCAACCAACTTTGGCAAAGAGGTACTCAGGAGAAAAGCACCTGGCCCTACAGTGGGAAGAGCATTCATTTCTTGAGCAAATATGGTAGGTCTAATAAAGAATAGGAAGAGTTTTGTTTTTTTAAAAAAAAAGGGGGTGGGGAGAGAGACAGAGAGAGAGAGAGAGAGAGAGAGAGACAGAGACAGAGACAGAGACAGAGACAGAGACAGAGACAGAGACAGAGAGACAGAGAGAGACAGAGAGAGAGAGACTTGATTGGAGATTTCACTGACATAGAGTTTCCAGAAGAGAAAACTATCTCTCCACCAATGCAGATTGGCCCCTTTTCTGCATTTTATAATCTTAAAACAATGTCTAAACATTCTAAACATTAGCACTGAGAGATTAAGTAATTTGCCTTCTGTCACCTAGTTTGCGAGATGGAACTGGAACCTGGGACTTTTTGGTTCCAATACCAGTTCTCTGAGGGCCAGAAAACTGTGCAGTAATACCATCAATACCCAGTAATACCACTACTAGCTTTGCATCCTAAAGAGATTAAAGATCGAGGAAAAGGACCTACCTGGACAAAAATATTTATGGCAGCTCCTTTTGTGGTGGCAAAGAACTGGAACCTGAAAGAATGTCCATTAATTGGGGAATGACGGAACAAGTTGTAGTATATGATTGTAATGGAATAATATTGTGCCATAAGAAATTATGAACAAAATGATCACCAAAAAATACCAGAAATACATCTGGGAAGTGATGCAAAGTGAAATAAGCAGAACCTGGAGATCTTGTACACTGTGACAGCAATAATATATGATGATCAACTATGAATAAATTAACTATTATTAGCAATGCAAGGATCCAAGACAGCTTCAAGGAACTCATTATGAAAAAGGCTATCTGCCACCAGAGAAGGAACTAATGGATTCTAAATGTAAATTGAAGTATATCATTCTTTATTTTTCTCCCTGAATTTTTCTCTAGTAAAAGTGATATGTATCTTCTTTCACAACATGACAGACATGTAATTGCATGTTAGCACATGTACAGACTGTATCTTATTGCCTGCCATCTTGGGGAGGAAGAAGGAAAGGGGGGGACCTGGATCACAGTGTTACAAAGTAATTATTAAAATTATATCTACATGTGGTATGGAAAAAATATAAAAATATAACATAGGGGAAAAAACAAACAAACAAATCAGCTCTCTCTTCACTATACTATGCTATCTCTCAAAAGACAAATATAACTGACAGCAGATAGGATATTTTTTTTTGAATTTCACAAAGTGATTTATATTATTGCAATTTGTTCCTCACTGCATCTCTATGAGAGAAGTACTGCAGTTATTGTTGTTTCTCATTCCCAAGTAAAGAAGTTGAAGTTCAGAGGGTTTGTGTCCATGGTAACATAACTTTAAATGTTAGAGGTAGAATATGGAAGAAGATTTTCCAGATTCTGAATATGGCATTCTATCTCTTACATTATGGTGATAGAATTCTATACCCCACTGATTATGCATATTTTCCCTCTCTGAGCCAGTTACAATGAAAGTAAAGTTTAATCATTGCTTGTCACCACCCTCATCCTCCCCTCTCTGTATTGATTTTTCACACCTCTTTATGTTACATAATTTACCCCCATTCTCTCTTTCCTTTCCCTTTTCTCTCAATGCAACCCTCTCTTTCAGTTGATTGATTTTTATATGTCATTCATATGCATACCTATCATATCATACATACATACATGTCATTCCACATCACCACATTTACATATACATCATATAATAATATACCATCATATACACCATATCATCATAATCATCTTACTTTTCCACCCTCTTTCTGAGTAAATTCCTTCTATCTTCTCTACTACTAAGAGTAATTTTTGAGAATTACAGAAAACCTCTTTCCGTGTAGACATATAAACATATTTTACCTTAATGAATCCCTTAAATTTTCTCTTTCTTATTTACCTTTTTGGACTTCTCTTGTGTCTCATGTTTGGACTTCAAATTTTTGGTGTAAGTCTTGCTTATTCTTCAGGAATGCTTGGAAATTTTCAATCTTATTGAATGACAATTTTTCCTCTGAAAGAATATACTCAGTTTTGCTGGATAGGTGACTCTGGGTTGTAAACGCAAATCTTTTGCCTTCCTGAATATCATATCCCATGCCTTATGATCCTTTAATGTAGAAGCTGCTAGGTCCTGAGTGATCCTGATTGTAGCTCCATGTATTTGAATGGTTTCTTTCTGGCTGCTTGAAGTATTTTTTTCCTTGACTTGGTGGCTCTTGAATTTAGCTATTATAGTCCTGAAGTTGTCAATTGAGGATTTCTTTCTGGAGATCTGTGAATTCTTCCAATTTCAATTTTATTTTCTTGTTCAAGGATCTCTGGGAAGTTATTTTTAATACTTTCTTGTAATATGATGTCCAAAGTTTTTTCTTCATCATGACTTTCAGGTAGTCCAATAATTCTCAAATTGTTTCTCCTAGGTCATTTGTTTTTTCAATAAGATATTTCATGTTTTCCTCTGTTTTTTCAGTCCTTTGATTCTGCTTTATTGTTTCTTGATTTCTCATGAAATTATTAGTTTTTAGATGGTCAATTCTGATTTTTTAAGGCCTGGTTCTCCTTTTTCAATTGGCCCATTTCTTCTTGCATCATTTTCATTTTTTCTTGCATCACTTTCCTTTCTTCTTGAATTGCTTTCATTTCTCTTCCCCACTTTCCCTCTGCCTCCCTTAATTGGTTTTTGAAATCTTTTTTGAGCTCTTCCAGACTCTGTCCGATCCATATTTTTCTTTTGGACTTTGTGTGTGTTTTCTTTGCTCTTGCTTTCCTCTTCCATGTCTGCACCTTGCTGTTTGTCTCCATAAAAATACTTTAGAGTTAGATGCTTTTTTTGTTGTTTGCTCATTTTTCCTATCTAATTTAGATAGTCTCTGTTTTCTGGAAAGTTAGGGTACCCTCTTAAACTTTAGTCCTTCCTTGATGCTATTTTCAGCTTATTTTCTGGATTATTACTAGTTTACCAGATGGTCTAAGGGCTGAGAGCTCTGAGAGCCCCCACTCCCTGCGGATTCAGTTGGCCTTTGAGATTTTGATACCTTAAAGACTTTACTCCGGCTTAGGTGTAAACTTTTCCTGGCCCACACAGATCAGCCCCTTTCAGCTCATATTGCCCTGGGCTGGGACCCTGGACTTCTCCACAAGTTTGAAATTTCAAGAGTGTGAGTTGCCTTGGACACTTTGGCTCAGCAGGATTTCAGGGTCTGGCTTAGCTAAGGCTTAAGTTTGGAACCTATGACAGCAGATGTGGAGTGGGGGGAGGAGTTGTGGCTTGCTCTTCACTCCCTGCTACCTCTGCTCCCCTCTCAATTCCCCAGATGGTCTCAGCCTACCTTTTGGGTTTTTCTTTTTTTCAAGATTATTTCACTGTGTCTCCTTGTTGATTCTTTTGCTCCTGTATTCGTTTTGTGGTGATATTTTTTTAAACATTTATTAATATTTATTTTTTAGAAAAGTTAACATGGTTATATAATTCATTCTCTTACTTTTCCCTTCACCCCCCAAGCTGCCCCACTCCAATGGCTGATGTGTATTTTCACTGGTTTTAACATGTGTCATTGATCAAGACCTATTTCCAAATTATTGATAGTTGCATTGGTGTGGCAATTTCAAGTCTACCTCCCCAATCATGTCCTCTTCAACCCATGTGTTCAAGCAGTTATTTTTCTTCTGCTTCCACTCCTGTAGTTCTTCCTCTGAATGTGGGTAGCATTCTTTTCCATAAATCCCTCAGAATTGTCCTGGGTCATTGCATTGCTGCTAGTACAGAAGTCCATTACATTCTATTTTACCACAGTGTATTGGTCTCTGTGTACAATGTTCTTCTGGCTCTGCATCAATTCCTGGAGGTCATTCCAGTTCACATGGAATTCCTCCAGTTTATTATTCCTTTGAGCACAATAGTATTCCATCACCAGCACATAGCACAATTTGTTCAGCCATTCCCCAATTGAAGGACATACCCTCCTTTTCCAGTTTTTTGCCACCACAAAAAGCACATCTATAAATATTTTCATACAAGTCTGTTTATCTATGATCTCTTTGGGATACAAATCCAACAATGGTATGGCTGGATCAAAGGGCAGGCATTCTTTTATAGCCCTTTGAGCATAATTCCAAATTGTCATCCAGAATGGCTGGATCAGTTCACAACTCTACCAGTAATGCATTAATGTCCCAGTTTTGCCACATCCCCTCCAACATTCATTACTCTCCCCTTCTTTCATTTTAGCCAATCTGCTAGGTGTGAGGTGATACCTCAGAGTTGTTTTGATTTGCATTTCTCTAATTATTAGAGATTTAGAACACTTTCTCATGTTCTTATTGATACTTTTGATTTCTTTATCTGAAAATTGCCTATTCATGTCTCTTGCCCATTTATCAATTGGGGAATGGCTTGATTTTTTATACAATTGGTTTAACTCCTTGTATATTTGAGTAATTAGACCCCTGTCAGAGTTTTTTTGTTATAAAGATTTTTTTTCAATTTGTTGTTTCCCTTCTGATTTTGGCTACATTGTTTTTTTTTGTACAAAAGCTTTTTAGTTTAATATAATCAAAACCATTTA
>NC_058131.1:558838516-558875859 GCF_016433145.1 Gracilinanus agilis | reverse complement strand
TCAGATCTCTGGGAAAGGAAAGACTTTAAAACCAAGCCAGAGTTAGAGAAAATCACAAAATGTAAATTAAATGGTTTTGATTATATTAAACTAAAAAGCTTTTGTACAAAAAAAAACAATGTAGCCAAAATCAGAAGGGAAACAACAAATTGAAAAAAAATCTTTATAACAAAAAAACTCTGACAGGGGTCTAATTCCTCAAATATACAAGGAGTTAAAGGAATTGTATAAAAAAATCAAGCCATTCCCCAGTTGATAAATGGGCAAGAGACATGAATAGGCAATTTTCAGGTAAAGAAATCAAAAGTATCAATAAGCACATGAGAAAGTGTTCCAAATCTCTAATAATTAGAGAAATGCAAATCAAAACAACTCTGAGGTATCACCTCACACCTAGCAGATTGGCTAAAATGAAAGAAGGGGAGAGTAATGAATGTTGGAGGGGATGTGGCAAAATTGGGACATTCATGCATTGCTGGTGGAGTTGGGAACTGATCCAGCCATTCTGGCTGGCAATTTGGAATCATGCTCAAAGGGCTATAAAAGAATGCCTGCCCTTTGATCCAGCCATACCATTGTTGGGTTTGTACCCCAAAGAGATCATAGATAAACAGACTTGTACGAAAATATTTATAGCTGCGCTTTTTGTGGTGGCAAAAAACTGGAAAAGGAGGGTATGTCCTTCAATTGGGGAATGGCTGAACAAACTGTGGTATATGCGGGTGATGGAATACTATTGTGCTAAAAGGAATAATAAACTGGAGGAGTTCCAGGCGAACTGGAGAGACCTCCAGGAACTGATGCAGAGCGAAAGGAGCAGAGCCAGAAAAACATTGTACACAGAGACTGATATACTGTGGTAAAATTGAATGTAATGGACCTCTGTACCAGCAGCAATACAATGACCCAGGACAATTCTGAGGGATTTATGGTAAGGAACGCTACCCACATTCAGAGGAAGGACTGCAGGAGAGGAAACATATAAGAAAAACAACTGCTTGAACACATGGGTCGGGGTGGACATGATTGAGGGTGTGGACTCGAAACTACCACACCAATGCAACTACCAACAATTTGGAAATAGGTCTTGATCAAGGACACATGACAAAACTAGTGGAAATGTGCATCGGCCATGGGTGGGGGGATGAAGGGGGATGAAGGGGAAAGTAGGAGCATGAATCATGTAACTATGTTAAAAATGAATATTAATAAATGTTTAAATTTAAAAAAAAGATTTTTGTAATTGCCTTTATCTCTTATTTGTCTAACCTAAATTTTAAATGTTTTCTATTTGTAAGGGGTTTTTTGAACTTATACCACAAGATCTCATCAAGATTTTTGATGAAAATGAACTAGAGGTAAAATATGTTATCTTTTCATTTTAAGCAGAAACTTGAAACATTATTTTTTACTCTAGCTTTACAGTTAAATTTTTTTTTATGTAGTTACTTATGTGTGGACTAGGAGATATAGATGTGAATGACTGGAGGGAGCACACGAAATACAAAAATGGCTACAGTGTAAATCATCAAATTATCCAGTGGTTCTGGAAGGCAAGTGAAAGTTCTGATTTTTTACAAAATACTCTGGAGTATCAGCTATGATGGGGATCAGTTAGAATTCATTTCATAGACAATGAGAAATACTAATGGAAACAGAATAATGTCCAAACCAGCATAATTTTGGGACACAGAAAGGAATATTCTGGCCCTCAACCTTCAAGACCTTAATTCTTTCTCCCCAGCTCAGCCCCACTTACTCTCTGTGTCCTAGAACCAAAATGTGTATGATTGGGTAGAAAACCCTTTTAGATAATTAAGATTTATTCACACAAATTTATAAAGAAGAGTTTTTGAAATACAATAAAATAGGGTAAAAGGCCAATATTGGACATTCAATTATTTACTTAAATGTTTTACTAGTAAAAGAATAATAATAATACATTATTTATACATAAATTTAAAGTTTTCAAAACACTTTCATGTACTTCATTCCTTAAACCAGCCCTTTTGGGCAAGACAGAAATTATTATGCCAGTTTACAGAGAAATTAAGACTAGTGGTCTAGCTCTTAAGCAGCCAAGCTGAGACTAGAGCCAAGCCACTTAATTCATACTTCGACATTCTTTGCCCTATGTCATTTGGTTCATTCTTTTAACAAGAAACCAAAGTATGTTTTGTATTTGTGAAAACTATGAAAAAGAACATAGAAGACAAATCAGTATAAAAAAGTTTTTTTAAGCCTTATTACACTATCACCCATTTCCTAGGGGTTACTGTATCATTTGAACATCTTGAAGACAAATATTTAAGAAAAAAGAAAAAGAAATCGAAACAGCCAGTCTCTAACTGGCATAATGCTGCAAATATAAAAAAATTATGCATATACATGGAAAAATTGACATAACATTAATTTAGTGACAGTATGCTTCAAAATCCTGAGTGTTTTTTCAACAGGGTTCATAAAATAAAGTGTTTTTTTTAATCTTCTTCAGGCTGTTTTAATGATGGATTCAGAGAAAAGAATAAGATTACTTCAGTTTGTCACTGGCACATCACGTGTGCCTATGAATGGATTTGCTGAACTATATGGTAAGAGCTTTCCATTTATCAAGTGAGCAAAATTCATAAATTGAGTGATGTTGAGTTGTATGAAATGTATGGGACTTTTAAAAAAGAATAAAAATAAAATGTTCGGGACTTTTTCATTGCTTAAATTAAATTTCAAGTTTGTAACAGTAAGTGTTCGTGCTTATCTTCTAAAATAAAATCTGTGTATATTTTTAGTAATGAAAAGGAGAAAAATCATGAAAACACTGAAATTCCACAACTGATTTACTATTTTTTAAATTTTCATTATATATTCTCATGCAAAAAAGACATACCAGAATTTTAGAAAAAAAGTTTACAGGTATCCTAGGAAGTTCAAAATAGATATATAAATGAAAAGAGGAGTATAATGTGAAATTTTGCACGTCAAAATTATTTTCTCATTGATTATTATCAAGTATTAGCAAACTACAAACAAAGATTGGCTCTCTGTTTTTGTATTGCTGAGAGGCTTTTCAATTTTTAACTTCCCTTAAAAATATAAAATCTGTTCCTAGCTTTTGGTTTATATAAAAAAGAGGGGCATAGTTTGCTGACCTCTGATTTATATCATAAAATTGGAAATTGTTCCTGTTAGAGAGAAGAAAAAAATTACTTTGATATATTCTATCTGTAGAGATGCTTATAGTTTGCTCTCATTGCTTGTTCTGTTTCTTGGAAGAAGTACAGTTGTGACATTTGGTTTATATTAACTGATTATCTGAACAGATTTCTCCTATTTTGTTGGAAATTGTTTTTTTGTTGTTGGAAGGAGAGAGTTCTTACCCTTTATGCTAAGGGAGCCCATCATTCACAAAGCCTCTTTCAATTGTCCAGTATAGTAAATGCTAGGAAACAGGCCTATCAAATGTAGAAACACTGCATCCCCTGCAAAGAGGGGAAGGCCTTTCTTGTATTTAGATGATCAGGATTCTCATCTTGTCCTTTAAAATACAAAAATAAAATAAAAAACCTTTATGGTATAGACTTTTGTACCATAGATAATGAAGTTGCTTGCTCTTATCCTTAGAAGCTGTACTAAGAAGCAACTGTCAACACTGCAGTCAAGCCAAAGGACTGACCTAGTCTAGGGCTGTAGTTTGGCCATGCAGTAGAGAAAATGGTTGCAATTAAAACTTACTAAAGCTTTGGAAATTGTATTTTGCTAACACATGATTTAGCCTTCTTTCCTATGACCTACAGTTGATTATCTAGTAGAAAACCTTTAGGTAGGTGAGAAAATAAATACTAGAGAGAAGAGAGAGGCAAGAAATAGAGAGATACAGGGGTGGCATAGGAAAGAGACAGAAACAGAGAAAGAGTTCAAATAAAAGAGAAACCTAGAATTAAATTTCCTGCTGAAATGATATCATCATTGGCTTAGAAGCCATGCCTACCTGGTACATTTTTGTGGGAAGGCTACAAAACTGAAATGTGGGTAAGGACATCCAGGAGAACAGTCTTAACTTGTGCAACTATCATGAAGAACAAACTTTTAAAAATGGCTGCAGTAAAAGAAAACTCAGACTCTGTCAGACAGTATCTGACTTACTTTTTTTCTTAATAACCCTTTTCTAGTCTAATCACACATTTTTGTGAATAACTGTACCTAGGACTAGAACCTACTTTCAGTAACACTAAAAAAAAAGGATTGTAATTCACTCCATTGCTGGCAGTCATGACTAAATATGGACAATACAAGTTTTAAGTTTTTAAGAATCAAAGTAGTACTATGTGTTAAAGTGACCATCTCCCTTTTTCTTTTCTTAGGAAGCTTAGCATCTTTATTTAGTCTTCATTTATGTTAGTACAAAGCTTACAGGGGGAAAAGCTGCTTCTGTAACCAGACAATGATCGCTCAGAGTAATTAGAAAGATAAGTTAAGGAAGTTAATAATTGATAATGATGCTCCCCCAAAAGAAAAGGAGACATTGAAGCATCTTTTTTTAAATCCACAGAAGAGAAAAGAATAAAACTTCCAGGGAGATATAGACAGCTGTGAAACACTGAATTCATTATATTTTTTAATGAAAATTGTAGATAGTAGAGGTTGGAAATTTTATATGCAACCCTTTTTCTCTCTCTTGCATATGGTGTTCCTGTTTATTATTTCATCAGGTTCAGAATACCAAAAACTTAAAATCGGTTTTAAAAAGAAAAAGTTAACTTTTGCATTCAATCAACTCCCCTAACTCTCTTATCTGTGAAGTTTATTGGTCTTTGCTTTTTCAGAAATTTCACACACACACCCATCTTAGATATCATCTGCCTGTAGATCTTACAATTTAGCCAACAGATTAACCAAGGTAGAAGTCCTCTGTTCCAGACCTACTTTCTTTCTCCTCATTCCCAAGGCCACCATAGCTATCCATGAATCAAACGGGTTTTGTTAAGGAATTTTCCTTTTTCCAAAAAGACAATTTGATTTTTAGACAGGACAGGAGCCAGATTTGTGAATTTTAAAATATAAATGTGAATTGGAAGTCCTTAGTACTTCATTATTTTTTTAAGTTCAGAGGAAAATTTTATAGTACTTCTAGGCAAATAGGTGCCCACCATCCCTCTGAAATGTCAAATAAGCTAAAACTAAATATAGATCATAGAGCACTAATTTTGTTTTAACTGTATTCATTGCTCCTTCTTTGGGGAATTAGTTCCTGAATTAGCCTCAACTTTTTTATTTTAGTGAGTAAATACAGAGCCAGAATTTTTAAAGTATCTTCTTCACATTAACAAATAAGACATGATTTGCAAATTCAAGGAAAATAAAAATTGAAAGGATATAGTAGTTCTATTAACAGGAATTATCTATATTCATTATGTTTTTTGAAGCTTGATGTACTTGTGCAAAGTGAATAGTTAGTAGTAGTAGTAGTAATATGAAAATGGGTATTAAACAGATAATTAGCCATCTCCTTTACTTCTGGTAATTAAAAAAATTATTATATTTTATCATCAAATATGGCAAAACATGAGTGTTATATATGTCAATATGATAACTATTACCTTATAACTAAATTTTGTTTGGAAAAAATGGTCTTTTAAAAATGCTTAGAGGTACAAAAATTAAACATAAGACCAGTACGTTTTACAAATAATTTAAACAAATGTATCAAATGATTATAGTTTAGTCACTTTCAGAATAACTTCTAACAAAACTTAGTGACACACTGTTCAAAAATTTCTTTTAAGTTGAGGTTCTCCTTTGCAGTTGCTACTCTCTCCTTGCTTATTTATGTCTCCTTTTGTGCAATGGGGTTCCTTCAGAAAGGTAAATTTCTAGTTTAAGTTTTGAAGGCAAAGACCTCTAAAGTTTTACTCATGAGTAAAGTTGAATAAGAGTTGTCTGAGAGCAATAAAGCATTGTTGATAAAAACCTGATAATTAGATACTCATTTTCTTTACATATTATCTTAACTATCAGATAACCTTCTGCTACTGCTTCCAATTTTTCTAAAATATTGGACTTCTCTGGGTTCTGGATATTTTAGATTTATCTTGAAAACTGCTATAGAGTTTTCTTCTCCACAATTCAAGGCTATAATTCACCTCCCCGCTAAGAGCAATTTAGAAGCCACAAGACAGTTCTCAGTACCCAGGAGAAAAGCTTTGACACTCATTCTATCCTTTTGCTCTGGCATCTATCCAGAAAGCCTTAGTATTTTAAGAATTAATTAAAAGTTGCTTCAAAACAATGAGTGTTTGTTGAATAGCCAGGAAAGAGATATAATTGCATAGCATGATAATTTCCTAGCCTTGAATCATGAGTAGTTGTAGATTGGTGATCTCCAGAGGTCAGAGTGACTGAAATGACAAGAGGGATATAATGGAATGGCACAGTGTCTAGCTATTTGAGCTATCAGGCAAGAGTGAAGAAAAGGACCAGATTAGAATAGATTGGTGCAACTATTGCCCTCTGAAGCTCCCTGCATAGTTTTAGAAGACTATCAGCTCTTATAGGGATGTCAAGACATTGTTTTAAGTGGTGAGAAAAGTAGTTGTACTTTCTCCAAATCCCTATGCATACCCTAGGATTCTGGCTCTCTAGTTATGTCAGGTCACCCAGCCTGATTCATTCACTGTTCTCTCCAAGATATGTTTTTACCACAACAAACTTTTACCACCTGTCTCTATGCAAAAAAGTATGGTCAGACATTTTAATGTAGATTTTCATAAATTTGAACTTACCGTGATATGTGAAATTACATATCCTTTTAATGCAAGTTACATGTTGCATACTTTTATTATCAGAGATTCTTGCATAGAATGAATGAAACTAAAAATTACTCTTCTTTATAGGTTCAAATGGACCACAGTTTTTTACAGTTGAACAATGGGGTACCCCTGAAAAATTACCAAGAGCACATACCTGGTAAATATTTTATTAAAAGTGGTATTTTGATTATCTAATCCCTCAAAAACAAACTGTTTTTAGTAAGATTGGTCTAGACTCAGAGAGACTCGACAGACATTCTAATGTCCTCAGTCTTAGGTAACTGGAAAATGTAGCCAAAGAAGAAATCAGTGATATCTCATAGACAAGCCTCTTAAAATTGAGCCAGAGTCCCAGCCAATCTGTGGTTTAGGTCTCAC
The DNA here is from genome assembly GCF_016433145.1 of Gracilinanus agilis. Taxonomy (NCBI): domain Eukaryota; kingdom Metazoa; phylum Chordata; class Mammalia; order Didelphimorphia; family Didelphidae; genus Gracilinanus; species Gracilinanus agilis. The sequence goes on along the minus strand of NC_058131.1, from coordinate 558,868,678 downwards.
ATTGCCAAATCACATAGGCCGGAAGTGTTATACCTGCCACCCACAGGCTCAAAACCTATGAGTGTAGCCCAAAAGAGATCAAAATATAAATGGGAAATATTTAACAAAACAAATTTAAAAGTCAATAAAACAAAGGTAAATAATACATTTTAAAATTAAGTCAATAGAGAATGAAGGTCCTGGGTTCAAATGTGGCCTTCCTAGCTGTTTATTTGAATCCTTACCCTTCTCCTTGTCATGGAACCAATATACAGTATTGATTCTGAGATGGAATGTAAGGGTTTTAGGGGAAAAAACAAAAAAACCAAGTCAGCATGCAACCTGAAGAGATCCTTAAGCACAGATTACTGACCCACATTTCTGTTTAATACCACTGGCCTAACTAAGCCACTGCACATACAGTTTCTTTGTGCTTTTGTAAAAGCTACTTGGGGCAATTATACCATTGTATACCACATTGTAGAGGTTTTGGGAAAGAAACTGGGAGGTTTAGATCCTATCATCGAGAGGAAAGAGAAGAAATACCCCACCCCAACCAAGACACAGCAGGGAAGAAAACTATGTCCTAGAATGTGCTTTTTGGTAATGCTGGCCATAAAGTCTATCACTGGAAATAGAAATTGGATAGAAGTATAGCTCTCTCTTGTTATAACTTCTGATCTCAATAAATATCTGTTGTCTATTCTTTCAGCTTTAATCGTTTGGATTTGCCTCCATATGAATCATTTGAAGACTTATGGGACAAACTTCAAATAGCAATTGAAAGCACTCAGGGTTTTGATGGGGTTGATTAGAATATAAATAATGATATTTTAAATTGTTTTAGTGCTACAATTTTTAAAATGAAATCTTGGTTAAAAATTTCCAGGGAACTACTTCAAACATGGCTATTAACTTCATAAATGTTGAATAAACTGTGTAAAAATATAAGAAGATATAAATATTTAAAAATTTATGGTGAAAATGACATTGCTTTTAAAGTAATCTAACAACACTCTGGTGTGAATATCTTTATTCATATCTTAAAGATAAGGAGAATCCTGAGAGTTGTGATTATAGGATCTTAATCCTCTGTGCCTAAAATAGTTCCCTCCCCCAACAATTACCTCTTTTACAGCATTCTTCAGGCAGTTCTTAGACTACTGAAATTGTAACTATGAAAACATTTATGTAAAGAGTGTCAAGTGCAAAGAGGTTGATGCAGTCTAAAAAGAAAAACAGAAAATGAAGACTTAAATATTAAGTATTTTGTAACATTTTCAGTGCTACTTCTAGCTATTTATTATTATTAAAGAGTCTTTGCCTACAGCACCTTACAATTCGACATATCTGAAAAACTTTAGAAAAGATTGCCTATATTTTGTAGTTCCATGGTGGACCTGTAAACTTTTTACTTGTTCATCTTAAAAGCTCTTTCAGAATCTGTTTTTAACTTTTTGGTAATTTAGTTTGATCAAACATAGTATTTTTGGTAAGTTAACATGTAAATTTAAGATTCAAAACTGCATCAAATGAAAATATGAAATTTTTGTCCTTACTGGTTATCTGAATAGTCAAAACAAGATTATTAAATTTTGAAATTGTTAATTATAAAGGAAAACTGAAAATCATTCCATGGAAAGATTAATAAAGCCATACTTTCCATGTGTTCCTTGGAAAACTTCAGTGACATTTGTTTCCCTATTCACTATTTACTCTTTAGCCTTGTACAATGTTGTAGTAAATACATGTTTACAGTTTCTTATGTTTATAGATTAATTACAGATTACTTCTATCATTTCATTTTTATTTTTTTTATTTCTTCATGTTAGTATTGAAACCAATTATTTGTTAAAGTACTGTATAACCAAAGTTATAGTCAAGAGTATGATTTGTTTTAGATATATTATTTACCAGATTTTTAATGCTTTAAAAAAACTGTCAAAATATGCTATCTTATTATTTTAAAAAACTTTTTATAAGCAGAATCTTACTTTAATGTACCTGAAGAGACATAATTAACTTAATAATTTAATTATCCAAAATGTTTTTTAACCTTCTTTTATGTGCCAAGAACTCAAGTGCTGTGAGGTCAGAGAAAATAATTGTATTCTCTGTGTAGGTAGTTTTGGCTGTATCTCTTCTTTATGTCAAAGCTGTGTTTGAGTGATCTCATCTATAAAATGATCTTGAAAAATTTCAGTATATTTTTCAAAATATTATGTTGGTGATTTTTGAAAGATGCTATCAACTAAAGTCAGCATTTGATTTTTCTGAGCTTCTTCCTATTGGCTCAAGGGAACAAGTAGGGGGATAAAACTTCAGTAGACCACTTGGCACATGAAAGATGTTCAAGACTTAGAGAGCTGCAAACATATTATTAAAACTACTCCAGTTATTTTGAGACTATTCTATCTTCTCAGTCATCAGGCATCAGTCATTTACAAAGCAGTGAAGCTGCTCCCCTTGTACTAACCAACCTGTTCTTCTCCTCCCTTACCAGTCCAGAAATCAAGGGCTAGGAAGCACTCATTACCATGCTCTGCACACTTACATATTTAATTCTAGAGCACCAAAAGGAAAAGATTTCATTAAATAAACCAGTTGCCAAATGGACAGGCTGTTGTGAACACATGTAGTATATGATTTATCAAGGCATTTCATATATATCAGCAAAGAAGTATTAGTATGGGCTATCAGACAGCCAGCTCATGAAGTAGCTTCATTAGAAAGACCTGAATAAATGTTATTACCATTTTCATTAAAATTACATTCTTTTTACATTTGGGATCATAGTTTAAATGTAAATTTTGTAAAATTTTTGTCTATCAAAAACTACTCCCCCCCCCAAAAAAAAGAAAGTTCACTGAACTGATTTTTACTTAAAAATGCCTACAACTCAGTTTGTTAGAGCATGGTTTTAATGAGGTTACAGTGGCAGGTTTGTAGTGTTTAAAAGGAAATTAACTCCCTGCAGACAACTCAGTTCCAAGATCACATATCACACTTCAACCCTGGGTAAAGATTTCAAAGGTACATGTTATTTGATCAGTAAAAATTGTAGGTTGTTTATAGCCCATCACCTCTAAAAGAAAAATTGGAAAATATCCATCCTTCTGACATTGGGTAAGTAGGATCGTCTTTATATATATATATATATATTTTTTTTTCCCCCAAGAATTTGAAGAACAGAATGTTAAACTGTATTTCCCTGTATTTTCTCTATAAAGATTTTCCAAACCTTTAATACTAAATTGTAAATGGCTCTTGTATTTTGGGCTACTGGCATAATAACAGTTCATGTGAATATTATAAAAATAAATGTAATAACTTCCACTTTTATTGTTTGATATTTGACATACAGCTTTTAAAAAAAAGTGGGGTATAGCTAATCTCTATCAATTGGTACAGCAGAACTTGTGGCATAAAGTATTCATAAGTTTTTCGATCCTGATTTCAGGAATAAAGATTTATTCGAATAAACCATATTTTTTAAAATTAAGAATCTATACAAGTTTGAAGTGCTGAAAGAAATCTTGCATGTGAAATTGCCAAGTTGAAATATTGCCAAAATGTAAACTATTGAGAAATGTGCTAATGGCAGCATTATCTTCCAGGCCATTTCTGCTACCATGAATGCACAGACTCAGATAAACAAAGGCATCCCCCAACTTATAAATTAGTTATGTAACAAAAATTGACATGATAGCAACTTAATAGGTTGAAATGAAGATTACATCATTATCAATAATACCAATAGCTAGCTTTCATATATTGCTTTAAGGTTTGTAAAACACCTTACAAATATCCTTTCCTTTTATCTTCTCAACAACACTGTGAAGGAGGTGCTACATCAGCTCCATTTTGCAGATGAGGAACTGAGACAGAGGTTAAATGACTTGCCCAGCAAGTAAGACTGAATATGAACTCATGTCTTCCTGACACCAGGTCCAGTGCTCTTATCATTGTGCTACCTAGTTGCCTTTATATGCCTTTAGATATTAGAAACAAATACTAAACACATTCAGAATATCATCATTAAACACATTATATATATATATATTGAAGTGGGCCTGGGATCTCAATTTTGTGCTTACTAGCTTTTGACTCTAGTCTGATCATGTCCTTCTATGAATTCTCCATGATTCCAGACAATATCTAAGAGTCTTTCTCTAAATTTTTTAACATCATATGGGGCTACTAGAGAAAAGATGAGGAAATGTGCTACGTGCCAGGCATTGTGCTAAGCACTTGGGATACCAAGAAAGGAAAAACATGACCCCTGCCTTCCAGAAACTCAATCTAATAGGAGAGAAACATGAGCCATGAAAACAGTGAGGCGGACATGAGCCGGACTGTACATGGGAAGGCACTAGCAAGGACTAAGAAAGACCTGTGAGAGGACGGCTGATTTCAGCTGAGCCCCAGAGACACGCATGCAAAGAACATTCCCATCTCATTTGGGAAGAACAGCCAGCAGGCCAGTGTCACTGGATCCTAGAACATACAGAGGGGAGTAAAGCGTAAGAAGACAGGAATGATAGCAAAGAACTAGGCTCTAACGGGCTTTAAAAACAGGGGGCAGCTGGGTGGCTCAGTGGATTGAGATCCAGGCCTGGAGATGAGAGGTCCTGGGTTCGAATATAACCTCAGGCATTTCCTGGCTATGTGACCCGGGTAGACAGGAGGTAAGGGTCTGGGGGAAAAAAAGACAACAGGATTTTATATTGAATCCTTGGCATAATAGGGAACCATTGGAGTTTTAAGGGACTTGGCCTATAGGAATATCATTTTGGCAGCTGAGTGAAGGATGGGGCGTGGAAGAAGCCTCAAGGCAGGGATCAATCTGCCTGCTATGGCAGTAGTCCTGATATGACACGACAAAGGGCTGCACCAGCTGTTGACTGTGTAAATGGAGAGAAAGGGACCAATAGTAGAGCTATAAAGTTAGAAATGACAATGGCCACAGGTTGTATACGTGGGATAGATGCAAGTGAGCAACTGAGAAGGATAACCATGTTGGGAGCATGGATGACTGGGAAGATGGCGGTGCCCCCAACAACCATAGGTAAGAGTTTGGGCAAAGATATTGAGTTATTTTTTGGCTATATTGAGGTTGAGGTGTCTGTGGGACAAAGTTTAAAATGTCCAGGACTGAGTCTGATAATCATCTACATAAGGACAATAATGGGGGACAGCTAGGTGTCTCAGTGGATTAAGAGTCAGGCTTAGAGACAGGAGGTCCTGGATTCAAATCTGACCTCATCCACTACCTGTGTGATCCCAAGCAAGCCATTAATCCCCATTGCCTAGCCCTTGCCTCTCCTACCTTAGAACCAATACACACACACACACACAAAAAGACAATAATGGAAGCTGATAAAGATTACCAAAGCAAAAAAGCATAAAGGGAAAAAGAGGAGAGGACCCAAGACAGTCTTAGGGGGCACCTATAGTTAATAGACACCTATAGTTAAACCTGGATGAAAACCAAGCAAAGGAGACATAGGGAGATCAGTCAGACAAGGCAGGAAAATCAGGAGAGAGCAGTACCACCAAAAAAAAAAAAAAACCAACAACAACAAACACACACACACACACACAATCAAACCATGAGAGAAGAGAGTATCAAAAAGAGGTTAATCATAGAGACAGCGAGGTGGTTTAAGGGATAGAGAGCCAAGCCTTGAGATGAGAGGTCCTGGGTTGGAAGCTAACCTCAGACCTTTCCTAGCTATGTATCTCTAGGCAAGTCACTTAGCCCCCATTACCTAGCTCTTGCCTCTCTTACCTTGGAAACAATACACAGTATTGATTCTAAGCTGGCTTTTTAAAATTGGGGGGGAGGCAGTGATCAGCTGTGCTATTATGAACTACAGAAGTCAAGAAAAATGAGAATTGGAAAAAGGCTATTAGACTTCCATTTTATTCACCACACCACCTGGCCCTAGGTTTTCAATCCAAGTCAAATTTTCCAAAGACCAGGACAAGGGATTACCTCCAACTATTCATGGTCTCTCTGCTCCTGTGCAATAATATCAGGAGAGGGGGCCTTTTATGTAGGGGATCTTACATATGATATAAGTGTCCCATTAGGGAGTTTTGCTTTCATTTTAGGAATTTGGGAATTGACTCCCATAACAAAAGCAAGATGGGATAAAGAATCATTATGTGAAAACATGCTGAATGTTAGTTCCAGATATTTTTTAATAATTCAGTATTCTTCATAAAGAGCAATAACCAGTCTTTACAGATGCTAAAACATCTGAATACCACAATTCTGAGCCTTTAGTAAACTATCCAGAAAAAAAAAGACAATGACAGCTTCATAATGCCACTAAACATTACAACATTAAATGCTCCGGCATATTATCTCCAGGAAACCAAAGGAGGTGATTTATTGGGGGAAAAGTAGAAAACTCCCTTCGGTACTATCATAGCTCCAGATACCCTAAAATAACTAAAGCAGGGTTGCTTCAGAGCCGGTCTTCCAGTGGTTGAACTAGATGGACCTCTAAACTTTATTTCAGCTTTCTTCTATGAGCCCATAATCTTAAATAGGTCTAATGTGATTTCCAGAGCAATAGAACCTCTGTCTTCTCCCCACCTGGACACTTCTGACTAAACTTCCTTTTGCAGAAGATAAAGAATTTCTTTGCACAATGAACTGAACCTGCCAGTGCCTTGGAGAGAAAATACTTAAACAGCATGACTTCAGCCCAGCTACTGATCTTGGCATTTAAAAGAAAAGTTGGAGAGAAGACCCCATGTGACCCTAGCCCCTCTGGAGAACCAAGGGAACCCACCCCCCATTCTCTGGAAAGCAGGAGCCAGAAAGCCCCAGAGATGGCAGAAGGTAGAGGAAAGAAAAGCTTAGAATAGCTAGTCTCTGTAGGAAGGGATACAAGACATCTATTAGGGAGTAATACAAGGACTTGCTGCATGTTAGTTAGGGTTGAATAACATGAACCTGTAATGTAACCAGGATAGTGTGAGATCCCCAGTGGTTAGCCATTTGTGAGTAGAAGTGGAGGAAGAAGGTGGAAATAATCCAAGGCTGAAGTTTGGCAAGAATGATGTCAGTAGAAGTGGAGGGCAAAGGACAGTAGTGTAGAACTGAATGGCTATTGGCTTGAGACTGGAAAGGGAGGAAAGTTATGCTAGGATGTCAATAATAATGGACTGAGAAAGCACCAAGGAGTAGAAGGACTGAGGTTTCCATGTCATATAAGTCTCTCATAAAGCAATGTTCCTTATTTCTGCCAAGGCCAACCTTTCTATATCTGCACAGATCCCATCTATTCCTGTTGTCCCTGGCAGATTACATTTTCAACCATCCTCTCTCTGAATCTCTTTCCTCTCTCTTATCAACTCTTTCCTTCTCTACTGACTTCAAATATGCACAAATTTCCTTATCCTTAAAAAAAGCTTTAATAGACTCTACTAGTCAACCTATATCTTCCCACCCTTTCACAACTAAATTCCTGGGAAAAGCACTATTGGCACATCCTCTCCTCTCCTCGTTCTTTTGAAATCTAATTTTCAATCTCATCAGTTTTAAGGTGCTCTCTCCTTAATAAACAATGATTTATTAATTGCCTGTGAGGGTCTTTTATAAATCTTCAAGTTTCTTAAGTTATCTAAAAGCTGCTAGGTTCATAGAGCCCTGGGCCTAAAGTGAGGAAGAACTGGATTTAAATTCATCCTCATGTACTTATTCCTGTGGGACCCAGGCAAGTTACTTAACCTCTCTGTCTGCCTCAGTTTTCTCAACTATAAAATTGGAGTAACAATAGCACCAACTTCACAGAGTTGTTGTGAGAATCAAAGGAGATTATATTTGTAAAGCACTTAGCACAATGCTTGGCACATAATGGGTGTTTAATAAATGTTTCTCCCCTTCTCCTATCTGAAGCATTTGGCTGTTGAGATGCTTTCTTCCCAGAAACTCTCCTTGGATTTTTGAGAAGTTGTTCCTTGGGTCTCCTAGAAGAGCAGTAAGGGTTAGGAAATAGGGGTGAAGTTACTTGCCCAGGGTCACTTAGAAAGAGACTGATGCCAAACAATTTAATACAAATAATACAACTGTAGTAAATAAATCCCCACTGATGTTCTGTTGCAATTATCTGATCTCTCCCAAGAAAGATTCTTAGAATCAGTTCTTTTTGCCCTACAAGGTTATCACTTTCTTTAGCTAGCAAGACACCAATCTTAATAACCAATGTGCTGTGGTTCAGAGCAGAAAAAACAATCATTCTACTGCTCCTTTATTTTACCTGGATTTACTCTAGTACTTTCATGAAACTATATGTTGACTAAGTGGGAGAAAAGCTCACAGCTTCCATTAATGTGAATGTTTTCTCCATCCCTTGACACCAGTGTGAGGAAGATGCTACAAAAGACCACTTATACCTTTCCTTCTTTACCCCTTTATTATTGTCCTCATTCACAAAAAGCCCCTGCCTAGAAGGACACAATTGAAATGATTCAGCAACAGTAGCAACCATCACCTTAAGGCATAAAACATCTTTTCTTTCTGAGAATTTTTCATTTGTGGACAACTATGAGACATTGTACTTTATACTAACCTCCCTCAGAGCGAATGAGGGTAGGCAAAAACCACCTAGGGCGGTTCAAATCCGGCCTCAGACACTTCCCAGCTGTGTGACCCTGGGCAAGTCACTTGACCCCCATTGCCCACCCTTACCACTCTTCCACCAAGGAGCCAATACACAGAAGTTACGGGTTTAAAAAAAATAGAGACTTTTGTTTGGCTTTAATCAGAACTTCTTCCATGGCACTGGCAAGAGCCTTAGGTGAGCACATACCTTCTTTTTTAACACTTCACTTAATGTCAATATTTAATATATTGCTAAATAGTATTATCTCCATTGCTCCATTTATCATAATGTTTTTTTGGAAGACATCTCATTTGAAGAAAGACTTAATACATTACAAGAAACCCTGAAGATTTTTGTAACAAGAAATGGGTGAAACTATCTCCCTTTGATAATAGATTAATCAAGTGACAAAGTCAAAAGGTTGTTCCAACTTTATTTAGATAGTTTTATGAATTGAGTGAAGCTACCTTCACAATGAATATGCATTGTAAATGAAAAGAACAACCGCTTTTGTTTTTGTTGTTACATGGGATGGCTTTCTTAGAGAGGAAAGAAGGGATATGGTGGGAAATTTGTATAATGTAAAAATATTATATTTTTTCATGAAAGTACTAGAGTTAATGTGAATGTCCTGCCAGGTAAAATAAGGGAGCAATAGAATGATTGCTTTCTCTGCTCTGAACCACAGCACATTGGTTGACAAGATTGGTGTCCTACCAGCTAAAGAAAGAGATAATCTTGTAGGACAAAATGAACTGATTCTAAGAATCCTTGGGAAATGTCAAATAATTGCAACAGAATATCAGTGGGGATTGAGTTGTGACAACTGTATTAATTGTTATGAGATACATGTCCAATAGCCTTCTGGGTTTTTTCCAACACTAGACATGGGAGAAATGTATTAGATGCTGACATTGAATTTAGAGCTGATAGGAAACTTAAGAGAAAAATCTCTAGCTTCCCTCAAAGCATAATTCAGAAGGTATCTTTGTTTCATCTTCCTTAACCTCATAGTCTTCACTGGTAAAGACATTTAAAAGAATATTCATTTTCTTCATATCTACATGTCAATGTATTCATATTGAAGTCCAGGACAGACAAATTTTATCTTACTTGAACACAGGATTTCAAAAAATGGTGCTGCTTCTGGAAATAACACCAATATTTTTTATTCATCCATTACAAGTTGACTTTTTAACTCCTGAATGTGTTGCAGAGAGAGAGGCAGCATTGTGCTATTTATGGAAGGTTATATGGAGAGTCATGAAGACTTTGATCCCAGTCTTGTTTCTGACACCTTTAAGCTATTTGATTTAACTTTTTTAGGCCATAAGACTGAAAGTTAGAGATGAATTGTGGATCTTTATCAGTGGAAGGAGTTTCCATTCTGGAAGTTCACAAAAACAAAAAGAAAACCTTGATAAAATAACAGGTCAGTACCCAAAAATTTTCTTAAGAATTTTTGTTTGATTCCAAGCCTGAACTTTGACTCTCATTCTCATACAATGATGCCATTACTATTTTTTATTGTGGTGTTTTCTAAAAGCAGCATGATGTAGTTAAGAGTGTTAGATTTGGAGTCGGGACACCCTGATTTTAAATCCCACCTCTGTCATTTGATAGCTGGATAACCCTGAGCAAGTCCTTTAAGTTAAATCCCTTAACTCTCTGATATCAATTTCTTCAACTGTAAAATGGCAGCAGGAACTTGTAGTACTTACCTCACAGAGTTGCCATAAGGGTCTAATAAGAAGCATGTAATGTGTGCTTTGCAAAGTTTAGAATGCTTTATAAATGTCAATTGTTCTACATTTTTTTCTTTTGAAAAGAGAAGTAGAAGGTAACATGGTACAATGGACAAATAATAGGTTTTATAGTCAGAGGATCTGGATTCAAATCCTGATTTCAAGGACTTAATATTTCTGTGCCCTTGTGCAAATCACCTTGCCTCCTTGGATCTCAAATCCCTCATTTGTAAAATGTGAAGACTGAACTAAGTAGCCTCTAAAATCCTATATACTTTTAGTTTTATATTCCTAAAACATATCCACATGTAAACATTGGTATCAGAATTAAAAAACAATTCTAAATTTCTCCTTTTTCTACTCTTCCTACTTTAGCCCAAGCTATCTTGGGCAAATAATTTCACCTTCTGGGGCCTCATTGTCCTCATGTATAAAAGAAGGAGCTTGAATTAAATGGTTTGGGCAGTCTTTTCCAGATTAGAAATTGGATGGATAAACAACCACTGATATTTGAAAGAGATGCCTTTAGGGCAAATAAAATGAAGTGTTTCCTTACACAAATTAACTAATCCAAAATATTATGATGAAATGAGACCACAACAATCTAGCCATGAGGTTCCTTGTCTCATCATGTGCTAGATGAATTTTTCAGAGCCACATTCTAAGAGCAAAAAGGAGAATAAAGAATGAGATTTCCCCAAAAGTCACAGAATCACAAATTTAGAATTGGAAGGGGATTCAGAGGCCTTGTAGTTTAACTCCTTAATTTTATAGATGAAGTAAATAACAACGAGAACCAGAAAGATGAAGCATCTTGCCTAAGATCACATAGTAGTATAAAGAGAATTTGAACCTAAACCTTCTAACTCCAGATATAATTGCCTTTCCCTACACAGTTTCTTATCCCCTTTCCCCTTCTCCCTCTGGGTTTTGCTGTGATACTACTTTCTCTTTGCCTAAAGTCTAATACCCACAGAGTGTTTTGTTGCACAATTAAAATTGATTTACTGTGTGAAGGGATTTGGGCTTACAAACTATGTACAATTGATGAATATCTCTGATAAAGTCTTCAACTGGTTGGTCATATTAGCATAATCATAAAGTACTCAGATGCACTCTATTTACTGAAGATATAAAAATACTACTTGGTCTTTGTACCCCAAATCCCCATGAGAATCTAAAAAAGTTCTTTCCTATTTGGGCCTCAAGTCTTTTGACTTTTGGCTGAATCTACCTTATTTGTAATTCACTGATTCCATATATGGTACAGTCATTTGTTCACAACTTAACAAAATCAGAGGGTTGAGTGTGGCCTGAGGTTGATGGAAGTAAGTTTCTCCCTCAGGAAGCAGTGATTCATATGCTCAGGAATGGATTACTAAGTGGGAAAGATGGAATATATTGATCTGACTCAATGTGGGATTCCTTGCATTCTTCTACAAAGACATTAGCTAATATATAAAACCAAAATGATGACTACTTGTCTTTCAAAATCCTTTTCCTTTTAAATGTCTTTTCATAAATATTTATATGTTTATTTAAATTGAACTTCTATTTAACAATTTCCATTTTAAAATCCTATCCAGGATAAGATAGTCTAAATTAGAGAAAGAAAGCACTAAGATTCAAGAGGACTGTGAAAATCTTCTTAGGGGACTTTAGCTGAGACTTGAAGGAAGCCAAGAAGTGGGAAAGAGGAAGGAGAGAATTCTAGGTATGGGGAACAGCCATTGGAAATCCTCAGTTAAGAGATGGAGTGCCATGTGCAAAGAACAGCAAAGAAACCTGTATTACTGGACAGAGTACATAGAGGGGAGCAAACTATAAGAAACCTGGAAAAGGAAAGGGCCAGGTTAATGAGTACTTTAAAAGCCAAAAAGGATTTTCTATTTGATTCTGGGGATGAGAAGGAGAAACTGGTTTTTTTGAAGGTGAAATGATCAGAACAGAGCTTTAGGAAGATGTTTGACAGCAGAGGAAGGACTGGAGGGGGGAAGGACAAGACTGGTTGAAACAAATCGACAGTCTTTTGCAATAGTTCAGGCATGAGGTGATGAGTGCCTGAATTAGGGTAGTCTTAGTGTAAGAGGAGAGAAGGGAGTACATATGAAAGATGTAATAAAGGTAAAAATCAGCAGAACTTAACAGCAGATTGATATGGGAGGGTGAGTGAGAGAGATGAGGATGATACCTAGGTTTTGAGACTAAAGAGAATGTCCCTTGATATCAGTAGGGAAGTTAGGAAGAGAAAAAGGATATGGGGATATTAATTCAGCTTTGGAAATGGGATATCTAGTTTGACTTGTCCAATAGGCATTTGGAGATGAAAGACTAGAAGTCGGGAAAGAGGTTAGGACTAGACAAATATGAGAATCATCCACCTCGAAATGATAATTGAATCCATGAGAACTGATGAGGTCACCAAGCTGAATAGTATATGTAGAGAAGAGAATGTCTAGAACTGAGCTCTATGGAACATCCATGGTTAATCGATATGACCTGCATGAAGAAACAGAAAGGTATAGATAGAGTGGTCCCGCAAATAGGAAGAGAACTAGGAAGAGAACAGTGTTATGAAAATCTAGAGAGAAGAGTGTCAAGGAGATGAGGGCAATTGACAGTGTCAGAGGCTACAAGAAAGATGTCAAGAAGAATAATGAAGTCTGAGAAAAGGCCATAAGATTTAGCAGTCAAGAGGTCATTGATAACTTTGTAAAGAGCAGTTACACTTGAACAATGAAGTTAAGAGCCAGAGTTGAGAAAAGAGTGAAAGGAAAGAAAGTGGAGGCATTGATTATAGATAGGCTTCTCTAGTTTGTATCTATCAGCAACCAAGGGGAATCTCTTCTGCAGATCATGCAATACTTGAAGGGAGCCCAGGTTTTGGAAAAAAAAAGTTGGTAGGACAAACTAGAAGTTAACCACTAAAAAGGAGGAAAGATGTGCAACAATAGTTGGTGAGGATGGGTAGATCAAGTGAATGTTTTGAAGATGGAGGTGGTGTGGTCATGTTTGAAGGCAGTCAGAAAGAAATTACTACCTGGGTAACCTAGAGCAGTCACCACTTAGGTCCCTTCTAAGTCTACATCTATGATCCTGAGATTTTTCCCAAAGTAATAGATTCCCAATACATAGGAGTCCCCCCCAAAAAGGCGTTTTCTCCCTTTTCTCCCCCATATCCAGGTTGCTTGTCATTGGTCCTAGAAATATCAACTCTAGATGACCTCTTTCCCCAGATAAGGTTGAGTCTCCCTCTGTGACTCTCTGCCAGGAACATCTCTATGGTGCCTATCTAAATGTTAATGCAGGAGAATTGATCCACCTTGATTCACCATAATGTTAGTGTGTCAGTATAGGAGTATGTGAATATTTCAGATTGAGACTGATGCCTTTAACTAGTAATTAATGTTTCCTTCCCCAAATCACCAGCTTCCTTTTCTGCTCCCACTCTTGTGTCCCAAGAGAAAGACATTCTCTTCCTCCTAAAAATTATCTAGCTCATTCCTTCTCCTTGATCACTCTCTCCATTCTATTATAGCTGTTTATGTATGTCATTCCCTTCATTAGAGAATGATTTTTTTTATGTTAGAGTCTTTGCCATGTCAAGACACTCAGCACAATGTCTTATACATAGTAGGTTCCTAATAAATGATATTGTTGAAAAAATAAAATACTTTATACTGGTCTTGTTTCTAAGGGGTTCTATGAAAGATTTTCTAATGTTTTCTGACTAATGTGATAGTACCTTTTCCCCTGATGGTGCAATGGTAGAGTGCCAGGCCTACAGTCAGAAAGACTCATCTTGGTGAGTTCAAATCTGGTCTCAGACACTTAGTAGTTCTATGACACTAGGAAAAGTCACTTAATTCTGTTGGTCTCCTTTGTTTCCTTATCTTGAGAATATTTGTTTCTGAGGGGTGGAGCCAAGATGGTGGCTTAGTAGCCTCAAAAGCCTAAACCACTCTGACAGTTCTTCTAATCAATCTTTAAAAACCCTCTCAAACTGACATGACTCAAAAGCAAACAGCAAGAAGGGGTGAGGTGGGATGAAGGAAAGGGGGGGGAGGTTCTCCCACTGAATACAACTTAAAAGATAGGCAGAGGGAGTTGGTTTTCACAGGATAAGAGGGAACCTGAAGCAAAACTGTATACAGAGGCTTGATGGCTGACCCCCTCCTCAACCTTTTGCTCTAAGTTCTGGGATTGTGTGTAAGCTAACTTCAGGATCCTGGGAAGGGGTCTACACCAGCAAAAGAGCACCTTAGACCCACCCCTTGAAGTCCCATTCCCTGGCACCAGCCCACAGTGAGATCTGGAAGTCCATAGTTCTGGACCCTTTCAAGCCCGTACTGCTGCAGTGAAGATCTAGTCTCAGTGCAACACCTTGTAAGTAAGCAGAGGAGACAGAATCAGAAAGCGGCTTTCAGAATTCCCAGTCCACAGGTAAAAAAAAAAGCTAGAAAAATGAGCAAACATCAGAAAAAACACTTAATCCCTGAAAGTTTCTATGGGGGCAAAGAGTGAAGCACAGAACCAACAAGAGATGGTGAGATCCAAGCAAACACATGTATAACTTCAAAACAAAACAAACAAAAACAAAACACAGGAATTGATCTCAATTTCTGGAAGAACTTAAAAAGGAATTCAAAAATCAAATAAGAGGTCAAAGAAAAATGGGAAGAAGAAATGAAAGTAATGCAAAAAGAAAATAACAGCTTAAAAAGTAAAATTAGTCAACTGGAAAAAGAGGCATAAAAATCCAATGAAGAAAAAAGTTATGAAAAGAAGAATGAACCAAATGGAAAAGGAGGATCAAAAGGTCATGGAGAAAAATTATTTCCAGTGCTATTTTTAAGTAATGCTCTGTATAATTAATTTTATAATTGAAGCTCCTTCTGTTTTTCAAATCTCTTTACTTATTCCTTTGTTCCTAGCAATACAAAGGGTTCTCTCACATTCCCTCCCCCAAATCAGGTTCTGAAATTGGGATGACTGATATTGAGATTATAAGCCCCATCTAGTCTAGCAGAAAAAAACTAGTCTTGGCCAAATATGCTCATGAGACGTTCTTGGAACCCCATTGAAATGAACTGAAGAAGGTCACTGTTAAGCAGACATCATCTGATTTCTCCATCTAGACATTGGAATCCTAGGATTGGGCAGGTGATTTTTCCATTACCATAAAGGAATTAAGAAGGAACTAAGAGAATGTTGGCCCACTAGGTATTCACCAGCTAGAGATGTTTTGGGCTAGCAAGGTGAGAGGTGAATAATTAACTTCCAAAATTGTCTTTAATGAATCAAAACCCTAAATAAAATGTCACTGAGACAGATTACTGACCAATTAATTTATTGGTTATTGCTATCCTGATCAATAAGCTAATTTTCTTACCTGGAACCCAGTCTCTAAGAATGTTTCATTGTCACAATCTATAAAATGATCTGGAGAAGGAAATGGCAAACCATTCCAGTATCTTTGCCAAGAAAACCCCCAAAATGACTAAACACAAAAACCTTTTTCCCACCACCAAGCTCTAAAACTTGACCCACTAGTGTCCCCTTCCAGGTTCTTATATTTGACTTTCTTTGCAAAACCTAGACTACCTTCAAACACTGCATGGCCTGTAGAAGAGATATTCCCTTGTTTGATGGAATCAACAAAGCCTCATGTGGGAAACGGGGTGACTGTTAAAGGGTTTTACTACTAGGCAGTACAGAGAAACATACTGGGGGACTGCAACTACAGACAAAAGAAGGAAGTTACAATTATATAAGTATTATTGGTCAATTCTAATTCCCTGTGCAAGAGTACCAGGAATCAACGCTTTTTTCTTTCTCCTTTCCCCCTCTCTTGTCAAACACAGTTCTCCTTCTTCCTCAAACACTAAGGTCTGAGAGTTTAGCAAAACTAGTGTTTCAGCCCTTCTAAACCCTTTGAATCTGTAAATGGAAGTCCTTGACCTTAACGGAACCTCCAACCCCAGTCCTTCCCTCACTGCTGTGCACAAATCCCTTTCACTCTCTAGGCCTTAGCTTCCTAAATAAAGTGAGGTTAGATTAGATTATCTCTAAGTTCCTGTTCATTTCTAAAATGTTCAAATCATTTCTGTAGGATTATAAATGGAAAGCTGAAAGGGGCCTCAGAAGCCATCTAGTTCAAACCCCACATTTTACAGATAAGGAAACTGATTGCCAGAGAGGAGACTCGTCTTTCCCAAGGTCACAGCAAGCTAGTGACAGTCATGACCCAAGACTGCTTTCTAGAGTTGCCTTTCTGAGTCCAGATTTGCTGTAAGGAAGAGAAAAGCAAAGACAAAAACAACTTGCAACATTTAGCAGGTCGTATCAGCCTGGTTGAGGATAAGGGGAGGTATTTTTCTTATTTTTGTGATTTCATCCATGTAGGAGCTCCTTCCTATGTGGAAATTTCTTCAACCTATACAGATAGAGATCTGTAATTTGTCCTAGAAAGAGGCCACTTTGGTGTGTGTTAAAGATAGTCCAGTGCTTCTGGAAAGGCTTCAGGGTGGTGCTTTTTGGGGAAACAAAGTATTATCTGTTACCTCCTCTCCCAGATGTAGAGTTTGGGGTTTTTGAATGTTATAATTGGTTGAAAGGGCAAAGGAGAAAGTAACAGAGGACCTGAGACCTCCCCTCACCGACTTTGGGTCTGTTCTCAGAGAGATAGGACAGAGCTTGCCCTTCCTGGCCTTGGCTCGGTGTCTGAGAAACACCATCCCTCCCGGATGGTCATGAGCTCACACGGTGAATCGAGAGGCCAAAGTTTGTGTCTAGGCTGAATTTTCGATTTACCTCTGAACTCGCCTTGCACCCATGTCCAGACCCTAACATAGAAACAGATACAGTGAATAGGTTAGTATTCATTCAGGATCCTTCTTTCAGTTCTTCATTGACTGGGGTATCCTGCATACATGAGAGGGACCAGTGGGGGCCTCTTCTCAGATGGCTTAACGCAGTTTTCCAATGTAATTTCTGCTTTAAGGCAGCTGGGGGCAATCAACCATTACTGGACTGGGAGTTAGAAAGCCTGGGTTCTAAGGAAAAGTAGATCATTTCTCACTTGGTGTTTTTTCCCATATCTACAAAATAGTGGAGGAGAATTAGATGATCTCTAAGACCCCTTCTATCCCTGCTATAAACCCCAATGCTAACCTGAGGAAGTTGGGTAGACATTCAATAAAGGCAGGAACTCAAAGTATTGTCTGGGAGTCAAGTAAAAGATCTTCTGAATCCTAGTAGGCTATTACAGAGTAATAATCTTTTGAAATGCTGGTTTTTCAACAGTTCTTGCCTCAATTTTACTCCCTTTGAAGCCAAAGGAGCAGCTGAATCTAATTTTTTTAGGTTACTATAGAAAAGGCCACCTTGTTTCCCTGCTGACTAAGGAGGGGTTACAAAACATTTAAAACAGTCTCTTTGTGGTCATAATTATTTCCATGCTGCTATAGCCACCAAAGGTGAAGGGGAGGCGTGCCCATAGAGAAAGCCTAGGGGGAGCTCTAGGACCTAAGATGGTTTGGAATTAGATTTGAGGAATTTCCTATTAACCCTTTCCTTTATTTTTATGATTACAGGAGTAGAAGTTAATAAATTCTAGTACTGGGCAGAAGACACTAGGGAGTGGGCCAGAGCTGGGATTTTACTGATGTAGGGAATTCCTCATAAGGAGGTACCTTCCCCAATACAAATCTGCAATTTCTAGGCTTACAGTGTTAAATAGGAACAATGAGGGAATAGACCAGAGAGAATGAACTATTCCACTGTTCCTTCTAGAGGTGATGGTGCTGGAGAATTCCTGACTCCGGTGTTTCTTCCACAGGGGAGAGCAGGTACTGCCAAACTTTCTTATTTAAAGTTTATACAAAGATGTTCACCTGTTCTTTTAGAAAAGACAGAAAAACCCCTTGCTCTAGAATCAACAGAGACCCCTCAGCTTATTCCCTCAGTCTTAGATGTTACTATTTCAGGCTTTAATCTCTGGGATGAGATACTTAGCCCTGGTGCGAGACTTTTCTGAACAAAGAGCTTGGTCATTCCAACTAGTTTATACCCTTAGTCTTTTATATTTTCTTTTGACTCATTTTTCTACTACAGGATTTGAATCCCTAGGTCTCTGAGCCCACCCTAGTGGGCAAACAAATAACCCTCAGAAGTTTGCCATTCTTGTCCCTACATTCCACCACACATATGTATGTATCATCTTTCCAAATTTTTATTTTTAACAAAAATCACTATTTCTCTGGGTAGGATCCTAGAATGCAAGAGACTTCTCTAAATCACCTGAGCCAAACCTTTCATTTCATAAGTGAGACTTCCATTAAACTACACTTAATGATCTGGCACATGTTCAAAGTACAGAAATTTGTATGGGTCATACAATTCCCTGGGTAGAGAGGCTGGGGAGACTGTTCCTGAGAGAGGCATGATAATGTGGAAAGAAGTACCTTGCAGAAACTATGGAGTATGTCTAGGCATTCTGTAACTGGTTCTGGTCTACTAACAACAAGGTTAGGAGGAGACATCCCTCCCTCCTCCCACTCCCTATTAGTTGCATAGCCAGAATGGGAGGAAATATTCTTTAAAAAATAAGCCAGGTTAGCAATAAAAGAATGTATACCTTTTGATCCTGTAATATCACTACTGGATCTGTATCCCAAAAAGTTAAAAAAAAAAAGGGGGGAAATGACCTGTTTGAACAAAAATATTTATAGCTATGCTTTTTGTGATGGCAAAGAGTTGGAAACTAAAGGGATGTCCCTCAACTGGTGAATGGATGAACAAAATATGGTATATGATGGTGATGGAATACTATTGTGCTATAAGGAATAATAATCAACAGGATGATTTCAGAAAGAACTGGAAAGATCTATATGAACTGATGCAGAGTGAAACAAGAAGAACCAGAAAAACATTATACTCAGTAATTGAAATATTGCAGAACAATCATATTTGATAAACTTTGCTTCTAAGAGCAATAAAATGATCCACAACAGTTTTGAGGTCTCATGAAAAAGAATGCTATCCACCTCCAGAGAAAGAATTGTTAGAGTAGGAATACAGTGAAAACACAACTTATCACGTGTTTATTTGGGTATGTGTTTTGGGATTTTGGTTTTATAAGATCATTCACTTACAAAAATGAATAATATGGAAATAGTTTTGCATAATAACGTGTATACCCAGAAAAATAAAAATAAATTTTAAAATAGTTTTTAAAAATAAAAAAATGTTCAAAACAAAACAAAAAGCCAGCTTTGGCTTAGCCTCTTTGTTTCATTTTCTTGAGATATGTTCTTTGTGGGGGAACTTATTGACTCCCTTGCTTATAGTGTCAAGTAAGAGCAATGAAAGACTCTGAGACCTTCTTACCTCTGAGTATGAAAGGGTTTTTGTTCTCTGGCTTTCCAGAGTATGGATTTTGCAGCCTATGCACCACTGGTGCTCAGAAGATCAAGGAATAAACCTTAGGAGTTACCTGCAGGATCCAACACATAATATCTGAGAGGAGGATTCATCCAGAAGGCATACTGCAGAGCAGAGCAGAGCCAAGATGGTGGAGTAAAGACAGAAACTCTCCTGACTTTCCTAAATTCCCCATCCAAACAACATTAATAATATCCAAAATGAATTATGGAAGAACAGAAGCAACAAAATATCTTGGTAAAATAATTTTCCTTCCCAAGACCATTTACAAGGTTGTCAGGAAAGGTCTGTCTCACTAGGGGGTGACAATACCCACTGTGTCACCTAGTTGACCCTTGTGCCACATGTTGGAGTCCAAAAACAACCAGGGACTTCTTCATTCTCAAACCACCAAAGCACTGAGCTAGCACCCATGGTCAACTAGAATCAGCCAAGGAAACTCTTCAAATACTCTGAAATCCTAGGTGACATGCTCTCTTCCTGATCAGAATATAAGCTCCTTAAGGGAAAGGCCTTTCCAAGACTGTCTTCATATCCTCAGTGCTTAGATTAGTGCCTGGCACATAATAATCACTTGATTAATACTTACTGATTGGCTGAAAAAAGAAACCTTTGGCTCCTTGCTTGGAGTCACTCCTCAATTTGTATTACTTTCTTGGAAGAAGGGTACTTGCTGTGTGAATGTTGTAATATGACCACCCCACCTCCCAGATGCATGATCAGGGGGTCTTCCAGTTGGCTGCCAAGCCAAAACTTCAGAGTTGTACTAAAGGGAAGTATCCTTTGTCACCCAGGGCTCTCCTTCCTGCTCACCTCAGAGTGTAAGGACCACTTTCTCAGCCCCTGAGGGCCACTAAAGGAATGCCTTTTCCCACACCTGGGCTAGCCATGAACACAGCCTCTTGGGCCAGTCTGTGTTTGGGAAGGGGCTGCCTCCTGTGTGTGTCCTCTCTTCTCTGGACAGGGCTTTGTGAGGTGCTGAAAGACAGCTGGCAATTTTCCCCCTCCAGGCACCTGAACAACAGAGTATCCGCCACTTGAGCTGCATGAATGATAGGGTAGAGACAATTGCAGAGCAGATAAACGGGAGAGAGAAACCACTGGAAAGAAGAGTCTAAATGGCAGTGATCAGGCCGTACTCAGTACAGGTTAAATAAGAAATAGCTAAGGAAAGCCCTCTTGCATACTCCCCCAAAAGGATTATGCCTAGTTTCACAGATGATTACAGTTATTTTTATGATTCTTGTTTGTTTAGCAAATCCCTTCCCATAAGGGAATAAAACTTTATTTCCATGTCTAGTACAACTTTGTACTCTGGATACCTTTTTGTTTTAACTTCTCCCATCTCCTCCCAAATCCTCTCCTCTTAAATTAGAGTCAAAAATATTATTGTTCCCAAGGAATGATAAGTTCTGGGAAGCCTCATTGGCCAATTGAGAAGACAGGTAACCTCAGAGCAATGAACCTAGAGGTAAAGGTCACCAGCCCCAAAGGTTTCAGTCTTAAAGGAATAATTTCTACTTGACTTAACCTGAAAAAAAAAACTTAACCCCCTGAGTGCCCCAAAGGCAAGATCAGAAGATTAGAGATTCACTGTTGTTGTCCTCCATTTTAGAAGAGGACCAATGGCATCATGGATGCCTTGACTGGATTTAAGTGAGGCAGAATTGCACAGAGTCGTCAACTTCCCTCTCTTTCCCAGAATCATCTAAGTCCAGTGTCAAGACAAAGGTCAGGACAACTAGAGATGGCCCAAGATGCAGTGGAGGACCTTGATGTCTTCAACATCTGACCAAGCTCTAAGTGCTCTACAGTGCCTGCTTCTGCCACTCTAATGGCCATTGGAACAATTTTTCTCATTTGCCCATTCTGCTGGGGAAGTCTTCACATGCTTGGAGTAGGCATTGCCCAATTCACCGATAGGATTTTGGGCCATTGGTTTAGCCCATCTGCCAAGATGCCAAGAACTAGAAGATGACCTTAGAGCTATCTGGACCCATCCCTCAAGCTTAAGTAACTGAAGTTCAGAGAGGAGAAATAATTTTTCTGAGGTCATAAAAGTAGTAAGTGGCTGAGTCTAGGATCTGAACCAGGATTGTCTGGCTCCAAATCTGTTTTATCCTTGTCCCATAGCCTGTCTACTTTGTTTCCTGCATATCCTCTGGGGCTCCTAATATATATAGCATGTAGTTCAGGAAGAATGATTAGGTAACTAGCTAATTAATCCAGTCTGCTCTAGAACCCTAGAACAACCTGCCATCCCTGAAATCACAGTATAATTGAATTTAAATATCATCTAGTTCAACCCATTTTACAAATGAGGAAACCTTGGCACAGATTAGTGACTTGCTCATGGTCTCACAGATAACTGGTTGCATTGAGATTCTCACTCAAGTTGTCTGACTCTAATGCAGTTGTCTTTTTCATGACGTCTCCTTATTTTGCCCAGTACTACAAGATGTGCTTTTCTGGGTTTGCCTTGGTCTAGGCTGCATTCTCAAGGTTTTCCTCAGGGCTAATTGCCTCACAATCTCTTCTCATCTCAAAGACCTCTCCATATCCCCAGAATTAACAAAACAAAACTTCTAGCATCAGCTTATGAATATTTTAAATCTTCAGCTAGACCTCACACCATATGACAAATCAAAATCAAAATGGTCACATGATTTAGAAATAAAGGGTAATACCATAAACAATTCTGGGGAGCCCAAAATAGTGTACCTGTCAGACATATGGATAAGGGAAGAATTTATGACCAAAAAAGACAAAGAACATTACAGGATATAAAATACATAACCTTTCACTATATTAAATTTAAAGGGTTTTGAACAAACAAAATGAATGCAAGAAAGATTAGAAGGGAAACAAAAAATTGGGAAAACATTTATATAGCTAGTGTCTGACAAACCTCATTTCTCAATTGAAAATTAAGTCAAATTTATAAGAATATAATTTATTCCCCAATTGATAAATGGTCAAAAGATATGAGCAAGTAGTTCTCAGATGAAGAAATTAAATCCATCTTATGTCATATGGAAAAAAAATTCTCCTAATCACTCTTAATTAAAGAAATACAAATAAAAACAACTCAGATCAGCTAATATGACAAAAAGGGGAAATGATACATTTTGGAAAGGATAGGAGGAAATTGGAACACTAATACACTTTTGATGGAGCTCTGAGCTGATATAATCTTTCCGGAGAGCAATTTGGGAACCATGATGAAGGGGCCATAAATTTGTGCATATGCTTTAACCCAGCAGTACCGCTACTAGGTCTATGTCCTCAACCTGTTCGTAACCTATATCATACTACCTGCCATCTCAGGAAGGGGAGAGAGAGAAGGAGAGAATGTGGATTGAAAAATTTCAGAGTACTCATTAAAACTTGTAGCTACACATAATCTAGAAAAGAAAAATATCCTGAAAATTAAAAAAAGAAAAAAAATTTAAGTCTTCTGCTCTAGATAAGCTCTTCCCGGGAGGTGGCAGCACTTCCCTGGTTCATGTATTCAAGAAAGACTAGGCTGGCCATTTGTTAGCATGCTTTTAAGATCCCAGCAACAATCTGAAAATTAGCCCAGGTGCTAATGACTACTTAGGAACAACTCAATCTTCTTTTTTTCTCCTTCTCCTTCCCCCCACCCCACCCCCCAAAAATTACAGGGATCATATGTTTGGAAAGACTATACCTACATCACCTTTTTTGGCATGAAGTTTCCTGTATCAAAATCTATTTTCCTAGTTTAGAAACTTCTCTCTAGGAGGAATCTTTTGAAGAGAAAAGGCTCTATAGAAGAGAATGATAAATGCTCAGAAGAGAGGCTAGAGTTTCAAACTGTAAGTCTTCTTCCCCTTTTCTGTGGAGGCAAAACTGCAGATACAAAGGAGCATGTGCTATTGAATTGCACCCACAATCAACCATTTGCATCCTAGTTTAAAGGCACAAATGGCCAATTGTGCTTGTAATTGCCTAATTGCTACATAGGGAATTACATACATGATTTCTTGGGTTTTGGGCTTGTTCGGGGAGACCAAACTTGCCAGAATACTGAAAAATGTGGCTCTTTTCCCTGTTAAAATGCCTACAGTTTTCTTGGATTTCTGAAGCCTGGGCCAGTCCAAGTAGTGATAAGAATAACTGACTGAAGACGCAGCTTTTCCTATTTCCTCTTGAGTCAATAGCAGGATCATATTAGATTTATAACTAGAAAGGGATATTAAAGGTCATCTAATCCCATCCCCTCATTTTACAGATAAGGAAACTGAGGCCTCCAGCAGTTAAGTGAATTGTCTATGTCATTTGGGTAGTGGCCACACCAAGATTTGAACTTGGGTCCTCAGACTCCAGAGCCATTATTTTTTCTTTTCTATCAGAAGACTTGGGAGTAAGGAAGGATGTGGTGCAGAATTTAGAATTAAAATTCTTTTTTGGTATAGAAGCTGCTCTGAAACTTTGTGTATGAAACTCAAGTGACTTTTCTCAAGCTTTCATTTCAAAAAAGCATTCTTCGAGCTATCTGGATGAATACTTCCAATAAAATATACATAGAGTCTAGATCAGTGATGGTGAACCTTTTAGAACCTTTGATATACCACGTGCCATGTCCCACCCCAACCTCACTCTGGGTGCCATGCCCTGCCCCTCCCAGACCAAGTTAACCCCCTCCCCCTACCTCCTTACCCAGAAAGGGATGGGAGAAAGGGAAGGTGTAGCCCAGGCACTCAGTTTAGGGGAGGGAGAAAGTGCTTCCATTGGGCTACTGGGCAGAGGGACGAGGAAGCATGGTGGAGAGGGGAAGGGAGCAGCTCCACCCAAGTCCCTCTGCCTTTCTAGTAAATAACTCAGGCAGGTGATGGTGCTTGTGCCCACAGAGAAGTCTCTACATGACACCTTTGGCACGCATGCCATAGGTATGCCATCATGGGTCTAGAGTCTAGACTCTAGACTATAAACTCCTTGAATACAAGGACTGTTTCATATTTTTGTTTCTGTGTTCCCAGATGTACCACTGGTAATAGTGAGTTGTACAGAAGAGGCACTTATGGAATCAAACCAAATACAGATTATTTGGTCAAAATTTGTTATCCCGGGGGCAGCTCAGTGGATTGAGAGCCAGGCCTTGAGATGGGAAGTCCTAGGTTCAAATCTGGCCTCAGACACTTCCCAGCTGTGTGACCCTGGGCAAGTCACTTGACCCCCATTGCCTAGCCCTTACTGTTCTTCTTACTTATTGGCTCCAAGACAAAAGGTAAGGGTTTAAAAAAAATTTGTTATCCCTTCTTCTTTTCCCCTTGGGGAAAATTAACAAGTTTCATTTTCAGAAGAGAGTATAAAACACACAGGTTCTCCCTGTTACTCTCCCTCTCCTTTTCACACACACACACACACACACACACACACACACACACACACACACACGACATTCAACATTCAACTGGAAGCATTGAACTTCCAGTACTCAGTAGAAAATGCTGAGGCGTTAAACCCAATTCCCCTGAGGACTGATTATCTGATTATTGACCTTTTGAATGTAAGGTTGTCAAAACTTTTAACTCTCCACCAGCCACAGAAGGATATTTAAGGGGAATCTATTTTGAAAAGAGAAAAGTTGTTTCAAATCTTCCACCAGAATTCTTTTTCTATGGGAGGCTATTCTTCCTTGAGCACTGGGTTGAGGTCACAATAGAATTTTCACTGTGGTACATCTGTCTGGGCAATTCAAGATAATCTGATTATGTCTGGTTGCTAGATAGATCACATCTCAAATGGCCACATCTCATTGTTTGTGGTAGAGATCTTAATTCAGCAAAATAATTTTTTTGTGATTATTAGCCAAAGTGACTCACTTAGATCCTCAGCTCAAGGAATAGATCCTATCTTGGCATCATCTTAATGAGCTAAAAAAAATCTGTCTTGAGATTTTAAAATTCATCTTTGGATGAAGGGAAACAGCACAAAAAATTCAAAGACAAAGAGTAGAATTAGACCCCAAAACTATGAAAATTCTTTTTGAGCAGAAGTGTGAAAACTTCACTAAAGTATCATTTCTGTGCCCGCCCCTTTCCTTCATGAAGAAAGGTAAGCCAGACTTAGTTCCAAGAAAATTTCCTCCCTACTCAGATCTCCTCCCTAATTGTGGGAGGGAGCAGGTGGTGTGTGAGTGAGTGAATGAGTGCCTTATAAATGGTTTCGTCAGCTGTTACATATGGAAATAACCTCTATCTTTTGCTCTTGGCTTTTCACTAGTCTAAAGAGCATCAAACTAAAGTCAATTCTATCATTTCTTGACACATTGCTAATAAAAGAGGTGGCACTGGGGAATTCTACAAGACATTTTAAATGTAGGTAATACCCTCAATTGGTATTTGTGAAAGAAGATTCCAAATGGTTTCCATTCTCATGACTGACAGGAGCTGGAAACCTAGGTCCCTGGTTTTTGTGAATGTTTTTGCAAGATGGCATCTTATTTTTGACCATTTAGAGAAGAAAAACAAAATAGTCCTCTTGGAGCCTTCTCCTAATTCAATCAACCAAAAGACCCTAGATATAGCTACATGCTCCTTTCTTTCTGAGAACATAGGATTAACTCTCCCCTTGCCTATTTTTAGTGAATCAAATCAAGAACTTAAGGTACTCCTACTTATCATTTAGTATGAAAGTTCAGGAGTCACTTACTAAAGTACACTCACATCTCCAACGGTTACTGCCCCACCACCCTGTTATGATGATAATAACAGATAACTTGGAGAAGCAGATAAATGTGTCAGGGCCAAGTAGACCTTCAAGTCACAGGCACTGATTGACAGGTTTCAGTGAGAAAGGAGGGGGTTAGACACTCCTGGATCTCAAACCCCTCCCCCCTAAACAGTTGCTGTTTTTCAGTTGGAAAATGGAGACTGGCTAAGATTCTTCTGGTAAGTTTCTGTTACAGCTGAACCCCAATGATGATCCCTTTCTTTAATTTATATTCCTCACAGGTCTGATAGAGGAATAAGTAGAAGCTAGCTATCTAACTGTTGAGGACAGAGATAAATGATCTTCTTAAATCTGGCAGCCTACAGGATTCAAACTAGATGACCAGACTTGAGTTGTGAGTATTTCCCCAAATAATTTCCAGGCACAGATTTGAAAGTAAAGCTTATATTAAGAAGTAAAAAGGAAAACTAGAGAGGTTAATGAAGGTTTTTGGATAAGGAAAGGTGACCCTGAGCTTTTAGGTTGAAGCTGCCCTTCCCCCCCCCCCACAGAGGGGGATGAAGGCACTTAACTAAAACTGGCTCTCTTGCTATTAATGAATATTTTTACTCTCTAATCACTAAATATTTGTTGTATTGAAGTTGATAAAGATCAATCCTATTAAACAGGCTAACCCTTATGTAGAAACCACAAAGGCTTTGCCACAAAGGCCACTCAAGTGAACCCCCAAGTCAAGAGCAGTAAACAGAGTGTCTGCTCACTTCAACCCCCACAAAGCAACTGCCAACTCCTCTCAACTGCCCCCTCACCCAAAGTTCCCCAGGGGGGTCCCCTGGAATTCTGGGTGAGGCTGTCCCTGTATCTTTGCAGGGATTCCATGCATCCATCTCTTCATAACAACCCCCACCCAGGCGGTGCTAGGCAAATTGAAAGATTGCCATTGGTTTCTGTGAAGAAGGGGGAATGATAGGAAGTGACAGGAAGTGACGTGGAAAAAAGGAGCATAAAAAGAAGAGACCAGCATGGTCTAGATTAATTCCTTTCCTGGCCTTTGGAGAGGTTGGTTCTGTAGATTCTTTCCTGGTGTTTGGAGTGAGTGGCTGAGATCCCTGCCTTGGCTTGGAGGAGACTTTTCCCTGGATCCTGCATCAGCTTGCTGGGTGAGTGGCTGAGAACCCTGCCTTGGCTTTGGAGGGGGCTATGTTGGTGGGACTCTGGCTGAAGACACCACTGGGACGTCTGGCTGAGAATTACCCAGAAATACACATGGAGACCAAACTTGGGGAAGCCCTGCCAGGTCTGAGCCAGATACCAGAGCAGCACTTAGGGTGGTAGGGCAGGAAATTCTCTACCTTCTTCTTACATTTTTTCCACTTTCACTCTTTCTACCTCTTTGTAAATAAAGCTGCTAAAACTCATTTTGACTTAAACTGTAAGATTTTAAAATTGGTGACCACAATATTACTTTAGAACTCTCATATTTAGTCAAAACCCTCAATTTAAATCTTACACTGCTTTGAGATATTTTCCACACCTGTCAAATAGGGATAAGACTCATTTTAACAGGCCCCTTTGAGGAGTAGCACATTGTCAAAAGCACCAGAGAAATAACAATTATGTTGAACGATTAAAACCATGCCATTCTGAGAAGACTGTCTCTATTGATCCAAAATACCTGGATTTTTTTTTTGCAACAATCCAGAAAGGTTATTAATGTATGCTTTGTTAATTCTGTTTGTGAACAAAGGTAGAAAACAAAAAACAAGACTTGTGACACTTAAATCTAGATCTGATGGCATGAAGATATCTAGAGGTAAGAGGCAGCTAGGTGACTCAAAAATAGAATTCTGGGCTTGGAGTCAGGAAGACCTGAGTTCAAATGTGGTCTCAGATATTAACTAGCTGTGTGACCCCAGACAAGTCACTTAGCCTCTGTTTGCCTCAATTTCCTCAACTATAAAATAGAGATAATCATAGTACCTACTTTCCTGGGATTTTTTAATCTTGAGGATCAAATGAAATTATGTGTGTAGAGGCTTTAGTATAGTGCTGGGCACATAGTAGATACCATATATGTTATCCATTCTTATTAAGAAGATTTGAAATTTATGCCTAGAACATAAAACATTATTCAGTAGGGAATTTTTACACCACAGGAACAGTTCATTCAGATTTAGATTTCTTAGTTAGTGGGGTCAAATATTGATAGTCTGTTCATTTTTAAATTTTTTAACAGGATCTGTGATTTCTTTGGTTCAGGGAATTCAAATTGAGCAAACTCCTACCAAGGCAAATCAACACTGATTATGCCAAATAGTCCTGGAGAGTTGCCTGGGGACACTAAATCTTGCCCAGGGTCATAGCTAGTAAGTGTCAGAGGTGAGATGTGAACTCAGATCTTCCTTAGTATACTTTGAACTTGAATTGTTATTTAACTTTTTACAGGTGGACTCTATTCCCCCAGACAACCTCTTGGGGAGTAGATATGCCCACTCAAGTAAATTTTAACTTGGATTTTCCCAGATCTTTGCTGCCAGCATAGCAAAGGACTTAAACTTGAAACATTTCTTAATGTATTTTTAGATCTGCAACAGAAAAGCCCTAAAGGAATCCCTTATTATATTATGTGCATGTGTGGGAGGTCATCAAATTTTCAGATATCATTGAGAATACAATCCAATTCAGTTCACAAGCATTTATAGGAAGCAATATTGTGCAAAAGAGAGACCACTTACCTCAGAATCATGGGATCTGAGTTCTAATCCCAGCTCTGTTACTTAATACCTCTCTATAAAATGATGAGATTGGACTAGATGATTTTCAAGGTAGCTTCTAGTTCTAGACTCATGATTGCAGGTGCCTAGTATATTTAAGGAACTGGGCTCAGTATTCAAGTTACAAAGAAAAAAAGACAAAGACAATCCCTACTATGAAGAGGTATATTCTACTAGAGTAAAATGCTTTTCCTCTCTTGAAACTTGTTTCTTCTTTTTTAAACTTTTCTTTTGTTTTTAAAAACTTTATTTTTTTTAACATTTATTAATATTCATTTTTAACATGGGTACATGATTCATGCTCCACCTTTCCCCTTCAACCCCCCCCCCACACCCCCCCACACCCTTGGCCGATGCGCATTTCCACTAGTTTTGTCATGTGTCCTTGATCAAGACCAATTTCCAAATTGTTGGTAGTTGCATTGGTGTGGTAGTTTCGAGTCTACACCCTCAATCATGTCCACCCCGACCCATGCGTTCAAGCAGTTGTTTTTCTTATATGTTTCCTCTCCTGCAGGCCTTCCTCTGAATGTGGGTAGCGTCTTTACCATAAATCCCTCAGAATTGTCCTGGGTCATTGCATTGCTGCTGGTACAGAAGTCCATTACATTCAATTTTACCACAGTATATCAGTCTCTGTGTATAGAGTTCTTCTGGCTTTGCTCCTTTCGCTCTGCATCAGTTCCCAGAGGTCTCTCCAGTTCGCCTGGAACTTCTCCAGTTTATTATTCCTTTTAGCACAATAGTATTCCATCACCCGCATATACCACAGTTTGTTCAGCCATTCCCCAATTGAAGGACATACCCTCCTTTTCCAATTTGTTGCCACCACAAAAAGCGCAGCTATGAATATTTTCGTACAAGTCTGTTTATCTATGATCTCTTTGGGGTACAAACCCA
>NC_058131.1:558794002-558833519 GCF_016433145.1 Gracilinanus agilis | reverse complement strand
CTTATTTGGGGAGGGTCTGGATGGTTGTTTGTTCTCCTCCTCTGTTTGCTCGGTTGTCTGGATTTTCTCTGTGTAAAAGCTGTCGAGGGTTAAAGACTTCTTTTTTTTGTTATTATTCTTTCTCTTCTGAACTTCCTGTGACTGATTAGCCATCATTAGCCCAGCAGCTTCTCAGGTTTATCCTCGCGCTCAGTGTCTGTCAGAGATCTATTGGCTCCTGAGGTCTGAGTTCTAGTTTTTTCCAAGGTCAAGCCCCCTGGTGGATTCCCTTGCTTGATCCTCTGCAGGAGATTCCTTTACAAGTCTCAGGGAGCTACTTCCACAGTCGTATACCCGTCTGCACTGGTTCCCCACTTAGGCTTTAGTTCCAGGCTGTGTCTGCCTCCACCCACGCCTCTGCTCAGCCGGCACTCTGCGCCCAGAGTCCTGCTCCCGCGCGCGCTCAGATTTCGCGTGCGTTTTTGACTTAATGGGGTCCTAAGTCTTGCTGCTCTCAGGAACAGGTCCCGGAGCTGCCGATGACTTGATGGGTGCCCCAAACTTGCTCTATTTCTTTTTAGCTGGGTTCGGAGCTATAGGTGAGTGTGTAGGGGCTGGGGGTGGGGCGGTTGCTCAGCCCGCGATTGAGTGAGAGCCCTTTTTAGCCTGGAAATGTCTCAATTCCACGTACCTTCCACGCTGTGCCCTGTTGTGGGGTTCCTCCGTTCGTCTGGACTTGTTTTTATGTCCCCTTGAGGAGTTTTGTGTGTTTCGGTCAGGAGAGGTTAAGAGCTGCTTCTTACTCTGCCGCCATCTTAACCCGGAAGCTAAAAACTTTATTTTTTAAACCATTCTGATAATTATTATTAAAAATATTTGCTCTCATACTATTTTGCTTGGGCAGTTAGATAATGTAGTGGATAGAGTGCCAGATCTGGACTCAGAAATTTACTGCTGTGTGACGCTGGGCAAGTCCCTTAACCCTGTTTCCCTCAGTTTCCTCATGTATTAAAAGAGCTGAAGCAGGAAATTGTAAACCACTCTAGTATCTTTGCCAAGAAAACTCCAAGTAGAGACATGAAGAATATGATATGACTGAACAACAACAACATTAGTCTGCTTAAGAAAATGGGGCTTAATAGATTTTCAAGACAAAAAAAAATCTGTACCTTTTTTAAAAAGAATTTTGATTAATTTCTTTTTTTTAAATGATTTTAATAAATAATTGATGATGCTACAACCACTGAGAAAATAGAGAGGAGACCACCAATATGGAGAAATACTTTGGTGTAGGCTTTTGTATAGTCTTTGGCTTAAGTACTACATTGTAGAGGAATTGAACTAGGGGTTGTTGGGATTTGATTACTTTATATCAGTGTTTGCACTATGGCCTGTTCATTCCATTGTTACTTGTCTCCTCTCCCCTTTGCTACTCACTGATGCCAACTCTGTAGTCCACAGCTCTGTTGAAACCAGAGATATTGTGAGGTACAAATGAGACAATAGTTATAAAGCAGTGGTATCAAACTCAAAAAGAAAGGGGCTAGCAAACCATACAAAAGGCCACATGGTGATTTAGAAAATATATTTAAATCAATGTAACATATCTATATTAATAAAAATCTAAATACATTTCTAAATCAATGTAACATGTCTATAGTAATAACAAAATCTAAATATATTTTTTGATTTTTCAATATAGTCATATGTTGATTTAGAATATATTTAGATTTTTTATTAATATAGACACATATTGATTTAGAAAGCATATTTAGATTTTTATTAATATAGACACATTGATTTAGAAAATATACTTAGATCTTTTATTAACATACACACATTATATTGATTTTGAAAATAAATTTAGAATTTTTTGTTAATAGAGACACATTATATTGATTTAGAAAATATATTTAGAAAAATATTTTCTTAAAGTATTTCCTAATTACACTTTAATCTGGTTCAGGCCCAGCCAGGGCTAGCAAAAGAGTGTTTGACACATCTGATGGAAAGTACATTGTAAACATTAAAGCATACATTCTGGCTGGAGTTGAATTGCTCCTTGGCTACAGGAGGGAAGACGTAGGAGGAGAGGGAAAGAATATGAATCATGTAACCATGAAAAGATATTCTAAAATAAATAAATAAATATATATATTTTAAAAGAATAAATAAATGCTGGTTAGTGTTGTTGTTGTTGTTGTTGTTGTTGTTATTACTGGTCTAATTATTATTAAGGCCTTCACACTGATTCACATACTTTATCTCCTGAGCTTACAGGAATTTGTTGGAAAATATTTAATAACCAGGCTAGTCAGATTTTTTTAAAGATGTACGTCCGTGGGAACAGCTAATGGCTCAGTAGATAGAGAGTCAAATCTAGAGATGGGAAGTCCTGGGTTCAAATTTGACCTCAGATGCTTCTTAACTGTGTCCTGGGCAAGTCACTTAACCCCCATTGCCTAGCCCTTAGGGTCCTTCTGCTTTGGAATGAATACACAGTATTGATTCTAAGAGGGAAGGCTTTTTAAAAAAGGTACGCACATTCACTTTAGGCTTAACTAGCATTACTAACACTTAAAACAATCAATAAAATAATAAATCAAGTCCTTATTTGTAGCAACTGCAAATTTCTGAAGGATCTATCATTGCACCGAAAATTTAACAATCTACTCCTGAAAACTGATTCGTGGTGACTCGGGCAGACCCCTGGTTATAACCTTGTTTGCCTACAAGCATGACTTGTCCCATTGCCATCCCATTTCATGAAGCTCTCCTTAACTCCCAGAAGGTGACAATTCTAACCATTTCCTAAACACTCCCTTCTTCTTATTCTCCAATTTTCTGCCACTTTCTTAAAATTTTCTTAAAATGGCAGAAATATTGTCCTGATGAGAGAGCAATTTTTGTAATAGTTCCATGTGATACTGAGGAATATGCATATTATTTTTTTTAATCTTTATCTTCTGTGTTAGAAGAGTAGGAAGAGGGGAGGGGGGAAAGGGGAAGGAGGCAGCTTCCTCTGGCACAGGTGCCATAGGTTTCCCAACATGGGACTAGGCAATCATGATTAAGTGACTTGTCCAGGATCACACAGCTAGGAAGTGCCTAAGGCCACATTTGAACCCAGGTCCTCTAGACTCTAGTCCTGGTTCTCTATCCATTCTGCTACCTAGCTTCCCTAAATATGAATATTCATTAGCCAATTCATTTAGAAAGCACAGTATTCTTTTAAATCTTTTAAATCAGTGCTTTGCTTGAATGGCAATCATGTTTTCTTTTCAACATTATTGCCTTTTTTGCTTCTCTTCTTCCAGATTGTCCTTTATTTCTGTGTGTTTGCATTTTTAATCAGTTGTTTACCTTTTTATTTCTTTGCCACTGTAGATTCAAGTTTTTCTCTAATTATTTCTGCTATGCAGGCCAGAAATTCTACTTTCACAATTTTTATTTCCATTTTAATTCAGGGAGATCCAACTATGGTTCCTTGCTCTTTCCTTGAGAACCCACAGAGAACTCTACCTTAGATGTTATTAATTCATTTTCCTTTGTCTTGCAATATTTATTCATAGATGTTTATTTAGATGATACAGAAACCATATTCCCTCCTGCTATGAATATCTTCCCTGTTGGTTTATCTCCTTAAGTGCAACACCTTTAACTGAGACCTTAGGTATTGTCAAGTTGTTTTTTTTCCCTTTAATTTCTCTTATCACTTGATTTCTGAATCTTTTGCCTATGATGACATTTATCCCAAGGGATGGACCTCCTCCTATAATGGCCATCTGTGTTTCACCAATTCTGATCTTGGTATTATCTTCTAGAGCCATGGTGGTGAACCTATGGCATGTGTGCCAGAAGGGGCACTCAGAGCCTCTCTGTGGGCACTTCTGCTGTTTCCCCAGCACAGAGTTCACCAGAGTTTAGTACTAGAAAGCCAGAGAGACCAGAGAATGGACTATTCCCCTCCCCTCTCCACATGTGCCTGAGGACATTTCTCACATCACCCACCCCCTCTAAAAGGTTCACCAACACTCTTCTAGAGGAACAGAAACTCACTCCAGGTGGCTGCCAGTCCCATTCGCATAGGCTTGGTGTAATATCCCATAATGTCCTCGTGCCCCACTTCCTTCTGTTCCTCAGTTCTCTGACTGGCCCTTCATAATTGCTATAGTGCTATAGTGCCAAGTTCAGCTGGAAGCCTGGGTGTTGGTCTGTGCAGCCCAGTCAGAACATTGTGGCTAGTGGAGAAGATAGTGCCAAGTGTGTTAGAAATTAGAAATTAGTCTTCTTTTCTGTTAGTTTAACAACCTCATATAATTTTTTATGTCTTAAGAAGTAGAGACACAAAACTATTTTTTTTTCTTACATCGAATTCCTATTTTAGAGAAGTATGAGAAGACAGAAGGATTAGAGAAAATGTCTAGTCCTCTGTCTTTTTGGCTCTGTGACCTACAAGTCTGTTCTGCCATTTTCTTAAGCTCTTTAACAATTGGCCCACATTCCTCTATTATGCTTTTTTTTTTTTTAAACCCTTGTACTTCGGTGTATTGTCTCATAGGTGGAAGATTGGTAAGGGTGTATTATGCTTTTTTTTAAATTAAGTTGTTTTTTTTTTCAAAAAACAAATTTAGGTTCTCTCTTTCCTACCTACCACTCCCCCACTTCTGTTATTCTTATGGTTTTTTTTACACATAGCCAAAACTTCACGCATAGGTAATCTTTCTCCTTTCACATAATCATCACTTTCAGTTTTCCATTCATGTCAGTTCCTTACCAACAGATGTAAGGCTCCACAAATAAAACTCTACAGATTCTAATTGTTTTTTTATTCACTTACAGAGGATGGAATAGCATACACTTATTACTTGGCACTGCTTTGTGAAATAGCTAGTAAAGAATAAGGGGACAGCATCAACTTATCTGTGCACCAGAAGGAGAGAGAGATTTGTAAGCCCTGTAAAATAAAAAAAGATAATTAACAACATGAGTTCCTGGAGGATAAGTGACAAGAGAATTAGTTGTTCTGTAACCATAAGCATTCAGAAGAGGGAAAGATAGATCATTGTAAGCTAAAGTGTCTTTACAGGGAAAGTAGATCTGAGGTTGACTTTCAAAGAAATGAAAGATTTAGATAAACTGAGAGGCATTCCTGGTAAAAGGAAGATCTGAGCAAACTTAAAGAGGCAGGAATGCACATGATTGTTCAGGAAGAATGAGTAGTTTTTTTCAGGACCCGAGACTTCAAAGAAGAGAGTGAGAGAAGATAAGGCTAGAGAGAGAAAAAAAAGTTCTTCCAGATCCTGGAGAGACTTGAATATCCTCCACTCTCAAGGAGAAGGCAATTTATTTTGTAGAGAATGGGGAGCCATTATAGAATTTTGATCAGAAAAGAGACATACTCAAAGTTTCATCAAAAATATTAATCTAGGGAGCAGCTGGGTGGCTCAGTGGACTGAGAGCCAGGCCCAGAGATGGGAAGTCTTGGGTTCAAATCTGGCCTCAGACACTTCCTAACTGGGTGATCCTGGGCAAGTCACTCAATCCCCACTGCCTAGTCCTTACCACTCTTCTGCCTTAGAAACAATACACAATAATGATTATAAGATGGAAGGTAAGGGTTTTAAAAAAAGATTTATCTAGTTCTGGTGTATAGGATGGATTTCCCTGCATATTCCATCACCTCTTTATTTGTTGCCAGTTGAAGTTATGAGTCAGGGGCTCCAAAGAGGGATCAGGGAAAGGAAAAAAGAAAACATTTGGGAGTAATTTGTATAGAGGTGAATTGAGGCTGTGGGAATGAGAGACTGCCAAGGAGTTGAGAAGAGGATAAGAAACCAATGAAAGATACAAAGGAGTAGATAGAAGAGGAAAAACCTGGAGAAAGTGGTCAGGGGAGAGGGAAGTCATGTATTAAATGCTGTAGAGTGATCAAGGAGAATGAAGAATGAAAAAATTAATTGTGAAAATTATATGCATAGCATGTAAATACTTGCTTAACAATGCTGTTTTATATATGTGTATGGATTTGAATCCTATCTCTGACACTGTGGAGTTGGAGTAGAAGTTCTCTTCCAATGCTAAAATTCCATGATCCTAACAATATGTCTGTTTGAGCTTTATCACTGAAATTTCAGTATCCTGCATCCTCTTCAGCTACCTAATCACCACCTAGAACTCCACCTCAAAAAAGTTGATAGTCCAACACACTAAAAGACATAAAAAATAAAAAGATCTGTTTATACAAAAAAACTTATAGCAGCTCTTTTTGTGGGAGCAAAGAATTCGATACTGATGGGATGCATATCAGTTGGAGAATGGTTGAAACAAATTGTGGTATATGATTGTGATGGAATACTATTGCGCTATAAGAAATGATGAGCAGGATGCTGTCAGAAAAACCTGGGAAGACATATAAACTGATGCAAAGGGATAGCAAAACCAGGAAGATATTGTTCACACTAACAATAATGGTGTATGGTGATCAACTGTGGATGACTAAGTTATTCTCAGCAATACAACGATCCAAGACAATTCTGAAGGACTTATGGTGAAAAAAATGAGATCCCCCTACAAAAAAGAATTTAGGAAATTTGAATGAAGATTGAAGCATACTTTTATATCTTATTCTTTTTCTTATTTTATTTTTATTTTAAGACTTTATACTATTTTAAATTTTTATTAATTACATACAGTAACAAATTTCCACACAAGCTTTTCTAAGTTATATGATTGAACTTATCTCCCTACTTCCCTTCTTTATCCTCTCCTGCTGCTGGCAGGTGATATGATCTAGCTTATTCATGTATTATCATTACTTTATTATTCTTGAGGAGGTTTTTTGGTCTGCATTTTCTTTTGCAACATAGTTGTTATAGAAATGTTTTGCATGACTGCCCATGTGTAATCTATGTCAAATTGCTTGCCTTCTCAAGGAGAAGAGGAGAGAAGGGAAGGAAAGAATATAGAGCTCAAAAACATTCTAGAGAATATTTTAAAATATTTTCATGTATGAGAAAAATGAAATAAAAATTAAATGTTTAAAAAATAAGCACACCTAATAACTTAGTGGTTCTTTCCAGCATTGGTTATTAATTCAACTAGACTATGTTTTTAAATGAAAGTGTATTTTGCCCTCAAAATCTGGTATCCCTATTTTCTTATACCTTACACTCCATGAAAATTAGGCCACTTGTAGCTTTCTCATGCTTGTGGGTGGAGAACAGGGAACCACAATTATTCTACTTGACCTGGATGAATATCCATCAAAGGAGACTAAGAAAGAATTGTCAGACAACTAAGAGCAAAGAAGAGTTCGTGAAAACCTAATAAAGTATTCAGGAAGAAATGTTGATCAATAGTGTCAAAGCTGTAGAAAGATCAAGGACAGAAACAAACATTTTTAAAATGCCTACTGTGTGCTAAAAGATATACATATTTTTTCATTTGATATTCCCAACAACCCTGAGAAATAGATCTTATTATTACCCCCATTTTTACAGTTGAAGAAACTGAGACAGATATTAAGTGATATTAAGATGCTAAGTTAACCTTTCTTTCTAATTCTAAGCCCAGTGTTCTATGCACTGTGCCACTACATCTAGTCAACCCTAGACCAGGTCATGCTTCATATCGAGTCAGCCATAACATGTTTCTCTCTCCTCATTCCATGTTTTCTATCACTTATTCTGGGAATATTAATAAAATCAATGCAACATTGCTTCTGGAAAGGGGATGTCTGTCTAGGTTCTACT
The DNA here is from genome assembly GCF_016433145.1 of Gracilinanus agilis. NCBI lineage: Eukaryota > Metazoa > Chordata > Mammalia > Didelphimorphia > Didelphidae > Gracilinanus > Gracilinanus agilis. The sequence goes on along the minus strand of NC_058131.1, from coordinate 558,825,786 downwards.
TATGATCCCTCTAAAATTCCCCCAGACCAGAACATGTATTGTTTCCCTTTATTATCGTGTAAGCTCTTTGAAGGCAGGGACTATCTCTTCTTATTTTTATTCCCAGCATTTAGTGCCATGCATATCACATAATAAACATTTTTTTAAAAAATCTTACCTTCTGTCTTAGAATCAATTCCAGTTCTAAAACAGAAAGAGTAGTAAGGGTTAGGCATTTGGGACTAAGTAATTTGCCAAGGTCACACAGTGAGGGAGTGTCCAAAGCTATATTTGAACCCAGTCCTCCAAACACTAGACCTGACTTTCTACCCACTGAGTCTCCTAGATGCCCCATAATGAGCGTTTAATAAACACTTTTCAAAATTCTTCCTCCATAAAATTGGTATTATAATACCTGGGGTACTTGCCTCACAGAATTGTTGTTAGGCTCAAATGAAATAAGGGCATAAGTAAATTAGGGTAACATAGAATAGTTTACCTGTCAGATCTATGGTGAAGAGAAGAATTTATTACCAAACAAGAGATAGAGAACATTACAAGATTTAAAATGAATAATTTAATTACATTAAATTAAAAGGATTTTGTGCAAACAAAACCAGAGCAACCAAGATTAACAAGGAAACAACAAACTCAGGGGGGGAGGGGAGAGGGAATTATCTATCAAATTTATCTGATAAAGGTCTGATTTCTCAAATACATAAAGAACTAAGTCAAATGTATAAGAAGCCAAGTCATTCCCCAATTGGCAAATAGACAAAGGATATGAATAGGTAGTTTTCAGATGAAGAAATCAAAGCTATCAATAATAATTTGAAAAAACATTCTATATTCCTCTTCATGAGAGAAATGCAACTCTGTTCACACCTATTGGCCAATATGACAGAAAAGGAAAATTATAAATGTTGGAGGGAATATGGCAAAATTGGGACACTAGTGTATTGCTGATGGAGTTGTGAACTGATCCAACCATTCTGGAGGGTAATTTGAAATTATGCCCAAAGGGCTATAAAAGAATGTATACCTCTTGATTTTGTAATATCACTACTGGATCTGTATCCCAAAGAGATTTAAAAAATGGGAAAGAACCTGTTTGCACAAAAATATTTATAGCTGCTCTTTTTGTGGTGGCAAAAAATTGGAAACTAAAGGGATGTCCCTCAAATGAGGAATGGCTGAAGAAGTTGTGGTATATGATGGTAACGGAATACAATTGTGCTATAAGGAATGATGAACAGGATGATTTCAGAAAAACCTGGAAAGACCTAGGTGAACTGATACAGAGTGAAATAAGCAGAACCAGGAGATCATTATACAAAGTAACCGCAATATTGTGGGACGATCAAATAGACTTCTCTACTAAGAGCAATACAATGATCCAGACAATTCTGTGGGGCTTATGAAAAAGAATGTTATCTACCTCTAAAGAAAGAACTGTTGGGTAGAAATGCAGATGAAAACATATCATTTATCACTTATTTATTTAGGTATATAACTTGGGTTTTGGTTTTATAAGATCATTCACTTAAAAATGAATAATAAATAAATAGGTTTTGTGTAATAATAAATGTGTAACCCAGATTGAATTGTTTGTCAGCTCTGAGATGGGGGTGGGGGAGGGAGTCTTCAGAAGGGAAGGAGACAACATGGATCACAAAACTTTAGAAAATTTATGTGGAAATTTATTTTTAAAATTAAAAAAACAAAAAATGAAATAAGGTATAAAATACACTATATAAATGTCAGCTATTATTTTGCTTAGGTTATTGATTTTTAAATGCTATATGACCCAAGAGCCATACTTTAGCCATGCATTAGCTCTAGCAGCAGATGTGAGATTTACATAGCTGTATCCATTAAGGGAGAGTTTGTTTCTTAGATTTATGTAGGGCTTTCACTTTGAAAAGCTAAATCCCTGCTTGCAAATCATGCTAGTACCCAAAATGTCACTGTCCTGACAGCACAGCCTCTTATCATTTCCAGGAAAGAATACACGAAATTGATAAGTATTTGAAGAGAAAACACATAGTTTAAAGGGTCCTAACTTATTGGTAGTTTCCCCTGAGCCTTTTTTAATGATTCCTTTTCCACAAAAGCCTGAGTTCCTCTCAACTACTGGATTCCTGAGGGGCCTTATTTTCAAAATAAAAACACAGTGCTATTAATAGAGTAGAAAAATGCCACTGGGACTTTGGGGTGCCATCTTTTAGCCAAGAGGGAATTGGATGCATAGCCAGGTGCAAATTCAGCAAGCATTTATTTATATTAAGTGCCTACGCTGTGCAAGCTATTATTATAAGCACAGGGACAATGACTAATTAAAATTATCGTCTGCTTCAAATAGTTTATTGTATTGAGGATATAACACATATACAAGTAAACACTAAACATCAACAGTGTAATTTCCTAAAGAAAGTGCTACTAACCAGACATCAAGAAAGATCCCCTAAAAGAAGTTTTAATGGAGTAAGCATCTGTTCCTGACGAGAGGAAGAGTAAAGGAAGCTATGGTTGGAGGTAGGTTCTGACACCAGGCTAACAATATAGCTATAATTTGTTTATTGGAGGATCAAATTAGACTCCATTGTGCAAGTGTGGGAGATTTTATAAAGGTTTTTGTAGGTTCAATGGGAGAGAGAACCCCAACCTTCTTTACTGTCCAAGAACCCAGGAGAAAAGATTCTAGCAACTGCCACTAAGGTGGCAACATCCCCCATGCCACCTACCAATACACACAAACACAAAGAACAATTCTGTCAGTGACTGTCTTGAATCTTTACTGTTTGCCACCTATTTTTGACTCAGTTCATGCTGTTCTTGGTTTTAGTGAATCTTTCTCCCTGTGGATTATTTTTTAGAGAGTGTAGTCCTATTTGACCGAAATCACCGCATTATAGTGTTGACTGTTATTTTTAAAGAAAGGAGATGACCAGACTGAACTCCCAGAACATGAGGTAGAGATGTGGTTCTGGGAACAAGCTTTGCAGACAGGAGAATCTGTTTATCTTCACACTCTTGAGAGGCAATCACTCTCTCAGTGACAACAGTGTACTGTAGCGAGTACATTCCAGAGGCAGAGAAGTGGAGTCTGAGATAAACTTAAAGGGAATGGGTTTTTGGGCCAAGTGGTCTTTGCCTAATCAGCAGCATGTCTAAATGAGATAAAATGGGTCAAGAGCAGCAGGAAACCTAACCCATCTTTTGACCAGTTCTTCAGAAGAAACTTTGATCAAAGGAAAAGCTGTTTAAAAGAGAGCTGAGAGAACCTAAAAGAAAATCATTGTGGGCATGGATATTTGTTTACATTGGTCTGAGTCTATGCAACAGGCTGGCCTTCAAACTCATATCCTTCTGGCCCTGGATCTCTGGTTTACCATCTTCTTCAAGAAAATTTTTTAATTAATTTTTTCATAAATTATTTTTGTATTTTTCTAGCATCAAACTAATTGAAACTGGATAGACAAAGAAGGAGCTTTGATGCTTCTTTCTGGTCTTAAAAGCCTTATGATACGTAAGATTAGAAACAACCAGTGCTATTATATGTGTTTTTATTCTGGTTCTGGGAGTGCCCAGGATTCAAAGCACAGTGTACCCAAGGCACTGACTTGGGTAGAGGGAAACCAGATGTGGTATAGGGACTGCTATAAGATCAAAGTGCTTTCATTTGGTATCCCCCACCTTCCAACTCAACTTGGGAAAGATTCAACAACCTCTACTCTCACAACCTAGCCAGACTTGGAAAATACAGGAAAGGAAGGTGAGAATGTCTATTTTCAGTTTGCAAAGTTAAATAGGGTCTTGATGGGCTCATCCAAAGAAAAGTACTGGAGAGGGAAAGAGAGAGAGAGAGAGAGAGAGAGAGAGAGAGAGAGACAGACAGACAGACAGACAGACAGACAGACAGACAGACAGAGACAGAGACAGAGACAGAAACAGAGAAACAGACAGAGAGAGAAGTGAAAAGGAATTTTGCATTTGGAAGATGAAGTCAATAATAGTAAGTCTTCTGTTTAGATCTTACAATCAAAATTATAGTCCTTCTTATGCTGTAGGTGATGTGCTCTGTTCTTGAAAAGTAATATATCCAAACACAGCAGAGAATCTTTTGGCCAGAAATAAGAACTATGCTGTTCTTAAGTGTATCAGAGAGTAGTGGCCATCCAATATGACTACAGTGATTATAAAACTGCCTCAGAGCAATAATGTAGTAGTGAAGAGAGACTTCAGCTATGTGGACATCTGCTGGCCAAATTTCTGCAAAAAGCAGATCAGCTGGTAAATGCTTCACTTGCTTTGATGATAATTTAATTCTGAAAAAGGTGAAAGAAGTGACAAGGGAGCTGTTAGTTTGTACCCAAATCTGACCAAAGGGGAGAGAGCAAGTACCACTTTTAAAATGATAACAGAAAGGCAATTCCAGGGATAGAGAACCATCTTTTCAGGCAGGAAGTCTTGTCTTTCAGATTTGTCCTTCATTAACTGTGTGACCTTGGGCAAGTCATTTAAATTTTTAAGACCTTGGGGAACTCTCTAAGACAATAAGTTGCAAAAGAGTTAATAACAGCAAGGGCTCCCTACAGTGATTAGCTTAAGAGTCCAAAGAAACAAACAAATGAGGTAGCAGGGACTAATTTGGATATGACAGGAATTTGAGGAGGAAATGACTAGAGTGCATTAATAACTCACATGTATATAGTTTTTAAAGCTTGCAAAACACCTTTATCTCATTTAATATTCACACCAACCCTATGAGGCAGATACTACTAGCCTGATAGTCTTCCTTTTATGGAAGAAGAAAGCAAAGCTCAGAGGAGTTGTGTCTTGCTCAGTCATGCAGCTAAGATCAGTTTTCTTTCCAAAGGAATGGTGAGAGGACTTGAAAGTCACCATAGGGGCTGCTAGGTGACCCAGTGGATAGAGAGGGAGACCTGGAGATAGGAGGTTCTAGATTCAAATCTGGCCTCAGGCACTTCCTAGCTGTGTGACCCTGGGCAAGTCATTTAATGCCAATTGCCTGGCCCTTACCAATCTTCTGCCTTGGAAATGACACTTTGTATTAATTCTAAGACAGAAGGTAAGAGTTGAAAGAAAAAGAAAGTACACTATATAAGGATACCTTACAGGAATGTTTCATATGATTTTGGAGCCAAAATGTATTTTAGAGATCATCTCTTCCAATTCCTATTACAGAGACTTAGAGGGGTTACGTAGCTTGCCTAATTCCTATACGTTGTATCTCAAATGCCTTCTTCCGCAGTGGAGATAGAATTTGAGCCCAGGTCCTCTGTTTCCAATTCATATAAATTTCCCATTAAAGGTGACTTTCTGGGAACATGATAGCCATCTTCACATATCTGATGGGCTCTCACATGGAAGATAGATGGCACTTACTTTACTTGGCTCCAAAGAGAAAAATGAAGAATTGGAGTTACAGAGAACTAGAGACAGTAAGTTCTTTCATCACTTGATGCATTCCATGGAAGTTGAATGAGCGCCTGTTCCACCATCAGTTATTAATTTATCTTGAACTAAACTATGTTTTAGAAATGTAGATGTATATCACACTGAAAATTTGGAATCTCAATTTTCCTGTACCTTACACTCCATGCAAATTAGACCACATGTAGCTCTCCTATACTCATCTTACATTTCCTCTCCCCATACCTTTGTTCCCTGTGTTTTTTGTGCCCAGAACGTCCAACGCCATCAATCACTGTCTGTTGAAAGTGTACTTTTCCTTCATGCCTTACTAAAATGCCATCTATTTTAAGATATTTCTTAATTCTCTCAATGGGGAGGAATTTGTCCCTCCCCTGTGCTCCCAACAACAATTTATTTATAATTCTTTCCTCAATTTTTAAAAAAAATTTATAATACCTTCTGTCTTAGTATTGAGTCTAAGACTGAAGAGCAATAAGGGCTAAGCAACTGGGGTTAAGTGATTTGCCCAGGGTCACACGACTAAGAAGTATCTGAGGACAGATTTGAACCCAGGTCCTTCTGACTCCAGGCATGGTGCTAAAGCCACAGTGCTACCTACCAGTCCCTCTATTATTAATTAAAGAGCATTTTTAAGTACCTACTCAGTGACTGATACTGTACTAACCACTAGGGATACAAAATAAAAAATGAACCAGCCTCTGTGCTCAAGGAGTTTACATTTTATAGAAATTTCTACTATGCCACACCTTCTGCCACTAATGTAGATGTATACATCATGACTCCTTTCTTGTGGTAAGACTGTTATATAAGAGCCCCTCTGAAGTCCTCAGATTCTCTTTAATAAAATCTCCCCAGAATATAACACTTAATCAAAATAGGAAGTGTACTTAATTCTCTCAATGAAGACAGAACCCCAGGGTAAATCATTAGATGGAATTTATGGGGGTCTAACTAAGAGGGAAAATGTCTCTTTTGTTAACCAAATGTAGAGAGGTATCCTCTTTTGTTTACCATTAACTAGACAAAGAGAAAGTCCTTAGGGAGTAGTTAGTTTGGAGAAGGCATCTTCTCTAAGAAAGCTTGCAGACATGAACATTCATCTCTGTCTACTAATTCTAAAAACCCTAAATGAAACCATATATTTGCCATTCTGATGGAATTTCATTTTTTTTTCTGTTTCAAAATTACTATAAAATGTGAGTTGGGAACTGCTTGCAGTGGGGGAAGGGAATGATCAGCATGAGGAACCCTGCTAGTCAGGACCTTTCAGTAAGCAGTTATTGGCATAACTAAAAAATGGTACCTGAAAATTTGGCTAACAGTAAGGAATAGATTTCTTTCCCCCTTGTATACAGAACCACTTGTATAGTCCTTTAAGGGCTGCATTGTATAAATGTGTGCCATCATTACATAGTACCTTGGAAAGTACTGAATTTAGAATCAGAGGACATGCATCCAAGCCCATATCCCTGAAATTCCTTTATTGTATTACACATTTCCATCCTTCCATCTTTTCTTCCACCTCACTTCTCTTAAACCTGTTCTTAGTCCACACCTTGACTTCCAGTCACTCTATCCATCCTGCTTTCCCAGTCCATCATGTCTGCTTTTGCTTTAGTTTCCTCTCTTCACATTCTTGACTATTTTCTTTTAAATTTTTTATTCTTATCAGTAACTTTTATTTCTACCTTAACTAGATTTCCCCTTTATACCTTCTCTCCAAGACTGCCCTTATAGCAAATATTTTTAAAGAATGAAAAAGATGAAGAAGAGAAAAAAATTTCAGCAAAACTGATCAAGTATATGTTTTTAAAATTGTGAATTCCAACATCGGCAGGGGAGATATCCCTTTGAGTCCAAGTTTATGAGTATTTTGTGATTGCTCTGGTTCCCTCCTCCCCACCCCCGTATCATTGTTTTTGTCATTGTATATATTCTTTTCCTGGCTCTTACTTCAGTTTATATTGGTTCTTGTAATTCTTCCTATGCTTCTCTATTCATTATGTTCATTATTTCTTATAGTACTGTAATATTCTATAGCCAGTTTAAGACTTTATTGTCCTTTACACCTGATTACCTTAATTTCTAATTGTATCTCTGTGAAACCCCAAACCTGAGTAACTCCTATCATCCATCTACCTTCTCTGGTTCTAAATGAGAATTAGATAGTAAAATAATTAGGTAGAATTAGACCTGGTCCAGTAGTATGACCCAAAGAGAAAGTATTTAAATGATATCTCTATTGCAAATATTAATAATATGTAAATATGTTTTGAACAATGACATGTATAACCCAGTGAAATTGCTCATCAGCTCTGGAGGGGGAGGGAAGAGAGGAGGGAAAGAACATAAATCACGTAACCATGGGAAAAATATTCTAAATTAATTAATTTTTAAAAATAAAGCACCTTAAAAAAGATTGATTTGCCTTAACAGCTCTTCAATCACAGTGATTAAATTTTTCTAATTTGTTAAAAACAAAAAACAAAGAGAAAGTCGTAAGAAATTTGATGTCAACTTGACAAGAAGTATCCAGTGGAGTACCCCAGGGATCTGTGCCATATTCAGTTGAACATTTTTAACATTAAATGTTATAAAAGTATAGTTGGCAGCTAGGTGACACAGTAGATAGAGCACAAGGAAGACTATTCTTCCCAAGTTCAAGCCTAGACTTAGACACTTACTGACTGTGTGACCCTGATAAGTCACTTAAGCCTATTTGCCCAAGTTCCTCATCTGCAAAATGAACTTGAGAAGGAAATGGCAAATCACTCTAGTATCTCTGCTCAAAAAAAAAAAATTCCCCAAAACATGGTCATGAAAAGTTGGATAGGACTGAAATGACTCAGTAGCAACAAAAATCCATAGATGGTATGCTTGTCAAATTTGTAGATTGTAAAAAAAACTGGCAGAAATAACTAATATACTTGATGACAAAATTGATAAAGATTTTTATGCATTAGAACATTGAATAGAATAAGATTAAATTCAATATGAATAAGCCTAAAAGTTTTATAAATGGATTAGACAAATCAAGTTTAGAAGTACAAGATAGCAGAGGGATTATTAAACAGCTCTGAAAAAGAGTGGTCTTTGTAACAGACTGCAAGTTCAGTGAATTGGTAGTATGATAGAGTAGGCCAAAAAGCTACTTTGATTTGGATCTGCATTAAGATAGGTACAACTTTCAGGGAAAAGGAAGTCATAGACCCTTTGTACTCACTCCTCATCAGACCCCATCTGGAGTAGCGTGTTCATTTCTAGGAGCTTTAATTTATGAAGAACATTTAATAAGCTTGAGTGTAATCAAAGGAGGGAAACTTGATTATTATAAAGGGTTTTGTCGAGGCATTGTGGGAAGATAGTGGAGTAGAGCACGAAGCTTCCTCATTCTCCTAATTTCTCCTACAACCAAAAATAACTTCACAGAATCAATGCTAAAAGTAGAAAAAAACCAGACAAGATTCAAGAGTGAAGCTAAACTGCCAGGAACAACTAGGGAGAGAGGTTTCTGACTTCCCTGGCCTCAGTCCCACCACTGCAGGCCCCAGAGGCAGGAAAAAAGCAAACAGAGTGGTATCCACAACCAATAGCATCACTTTGTTTGCTGAGCCTGGGAGCTTGCATTCCAGAGGATACTATTGGAATCCACAGGTTTTGAGAGCAGCTGGATCTGCTGTGGCCTCAGCTACAGAAACCCTTCCTGGCTTACAACTAGATTTTGAGAGAGTGGACCCTGGGAGGAAGCCCTCAGGAAAGCCTTACTGCTAACAAATGTGGGACTTTGGAGGCCCAATAAACTCAGACTAGGCATGTGCTTTATCCTAGGCTTCAGCAGTAGGAGAGAAGGAATGAGAAAGAAACAAACACCTGTGAGTTTGGTTGCTAAAGGATTGGAGCCCATTAGCTGTGGTCACTCCCAGGAGAGTGGAGTCCCTGGCTGTTGCCACAGAGGGAGGTGGACTATCTGCTTGCAGTTTCAGTGATATAACTGCCTGTGGGCTCTGGTTGAAGCACCTGAGGTCAGTCATGGATGGGGGGTTAAGCAGTGTTAAAGAGATTTTCTTAATCTCTCCCTCTGTCTTCTTAAGAGGCAAAAGAGCAGGATTTCTAAGAAGAACAGAACTGATAGGTGTCAGTGAGCCAGATCTGACCATTACCAGGAAGACCAGGGGAGAGATAAGGAAGGAATGTTGGCAGTTACAGGTTTTTTGCCTCTGGATCTCTAGAGAGCAGGAGGTCTGTCTCTGCTACTGGCAGTTGGTTGGTAGAAACTGATTGAAGGAGTTTGTGGGTGATGGCTATCGATTATTTAGGAAGATAGGTAGTTAGTGAATCAATTTTAGATAGTGTATGTTAGAACAGACCTAGTCTTTACCAGGCAAGAAGAACCTGTCCTCAGAAGACAATTAGAAGTAGGTTATTAGAAATTTTAGTTAGTATTAGGAATTTAGGTATAGTTATAGGGTATTAAAATAATCACTCATTCCTCCTTTTCTATTTTCTATCTGTACTTCTAAAATTAAACTAAGTGTTTTATTCAATTGCTCTCCTCACTTTTGTCAAACTCCTACTTTTAACCCTTATACCATGGACCAGGAGTACATCTGACCCTGGACTATAAAAACTGGAATAACTAAATAGGACTCAGGAAAAAATAAATACACCAAAAAATCCTGAAACCTGAGGTAACATCTCAACACACTAGGAATCCTTGAGACTCTTACAAAAAAAACAAAAAGGCTATTGTCTTGACCACTAAAATTTTAAAAATAATAATAAATATGAGCAAGCAAAGGAGAAAGAACCCAGCTATTTATAGCTATTATGGGGACAGAGAAGATCTTGACTCAAACTCAGAGGATAAGGAAGCAAAAACACTCACTTGAAAAACAGGAAAGAAATATAATAAATGTCCACAAACTCAAAAGGAGCTTTTGGAAGAACTTTAAAAAGATCTGAAAAACCAAATGAGAGAGGTGGAGGAAAAATTAGAAAAAAAAATAAGAGTGATGCAAGAAAATCAAGAAATTTATGAAAGATCACTCAAATGAAAAAAGAGATTCAGAAACTCACAGAAGAAAATAATGGAACTACAATTGACAAGGGGAAGCTAATGATTTCCTAAGAGAGCAAGAATTGATTTTTAAAAATCAAAAGAATGAAATAAGAAAATATGAAACATCTTATCACAAAAAACAACTGACCTGGAAAACAGACAGAGGAAAGACAATGTAAGAATAATTGGAACTCCAGAAAGTTATGATAAAAAAGAGCTTAGACACCATACTCTAAGAATTCCTCAAGGAAATTGTCCAAGAATTCTAGAATCAGAGGGTAAAATAGAAATTGAAAGAATCCAGTGATCACTACCTCAAAGAGACCCAAAGATGAAAATGCACAGGAACATCATTGTTAAGTTCTATAGCCTCCAGGTAAGGAGAAAATTCTACAAGCAACAGGAAAAAAAACAATTTAAATACTGTCAGAACAACCCAAGACTTAGCAGTCACAACATTAAAAAATGCAGGACATGGAACACAATGTTTCATAAGACAAAGAACTGAGTTAACAACCAAAAATAACATATCCAGCTAAGATGAGTATATATTACAAAATGCAAAAAAATAGATATTTAGTGAATTAAAGGAATTTCAACTATTCCTGGGGAAAAACTCAGAAAATCCAGCAGAAAATTTGATATATAAGAAACATACAAAGACAATAAAAGACTAATCATAAGCAACCCAAAAGGTTAAAGTGTTTGATTCCTGTATGGGAAAACACCTATGGCTCCTCGGAATGATATTGCCTGGGCATTTTGAAGGGGTATATATGGATGAAAGATTTGAGGTTAGGGTGAATGGAATGGAATGAGATGAAATGGTGGTAGACTAGACCAGAAGGAGGTAGGGTGGAATGGCTATCTCATATGGAAGAGGAATGAGTAGGGACATTGCCATGGAGATGGAAGGGGGGGGGGTGGAAGACTGGCAATATCAGAATCCTGGGATAAAGAGAAAACACATGCACAGTTAGAAAGATAAAAATCTTCTTAATGTTGAAACAGGAGGGAAGGGGATGGAATAAGGGAAAGACTGGGAGTCCCCTTGGAGTGCTGAGGGAATAAGAGAAAGAAGAGTGGGTTAAGAGAAATGAAGTTAGAGATAAAGAGGGAAAGGAGGGATACCTACAGCAGACTACATCTCAAGAGATTATGGAATAAGGTGAGGAAATAAGGAATGGACTAAGGATAAGATAGAGGAGGGATAGGGGAGAATCAAACTCATATCAAGAAGTAGAGGGGTGTGGTTGAAGAGATAAGGGAGAGATTTTTGGAAAGATAGATAGAACAAGAATTAAAAGGTAAAAGGGAAGGGCCAAGGAAGGTACCTTTGGAAAGGTGGGCCATTTGGACCTAGGAGGGCAAGAGAAGAGGGTAAAAGAGGATTTGGGGAAAGGGCTGTGATTTGAAGAGGTATTAATCAAAAGAAACTGGACATTTGAGGAGGAATATGGTAGAAAGACAGGAAGAGGGGCAAATAATGAGGAGGAATGGAGTAGATTGGAATGCACAGCTAGTAACTATGACATTGAGTATGAATGCAATGAATTCCTTTCATGGGGAGAAAATGGATAGCAGAAAGCATCAAAAACCAGGACCCCAAAATGTATCATTTACAAGAAACACAATGAAAAGGAGAAACACACATAAAGTGAAGTTGAGGGGCTAGAGCAGAATATACTATGTCTCAGCAAGTCCAGAGTAAATGGGGGTAGTAGTCATCTCTGACAGAGTTAGGGTTAAAATGGATATAATTAGAAGGGATGAAGAGGATAACTATATTATGATGGGAGGACACTATGGTTAATGAAGCATTATTAATATTGGACATGTATGCACCAAGAGTTATAGAATCTAGATTTTAAAAAGAAAAACTAAATGAGATATAAATGGGAACAAATCATAAAATAATAATAGCAAAGGACTTTAATTTTCCCTTCTCAGAACTAGCTAAATCTAAACAAAAGATTATTAAGAAAGAAGTTAAGAAGAACAAAACCTTAGATAAGTTAAATGAGATAGTTATCTGGAGAACTCCCACACACCTGCAAGAGGCTAGTAGTAGATCTAATCCCGAGCATACACATTATCCAAATATAGTCTTTGCAGGGGGCAACAATGGTATGGCGAGCATAAATATTCTGTGTGAAAGTCTCACTTTAACACACATCCTGCATTCCTGGTGGGTTATAACATTGGAACAAAAGTTCTACTGGATATGACCAAGCTGGAAAGACATGGTTTTGGAAAGAGTATGGTCCTGGCAGCAGATTGTGTCTGCTGTAGAGAAATATTTGTTAATTAATTAAGAGTTCATTAGGAAATAGGATTAATTAGCAAAACTTATAGATAGGTACATAATAGAGATGAATGAGTTGGGTTTCTTTAAATCTAAATGAAATCTCAGAGATGATTGATGGGAGAAAAGTTTCCTAAGGAGTTTTGGGAAAGATATTACATCCAATGACTCTCTTTTTGGGCTGACCTTGTTCAAGGAAGGTTGTCCAAAGAGCGGCTCTGCAAGTTTGGAAAATCTTGGTGAATTCATATCCTGAAAAAACATCTTATCAGGCCAGAGAAGAAGGAGATTGTTGGGTGCAACACTTGTGCTTGCCCCAATAGGTGGCAACAAAGTCTGACCTGTTTGAGTGGACAAGACAGTGAAATTTCTGACCAGCTGGAAATCAAATTTGAGCCAGCAGGAAAGATAACTCTGACTTAGTCCTCTCTATTATAAGTTTATAATTTAGATTAGGATAGATGGTTAAGGATTTTGATTTTTAGATAAATAGAAAGAGAAGATAGCCTCAATTCTGTTCAAGGGAGAAGCAGGTCCTTGCAGACCAGATTGATTTGGGTGGTTATAGTTAGGATTTATTAGAATAGGGACCTTACAAAAACATAAGAAATACTTTTCTATCTGTTCTTCCTTTTACTTTCCCTTCCTCGAAATTTTATACCTACAATAAATAGAGTTTTATATAACTGGTCTGAGCCAGGCTTCTTTTAGACTGCTTTGAGAAGCCATCTTTCTCAACAGTCAAAACCAACAGCCTGTCCACTTAAGACTCAGGTATTGGTAATTACCATATCAATACCAAAAATCAATAAGGGTTCAGTACCCTTACGGCACTGCTATCTAAGGACCAATCTAGTTAAATATGGCCCTGGTAGTATATATTAACTGAGAACCAGATAGGTTAAGTTGATCAAATTAAATGCTGATAGGAACATAGAATAATAGGCTTAATATTACGTTACCAGAACAGCTCTGAATCATTTTAGAAAACAAGATGGAAATATTAATTAAGAGTTTATAAAGCTTTTTTATGCTCATTGACCTAGAGATTCATTTACTAGGATTAAGCCCTTATTGCACTGAGAAGGTAAAAGCTATGTATGCATGCAAATATTCCTAGAAGATTTGTTTGTAATGACAAAAAAACTGGAAATAACACAAATGCAATGGCTGGGAGAAATGGCTGAACAGATCATGATATTTGAATGTAACTGATTGTATTATATTATTAGGAATGACTAATTTTGGAAATATAAAGAAAATAAGGGAAATATCTGAAGAGATGAAAAGAGAATAAGAATAATATATACTATGATTATTTTTTAAAGTCACAAAATCAAGAGGAAAAAGTATCAAAGTAAAAGAAATCCAAAGTGAAATCAAAAGCAAAGGATAGTTATATTAGCACACATATATAATTTTCATATTTTAAACAAATTGTAAACCGTGGGGACTTGGTGGTTTTGTACATCATCTTTTATGCATTTGTTTATTTAAATGTATTTTGGTTGGTGGTGTTGGTTACTAAATACATAATGAAAACAATTTGAAGAAAAAATAAAATAAAGAGCCTTGAACTCATATTACTGAAAGATTGGTTGAAATAATTGGAGATGTTTTGCTTAGAAAAGAGAAGATAAAGGGGAGCCATTCAAGCTGTCTTCCAGTAACTAAAAAGTTAGCATGTGACTGCCATGTCCCTTAAAGAGTTCTTGTGAGGTACAAGTGTGAAAATATATGTGAAATGCTTTGTAAATCTCAAGATGCTATATAAATGTCAACTATTGTCACTGATGAGAATAAATCCCTATAAAAATCTTGGTAAATAGGATCCATTGCATCATGTCTACCTGTTGCTTTTATAGCTTTGTTTGTAAGTGCTCTTGGAATAATCTAGTGTACATGATTCATGTGCCAAGCTTTTTCCAACTCATTTCTCTTTTTATTATTTTCACTATTTTATAATGATTTGTTGTTCATTTCAGTTGTGTTCAATTCTTCATGACCCCATTTTGGTTTTTCATTGTAAAGATACTGGAATGATTTGCCTTTTCCTTCACCAGCTCAATTCACAGATGAGGAATTGAGGCAAATAGGGTTAAATGGCTTGCCTAGGGTCACATAGCTAATACATGCCTGAGGCCAGATTTGAATGCAGGAAGATGAGTCCATTGCTCTATCCATTGCTCTATCCACTGTGCCACCTAGCTGCCCTTTTTATAAGGTCATACTGCTTATTATTTTTTATTCATCTTTTCTGTAATGTTTTATAAATGAGTTTATATTCTAAACTCTGTTGCCTTTGACTGCCAAATCTCTTTATTGACAAAAAGGTTATTTTATGGCTGGGAAGTTCCTGGGAACTCTTGACTTCTTCATTAAAGACACTCCTTTATGTGAGGTATATTGATCTAAAAATGTTAGTAATCAGAAGCAATTTTTTAGATTGCTAAATAAGTGAAATTAAAACCCTCTCTCTAATAAATATAACCAGTTGTTAACATTTTTCCACAGAGGAAGGAAATGTTTTTAATATATAAACCACTGCAGAACAACACCTTTTTTTTCTTTCACTTTGACTAGTTTTTACTGTTCTTCTGCCTTGGAACTGATACTTAGTATTGATTCTACAACAAAAAGTAAGGGTTTTTTTTTTTTAAAAAAAAAGACTCAATTCAAATCTGCCTTCTCTAAAAGGCTTTTCCTGCTCCCATCCCCATTAATAATGCCTTCTTTCTTTTCTCATTTATGATGTATGTAAACCTAGCTGTTTACATGGTGCCTCTACCATTATTAGATTGTGTTTTTGCCTTTCTTTATATCTTCATTGCTTGGCACAGTGACTAGCACATAGTAATTGCTTAATAAGTATCTGATGATGACAATAATAATGATGACAGTGGTGATGATGTTGATGATAATAGTGATGATTCTAGGTGATTATGGTGGGGGGGTTATTAGCACTTAAGGGTTCAGAAAAGAAAACTTGGAGAAAACTGAGAATTCCAAGAGAGAGATGCTGTTGATTTGGGAGTGCCTGGAAAAAAAGCATATATGGAGGAAATAAAATGTTATGAATAAAGAAAAGAAAGAAAACACCGAAAGAGACACAGTCAGAGAAAGACATACAAGTATGGAGAAAGATTAGATAGATAATTTAAGTGCTTTTTATATCCTAGGTACTGGTCTAAGTTCCAGTTATCTATCTATCTATCTATCTATCTATCTATCTATCTATCTATCTATCTATCTATCTATCTATCTATCTGTCTGTCTGTCTGTCTGTCTGTCTTTCTGTCTGTCTATCTGTCTACCTATCTATCTGTCTCTCTAAGTAAAACAGATAGTCCCTGCCTTCAAGAAATTCACATTCTAACAGGAAAGAAAATATATAAAGGGATGCTGAAAAGTGGAAGGCTCAATACAATGACCCTCAGATCCAAATTTTTTCTCTGCTGTTTTATGGAGTTTATATGGAGTTTAAGGCCTAACGGCTTACCTTGATCCATTCCTTCTTTGCTATAGTTGAACTCTCCTTTCTGTTCCTCCTTTAGCTTATTTCCTTTGTATAAATTATTCTTTCCAGGTTGACTTTTAAATCTCTAGCCAGAGATGTAGTCTTTCCATTACTGTTGTTGCTCAGTACTTTCAGTCATTACTCCTTTTCTTTAGTGTATTCTCAGTGCTTAGCACACAGTAGATTCACAGTAAATAAGTATTTGCTCGTTGATTGACTCTTTCAGACTCTGTGTGCTCCTTTAAGAACTTCTGGGTGTGACTTAAGACCTTCTTCCTGCTCAAAGGGCTTGATAGACTCAAGTCTCTCTCTCAGTGCTAAGAGAGAAAGTGCATCTCTGAATTACAAATCCCAGGATGCCAGGTAGTTTTCACTTCCCTATGGCACATAATTATCTACTAAGCAAACAATGCAAGTAACCATTAAAATAAGAAAATGTATGTAAAGTATAATGCCCTATAAGTTATTGATATTGTATATCAAACTGCTCAATATGCCACTTTCCCCAGAAATTCACAGCTAACTCACATAATCTGAAGTGAGATTTTAGTATGTCTTTAAAATGTTTCTTCTCCTTTTTTTGGGCAGCCATTTATCTTGGTTCATTATACAGTAGCTCTCTGGGTATTCCATTACTATTCATTCTTTGCATGTAGCCAGTTTAGCAAGACTTTTAGGCAAAGGTATACTGATAAATGTTTAGCAGCCAGCTGGATATTTGGGGATAATATGTACCCTGTTCACAGTTTTAAGTTTAACCAGCATTATTATTTTTCTTTTTTTTTAAAACTCTTACCTTCCATCTTAGAATCAATGCTATGCATTGGTTCTAAGGCAGAAGAGTGGTAAGGGCTAGGCAGTTAAGTGACTTACTCAGGGTCACATAGCTAGGAAGTGTCTGAATCCAAATTTGAACTTCCCTTATCTAGGCCTGGTTCTCAATCCACTGAGCTATCCAGTTGCCCAATTTAATCAGCATTATTAAAATTTTCTCCATCGCTTTCTTAAGTTTAGATAATCAACAAAACCATAAATCAAGCCTTGATTTGTAATTTTTGCTCTCTGCCAAGGTGTAAATACTCATATTAAAAATTTAACAATCAACTCTCCTAGATCAAACTGACTTTACTATAGCACTGATTTCAAGTGATGTTAATATATGCCTGTAGTATGTTCAAGTCTCATGTTAATGCAGATGGTTGAATACCATCACTCTTCAGAATAGGGATTAGCATCTTTTCAAATTGGGTTGCCATTAAAAAAAAACTCTTTCCTTCCATCTTAAAATCAGCACTGTTTATTGGTTCTTAGGCAGAGAGTAGTAATGGCTAGGCACTGGGGATTATGTGACTTTCCTAGGGTCACACAGCTTGTAAGTTTCTGAAGCCAGTTTTGAACCCAGGGCCTCCCATCTCTAAGCCTGGCTCTCAATCCACTGAATCACCTAGTTCCCTTAAGCTGACATTTTTGACATTGGCTCTTCTGGGAAGGAAGGAAAGATATAGTGGTAAATGTTTGTGGTAGTAAAGGAATAATAGGAAAACTTCTTTCGTTCCTTAGATTAGGAAAGACCTAAATTCAAGTCTCATTTCCAACACAGACTTGGTGACTCTGAACAAGTCATTAGTCTCAAAGCCACAGGCAACTCTCATTTTGTAGCATGAGTCAGTCTGTACTGGGAAAAAGAGTTTCCTTACTTGGAGTTCCTCATGCCAATGAAATAGATCTGGTCCAAAAAAATAAATAAGAGAACTTTGGAGAAAGCCTAGTTATATGGAGGTAATGCTGAATTTAGACTTGGAAGAACTGGTTTGGAGTTAAGCTCTACCTTTCTAGCTAGAAAGACTTCCAGCTGTATAACCTTAATTGAGTCAACCAATATCTCTTGACCTTCAGTTTTCTCATCTACAAAATGGACATAACAATACTGCCTTTCACTTTAGTCCCATGAGACAGTTGAGATAGTTTTAATATATATAAACACAAGTTCTGAGAATTCTGATGAGGAAAAAGGATCCATGATTTCTCTTGCCAATGGCACAACTTTTAACTTTTTTCACTTAAATCCATCTTACTTTTTCTTTAGGAAGGAAGAGAAAAAGGGACTCTACAATGCTCTACTAATTTTTTAAAAATAGACAGCTAATGTGTGCTTGTAGTTCAAATTTACTTATAATTTAAAAATAATCTGGAAAGTAAACTTTCATTAGATCATAGACCTAAAACTGGAAGGGACCTTCAAAACCAACTAACCCAATCTCTTCATTTTATTGTTCGAGAAACAGAGGCTATGAGAAAAGAAATATCTTGTCTAAAGTTCTCTGAAAGTAATGTAAAAGGCACAATGTGAATTCACACATCCTCAGGTTCCATAGCCAGCATCTTTGCAACTGTATTGTTTTGAGAATGACTATGTATAACTATAAGAAAAATGCCATATATGGTATCTTAAAATATATATCTTTTTAAAATATTTTTTAATTTGTCCCCATTGCAGATGATGCTTGTTGATGGTTTAAGATATATACTGTTTATTATTTTTAGGAAAGGCCCTTCTATTCCTATACTTTCTAGTGTTTTCAATAGGAATGGGTGTTGTATTTTGTCAAAGGCTTTTTCAGCATCTATTGAGATAATCATGTGATTTTTGTTGGTTTGCTTGTTGATATGGTCAATTCTGTGAATGGTTTTCCTAATATTGAACCATCCTTGCATTCCTTGTATAAATCCCACCTGATCATAATGAATTACTGTCTTGATCACTTGTTGGAGTCTTTTTGCTAGTATTCTATTTAAGATTTTTGCATCTATGTTCATTAAGGAGATTGGTCTGTAGTTTTCTTTCTCTGTTTTTGATCTACCTGGCTTTAGAATTAGTACCATATTTGTGTCATAAAAGGAGTTTGGTACAACTCCTTCTTTGCTTAGTTATGTCAAATAATTTGTATAGTATTGGGCTTAGTTGTTCTTTGAAGGTTTGATAGAATTCACTTGTGAATCCATCTGATCTTGGGGATTTTTTTAGGGAGTTCTTTGATGGTTGTTCAATTTCTTTTTTCTGATATGGGATTATTAAATATTCTACTTCTTTTGTTATTAATCTAGGCAATTTAAACATTCCCAATAAGATCAGGAGTGAAACAAGGATGCCCATTATCGCCTCTATTATTTAACATTGTTCTAGAAACACTAGCAAGTAGCAATTAGAGGAGAAAAAGAAATCAAAAGTATTAAAATAGGCAATGAGGAGACCAAGCTATCACTCTTTGCAGATGATATGATGGTCTACTTAAAGAATCCTAGAGAATCAACTAAAAAGCTAGTGGAAATAACCAACAACTTTAGCAAAGTTGCAGGATACAAAATAAATGCACATAAATCATTAGCATTTCTATATATTTCCAACACATCTCAGCAGCAAGAGTTAGAAAGAGAAACAACATTTAAAATCACCCTGGACAATATAAAATACTTAGTTATATATCTACCAAAACAAACACAGGAATTATATAAACACAACTACAAAACATTTTCCAAACAATTAAAACTACATCTAAACAATTGGAAAAACATTGAGTACTCATGGGTAGGATGAGCTAATATAATAAAACTGACCATCCTACCCAAATTAATTTACCTGTTTAGTGCTATACCTATCAAAGTACGAAAAACCTTTTTTACTAAATTAGAAAAAACTATAACAAAGTTCATTTGGAATAACAAAAGATCAAGAATATCAAGGCAAATGATGAAAAAAATATGAAAGTGGCCTAGCAGTACCAGATCTTTAACTGTAATATAAAACAGTAGTCATCAAAACAATATGGTACTGGCAAAGAGACAGAAGTGGAATAGACTAGGGGTAAGTGACCTCAGCAAGAGTTTTTGATAAACTCAAATAACCCAGCTTTTGGGACAAAAACCCACTATTTGACAAAAACTGCCGGGAAAATTGGAAAACAATATGGGAGGGATTAGTTTTAGATCAACATCTCACACCCTATACCATGATAAACTCAGAATGAGTGAATGACTTGAATATAAAGAAGGAAACTATAGGTAAATTGGGTGAGCACAGAATAGTATACTTGTCAGATCTATGGTAAGGGAAAGATTTAAAAACCAAGCAAGAGTTAGAAAAAATTACAAAATGTAAAATAAATAATTTTGACTGCAATATACTAAAATGTTTTTATACAGGCAAAACCAGTGCTACCAAAATTAAAAGGGAAACAACAAATTGGGAAAAAATCTTTATAACAAAAAGCTCAGACAAAGGTCTAATTACTCAAATATATAAGGAGCTAAATCAATTGTACAAAAAATCAAGCCATCCCCCAATTGATAAATGGGCAAGGGACATGAATAGGCAATTTTCAGATAGAGAAATCAAAATTATCAATAAGCACATGAGAAAGTGTTCTAAATCTCTTATAATTAGAGAAATGCAAATAAAACCTCTGAGATACCACCTCACACCTAGCAGATTGGCTAATAGGACAGCAAAGGAAAGTTGTGAATGTTGGAGGGGATGTCACAAAATTGGGACATTGATACATTGCTGGTGGAGTTGTGAATTGATCCAGTCATTCTAGATGGCAATTTGGAACTATGCCCAAAGGACTTTAAAAGACTACCTGCCCTTTGATCCAGCCATACCACTGCTGGGTTTATACCCCAAACAGGTTATAAGGAAAAAAGAAACGTACAAAAATATTTATAGCTGCACTCTTTGTAGTGGCAAAAAAACTGGAAAACAAGGGTATACCCTTCATTTGGGGAATGGCTGAACAAATTGTGGTATATGCTGGTGATGGAATACTATTGTGCTCAAAGGAATTATGAACTGGAGGAATTCCATGTGAATTGGAATGACCTCTAGGAATTGATGCAGAGTGAAAGGAGCAGAACCAGGAGAACATTGTACACAGAGACTGATACACTATGGTAAAGTCGAATGTAATGGACATTACTATATTACTATTTTATATAGTACTATATATAAATATATATATAGTACTAGCAGCAATGCAATGATCCAGGACAATTGTGAGGGACTTATGAAAAAGAACACTATCCACATTCAGAGGAAAAACTATGGCAGTAGAAACATAGAAGAAAAACAACTGCTTGAACACATGGGTTGTGGTGGGTATGATTTGGGATGTAGACTCTAAACAACCACCCCAGTGCAACTATCAACAATATGGAAATAGGTCTTGATCAATGACACATATAAAAACCAGTGGAAATGCACATCAGCTATGGGGATGGGGTGGGTGGAGGGAAGAGTAAGAACATGAATCATGGAACCATCGAAAAATCTTCTAAAAATTAAAATTAAAAAATAATAATAAAAGAAAATACTTTAAATTTTTTTTATTTTTAAAATATTTATTTCTTATTTTTCATAATTTAAAAAATATAAATCTTAAAATATAACAATGTTTATAGATATAAATGGATATTATTCTGTACCCACATATAAAAGGCATTTCTACTGGTTTCAAAAAATCATTCTGCCCCTCCAAAAAATTATGGTACAAAAGATTTAGGAGTAACAAAACTTTCAGGGTATTTGTCAAGACTCCTTTGGATATTAGTATAACAACAAAAAGAGACATCAAGGCTGGCCTAAAATGTAACACCAGAAATTAACTGACTAAGTAAGTGTATCTCCCAAATCAGATTTATTTTGGCAGTAAAATTGGAAACTGAAGAAACAATTTGTTACTAAAAACTCCTCCTCCCATCATGAGGCAGAGGGGAGGTAGAAAGAGGGAAGTCATTGCTTAATCCTCCTTCAAGCAAGCTGGGGCCCTCTATATCCTTGAGGTCAGCCCTATTTGTCTTCTCAGGGCAGTTCATTGCTACATTTTATTTTACTTTGCATATCTCATAAGACATTAGTCTGGGCACCTTCACAAGCTGCATAACTGTTTTTACTTTCTTATTCTTGCCCTTTTTCAATTCCAACTTTGCATTTCTTAGTTCCACTTTCTAATTATTTATTTAATTGTTCCCATTTATATAGTGTTCTCATTATCCTAGAGTTGTTGTTGTTGTCGTTGTTGCATCTTCTCTTCTAAATATAATATAATCTCTATCAGGGCCACCTCAGAATAAAGGGAAATGAAACAAGCAGCTTAGTATCAGTTAAAGAGGAAAAGGGAAGAAGCATTTATACATAATGTCTACTAAATGCCAGGCACTGTGGTGTCTACTTTGAACAATATTACCTTGTTTGATCCTTACAACAACTCAATTATTAGAGGGTTGGTTTTTTTGTTTGTGTGTGTGTGTGTGTGTGTGTGTTTTTTACAGTTGCAAAAACTGAGGCAAACAGAGATTATGTGACTTGCCCAGGTTTGGTATCTAGCTAGTAAGATACTACTTAGTATCTGAAGTTGAATGAATTTGAATTCAGGTCTTCCAAACTCCAGGTCCAGAACTCTATTTACTGCCTTCCCAGACATTCTAGTAGTAGTCTTTGTAGTTCATTAAATGTTTTCAAGTTATCCAGACCCGTGATTCATAGTAAAGGGAATTCCCTCTTCCAATGCACAAGTGAATTCTTCTGTAACTTGGTCTTAGACACTTCCCCCAGGGCTACTGGAGGTTGAGTATTTTGCCCAGAATTACACAGCCAGTATGTGTAGGTCAAAGGGTAGGACATGAATCAAGATCCTCCTGACTTGAATACATGTTCTCTAACCATGAGGCAATGGAGAATACAAAAAACTAGAACCATCCAGAGAAATTACTTTGTATATGTTTTGTCCCTCCCCCCAATAGAATACAAAGCCTTTGAATTCAGAAACTGTTTCTAGTTTTGTCTTTTCATCTTGCCTAAAATGTTGGCATATCCAAGGGGCTTAATTGATGTTCTCTGAAGGCTAGTTTGCAAATATAATTTTATTCCAATTAAGAACCACACATATGATGAAATCAATAAAAGCTACCTTTTCCTAAAGAAACCTATGGAGAAGAAAATGCTTTGAGTTTTTCTTTTCCGGTTATCTTTGTTTGCCTTTTCTTGATTTTTTTTTTTGCTTTAAAGATAATGTTAATGTATTTCATCTTTTCAACAAGAAAGGTCATTTTAAAAAATTACTACTATATTATTACTCTACATTCAGAGAACCTGAATTCAAATCCTACATCTTTGAACTGGGAATTAACCTCCTTTTGCTTCAGTTTTCTCATTAATAAAATGAAGGAGTTGAGTTAGGAGGCTTCTGAGATCTCTTTATCTCTTTACTCTGTAAAAAGTCAAAGAACTAGAAAAGTACTGCAAAGGGTTGAAACTAGTTATTAAAAACACTTCTGGGTAGTGTTCCCCTCCCATTTTTTTAACGTTGAGAGCAGAAACTTTCTTACTCTTCTGTTTGTATCCACAGTACTTAGCAGGATGATTTAAACATAATAACTACTTAAAAGGTGTGGTTATATCTGTACATATGCACACATTTGGAAATTATTTTTGTAGAGGTGAAAATTAAACCCTTGATAGCAGATATGATCAGTAAAGAAGTAAATGTAAACAGTTTTTTCTACATAACTTTTAAAGTTACCAAAAGAATAGAAAATTAATTTAAAATAGTGTATAAAACACTTGAGAATCTACCAAAAGGACTATATGAATACAACTACAAACTTCTGTTTACAGAAATGAAGACAGACCATAATAATTAAGAAATGTTAATTGCTCATGGCTGGAATGATTCAATATAATAAAAATAATATTCTTGCCTAAATTAATATAGTTAATGTCATATCAAATCAAAAAAGAATTTCTACATAAAAACTAGAAAATAATAGCAAAATTTATACAGAGGTAAAAAAGTTCAAGACTCTCAAGAGAAAAAAATGAAAGAAGTGGGAAGGAAGGGTGCTAGCAGTAAATCTCAAATACTATAGTAATTCTCAGAGCAACTTAGAAGTAGTTATCAATAGATCAATGATTTGAACAAATTATATACACAACACATGGAAGCAAACAGAACTAGTAGCCTAATGTTTAATAAATGCAAAGATGCCAGTGACTGACATAAGGACTCACTGATTTTTTTTAATTGATGGGGAAATTGGGCAGTAGAATTGAAGAAATTAGACATCAATCAATACCTCACACTAAATACTAAGATAAGGTCCAAATGTATGTATGATATAAATATCAAAGATCACATCATGAACATCTCCCCTTAATTCTAGTTCATTCTGTTGATTATCTTTAGATTATTCTGTATATAGCTTGTTTGTACAGTTATTTGCATATTGTCAATATCATTATACTATTTACTCCTTGAGAGCAGGAACTCTTTTCCTAGCACTTATCACAGTGCTGGCACATAGTAGGCACTTCATAAATGTGTATTGCCGAACAGAAACAAATGAGAAAAAAAAGAAGAAAAAAATACCTATCAGATATATGGATGGAAGAAAAGTTCATGATCAAACAAGGGATAAAGGGAATCGTGGAAGATAAAATGGATAATTTTGATTGCATATATTTAAAATATTTTTGCACAAAGCTAAGATTAAAAGGAAATATTTTCAGTAAGTTTCTCTGATAAAGGTCTTATTTCCAAGATATATAAAGAACTTATTCTTTTTATTTATAAGAATTTATAAGAATAAGAGCCAATCACCACTTGACAAATGGTCTAAGACATGAACATGTAGTTTTCAAGGGAAGAAACCAAAATCTTATAGCCATATGAAAATAAAAATGTTTCAGATCACTAATAGAGAAATGCACATTAAAGTAATTACAAAGTTCCACCTCATACCCATCATATTGGCCAAGATATTTCCCCCCCAAAGAAAAAAAATAGCTGATGTTGTTAGAGTTATGAGAAAATAGGTACATCAGTGTATTGCTGGTAGACTTGTGAATGTGTACAACCATTTTGGAAAGAAATTTTGAAACATATTTTTTAAATGCTAACAAATAGTGTATATATACTCTTGGACCCAGCTATTCCACTGTTGGACCTATGCCCCAAAGGGATCAAAGCAAGAGGAAAAGGTCGTATACGTACAAAAATATTTTAGCAGCTCTTTTTTGTAGCAACAAAAAATTGAAAACTAAGGGGAGGCGCATCAGTTGGGGAATAGCTGAAGAAAATGTGATATATGAATGTGATGGAATATTATTGTGCTTTAAGAAATAAGGAAATAAATTATTTCAAAGATATGATGGAAGACTTGAATGAACTTATGGAGAGCAAAATGAGTAAAACTATAAGAACAATTTATACTATAACATCCCAAATTATACAGATGATTAATTTTGAAGTCATTTGTAAACTGATAATGAAGGAAATTAGCAGAACTAGAAGAACAATGTATACAATGAAAGCTGCACTGTAAAGACAACCTTGAAATCTATAAAATCATGACCAACACATGATTCCGGAAGAGCAATGATAAAGCATGCTATCTGCTTTCTGAAATAAATTCAGGGTATAGAATGAGAGAAATACTTTTGAGCAGATTATGAGGGATTTTTGCTTTACTATACATTATAGGTAATGTCTTTTTCTCTTTTTTTCTTTCAAATGACGTAAAGGGTAAGAGAAAGATAAAAAAGATTTCTGTTAATTAAAAAACTAATAAAAAATCATACAAATAAAACTAAGATTAAACACAACCAACGAAACAATGG
Source organism: Gracilinanus agilis (assembly GCF_016433145.1). Taxonomy (NCBI): domain Eukaryota; kingdom Metazoa; phylum Chordata; class Mammalia; order Didelphimorphia; family Didelphidae; genus Gracilinanus; species Gracilinanus agilis. The sequence goes on along the minus strand of NC_058131.1, from coordinate 558,799,796 downwards.
CACTACTTTCTTAGGATTAAAGTTCAACCTTCTTTTCTTTAAATAAACTTCAAGGCACCATCAGTTGTATTTATTATATTGTTATTTTGCTTAATTGTTTTCAGGGAGTATGCTTTGTAAATTAATGTTTGTTGTGATAAATCAAATTTTATCAGTAGAAACAAGATGAACTTAAATCAAATAAAGTAAAAAGAAAGAGGGAAGGGAGAAAAGGAACCAGGATGCAAACTTGGAGAACATGTTAGAATGAATTATATAAACTGATGTAGAATGAAGCACAACCAGGAAAATAATATACACAATAATTACAAGAATATAAATGAAAAGATCTCTGAGAAGTCAAATTCTCAGTAATTAAGAAACCTGTGTAAGTTCCAGAGAACAGAGAGGGAGACACAACTCCTCTCTGAGAAGTGGGAGACTACTAGCACAATACATTGTAATTATCAAATACAGTCATCTTGTCAGGTGTTTTTGTCTAATTGTTTTTCTTTGTCACCAAGGGCCATTCATTCCGGGTGGGTGGAAATAACTGTGAAATAAAAACAAAAGGCACTAATAAAATGGGTTTTGTAAAAAGGAAGCCATATGGGCTTGAAGTTTCCTAACTATGAGATCTTATCTTTGTATTTTCTAAATTGTAGAAAATAGACTTTCCTAAATTATAAGGTCTTTGTCCAGCTCTGAACTCCAGGATGACATAATCACTTTTTCCCACATTCCCAATCACTTTCATATCAGTAAATAATGCTTCTTGATTAAATAGGATTAAGTAGAGAAAAGCATTTGCTTTATCTTTTGATAAATTAAAGCAATATAAACCAACTATTTATCAGGTTCCTTTTCCTCCCATCAGAATGAAACTTTCAGAAGTTATCAGGATAGTTGAAACTCTTTCTTATTTTTATAGTTTATTCATATACACATTGTATAATTCATTTTAAGAAAGAATTGTTCATATCTCCAATCTGTGTGGGCAGTCTATAGCAGTGTTGACAAATGTTTCCAAAATTGTGTGCCCAAACTGGACTTTCAAGCTGCCTGTGAGCCCCCCACATTAACCCAGAGAGTGGAGGGAAGAAGTGCTTGCATTTGGCTGCTGGGCAAAGGGATGGGCATGTGAAAAATGTCCTTGGGCGCTATGGAGGGGGGAATGGAGCAGTCCTCCTACCCCTTCCCTCCCACCCACCCCTGGGCACCTATGCCTGGCTTTGCCAACATGGGTCTATAGTATCTTCACAAAACCAATATCACTTCTTGGATCATAGTGTTTCAAGTTGGAAAGGACATTAGAGTTCTCCTAGCCCAGTGATGGCAAACTTTTTAGAGACAGAGTGTTGGATGTGTCCCCCTAATATCCTATATGGAAAAAGGAGAAAGTACTCCCATTTGACCGTTGGATAGAGGGGTGGGTGAAGTGAGGAATGTCCTCAGAGAATGTACAGAAGGGATGGGGAGTAGCCTCCAGCTCTGCCACCTGTGAGTTGCCCAACTTACCTTCTATGTGCTCCCCCAATGGGCTGCTGGGCAGAGGAGCAAGTGATGTGAAAAAAATGTCATTAGGAATGGTGGAGAGAGGAAGAGAGCAGCTCCATGTGTGTCCATCTGCTTTTCTAATAATGAACTCTAGGAGTGAGGAGGGTAGCCATGTGCCCACAGAGAGCACTCTGTGTACCATCTTTAGTGCCAGTGCAATAGGTTTGCCATCATTGATCTAGTTCAGCCCTCCATTATGTTATGCTGTCTATATCTTTCCCTTTCTCTTTATCCAAATGATCTTTTCCATACTTCCATTCAAATTTACCATTTTTATGGAAGTATATATCTCTATATATGCAATGTTTCTCTTCCCTACCTTCTACTTTCCACAAGAGGACAAAAGTCTCTGTCTTTTGAACAAATTATATCATTCAGTTGTATATTAGCCATGAGCTCTAGTTTACCAAGTATAAGTGCAATTGATATTGTTTTTATTAATATTTCAGAATAACTACTAGACATACTCTGCATATTAGTAAATACGTAGGTGATGTTGTAAATACTGCTTCTTATTAGATACTTTGTTGTTTTCCCCTAGGAAATTTTGACTAGATTGCTTTTTTTTCCCTTTTTTATACCACAAACTTTAAGTAGATGGCAGACTCTAAGTAGACTATGACCAGCATTCATCCCATCTCTCCCTTTCCTTCTTTCTCTGAATTCATTTTCAAGTTGTATTGCATAATTTATGGTTATATTCTTCCTTGTATTATTCTTTAATTATTTCCTATGCTTAAGTTATCTTTTCTTCACTGTAGTATGAATTTCTTAAGGTCAAGAACCATGTCATATGTCCCTTTGCTATCCTCTCCACTGTCTAGCTTTCTCTACATTTAAACATGTTCCTCTTATATGGAATACCATTCCATGGACTATGTTCTCATTTTCTATACTTTAATACAAATTCAATTTATTTTTTAGGATCAACTCAAGTACACACTTTTCCATAAAGTATTGATTCCCAGATTACTTCTTACTTGTATTCACCCTTTCCAAAACTGTTGGCATTTGTCATTCATGACAATAGATGTTTATCGAATTTCAAGTGAATGCCACACAATTTAGCACTTTTTTATAGCAATAGTACCCTAGATCTGAATACTCAACAATGTAAAGATAAATATTACAGTAGAGGATTCCATGTAAAATCAGAAATCAGATAAATATCTGGAAGCTGAGTTTGATGTTGGTGTCCTTGATTGTAGGAATTGAGTGGGTGCTGGCAAAGAGGGCCCTAGGACCAGGTAATGAGCAGCAAGATGGCAAATAGAATGATATAGTCCTGGGTAGAATAGCTAATGGGTTGAGGTTTGCAGAGTTAGTGACTATGCCTCAGTTATATTGAAGATGAGGAAGACCTCTAATCATTCTGGGCTTATGAGCAGGAATATCATACTGGCTAGAGTCCCCTTTCTCTATATTTCTTTCTTTAAAAATGTTTCATTTGCTATCCACATCCAGAGAAAGAACTGCGGGAGTAGAAATAAAGAAGAAAAATATATGATTGATCACATGGTTTGATGGGGATATGATTGGGGATGTTGACTTTAAATGATCATTCTATAACAAATAGTAATAATATGGAAACAGGTCTTGAACAACGATACATCTACAACCCAGTGGAATTACTTGTCGGTTCAGGGAGCAGGGAGGGAGAAGGGATGGGAAAGAATATGAATCATGTAACCATGGAAAAATAGTCTAAATTAATTAATTAAATAAAGATAAAAAAAATGTTTCATTGTTGTGTTTTACTTTTACATTATAAACATGCATAGGAAATGGACAAAAGATATGAACAATTTTAGATTAATCAAAGCCATAGCCAGGCATATGAAAAATATGCTCTAAATTACTACTGATTGGAGAAATGCAAACCAAAACAATTCTGAGATATCACTTTGCACTCATCAAATTGGCTAAAATGACAAAAGGGCAAATTGACAAATGTTGGAGAGGAACGTTCTCTTGGTGGAGCTGTGAACTGATCCAACCATTTTGGAGAACAATTTGGAATTATACACCATTGCTAGATCTGTTTCTTAAGGAGATCAAAGAAAAAAAGGAAAAGAATCTATATGTTCCACAATTTTTATATCAGCTCTATTTGAGATGGCAAAGAACTGAAAACAGGGGATGCTTATCAATTGGAGAATGGCTAAACAAATTGTGGTACATGATTGATGGAATACTACTGTGTCATAAAAAACGAAGAGCAGGCTAATTTTAATAAAACTTGGGAAAGACTACATGGGATAATGAACAGCAAAATGAATAGAACCAAGAAAACATTATAAACAGGTATAGATTTAATTCTAAAGGAATAAATTGTGAATGCTACCCCCAGAGAGGGAACTGAAAGGTGTAAACATGAAAGATGTAATTTGTATGGATATGTCTGTCTTTTGGATTTTGTCTTCTGTGATGCAGGGAGGCATGGAAGGGCTGGGACACTTGTGGATAAATTCTATTGATTAAAAAAATTATACATTATTCTCACTTCAAGAGAAATCTCTCATAACAAGGTAAAACAATGAAGCAAAACTAATAATAGTGACTTACTTTGACAGTAAATGCAACATTTCATATTTATAGCTTTGTACTTAATTTTAAAAAATTAATAAGAATTTATTTTCTCTTCCTTCCTGGCCCTGCTCTTTAAAAAAAAGAGAAAAGAAAACCAATTTTTTATAACAAATATGCATAGTCAAGTGAAAATGAATTCCTTTAATGACTATATATATATACACATATACACACAGAATGAGACATATATATTTTTAAGTTTCATCAATGATCCTTTGGAATTATGAATGGTCATTGTATTGATCATAGTTCTGATAGCTTTCAAAGTTGCTTGTTTTTACAATATTGTTATTTAAATTGCCCTCTGAATTCTACTCATTTTATTTTTTGTCAATTTTTAAAAGTCCTCAAATTTGTTCATTAGAATCAGGTAGAATAAAGATCAGTTCCCTCACCTTGGACTACGAGTACACTTGGTTACTTTCTATTAAGTAGTTTTTATGGGCTATTTTGGGATGGTAAATAATTTTTATTAGGTTGTTTGATGGCAAATTCAGTGTAAGTATCACATAAATTACTTACTAATGAACTTCTGGAATACAACTTGCTTATAAGCTGAGCTGCCTAAATACTTGTCATATTATTTACTATACTTTTATTTATCATTAAGTCATGTCTTTTGAACTAGATTATAAACTGCTTTAGTACAAATATTACATTTTGTTTCTTCGGTAAAAACCACAGCACTTAAAATAGGACAAAGCACATAGTGGGATAATGACAAATACTTGTTGATTGATTTAACATATATTTATTGAATAGTATTAGGTGGGGTGGGGGGAGTGAGCTCATATTTGCTCAGGTATCAGCAGCCTAGAAGATCCGATGTACCCTGGGGAGAACAGGTCAATTCTAGGGCAACTCAAATATTTGCATTTACCCAAACATGGGAGCAGAATAGTCGCAGAGATTCTAGGACTGAACCAGAATGAATTTAAACCTCCAGGATGGCCCTGGAACTAATATGATTCTCAGACAACTCCAAACTGACTATTAAAGTCTTTCTGAAACTTTAATACTTTATACTTATTAGGTCCTCAGTACCAAATCTGACCTGAAATGAACAGAACCTTTCTACAGAAGTTAAAGAGGCAGGATATCCAATAAACAACTTCTTTTCCCTTAATTAACTTAATCATGTATTGGACTTCCTCGAGTCTCTTTTAGAGTAAAGATGCTACCATCTTAAGTGAAATATAAGACAAACATTCTAAGTAAAGAAAATTCATTAGCAAACAGTATAAAAAATAAGCGCTCCAGAGATATCTTCTGGAGTTTCATTGAAATATTGACAAAAGGATAATCTACCTTCTTTTGCTGATCCCATTCTTTCCATACCTCCTTTCTCCTTTTCCCATTAGAAAAAGAGATAATATTGGAAGAGATCCCAAAGATTTAATTATGAACATCATTTTCTATTATGTCTGATAATTTTTCAGGGGAATTGGGGGCAGAGAGAGGACTGAGGGAGAAGCAGAGAGAGATGGAGAGAGGCAGAGAGAAAAGGAGAGGAAGAGAGGGAGAGAGAGAGAGAGAGAGAGAGAGAGAGAGAGAGAGAGAGAGAGAGAGAGAGAAGAAGAAGAAGAAGAAGAAGAAGAAGAAGAAGAAGAAGAAGAAGAAGAAGAAGAAGAAGAAGAAGAAGAAGAAGAAGAAGAAGAAGAAGAAGAAG
>NC_058131.1:558716918-558793638 GCF_016433145.1 Gracilinanus agilis | reverse complement strand
AGGAGGAGGAGGAGGAGGAGGAGGAGGAGGAGGAGGAGGAGCAGGAGGAGCAGGAGGAGCAGGAGGAGGAGGAGACAGAGAGACAGAGAGACAGAGACAGAGAGAAGAGACAGAGGGAGAGAGAGAAAGGGAGGGAGGGAGGGAAGAAGGGAGAGAGAGAGAGAGGAAGAAGCAAAGAGAATGAGAGAGAAAGAGAGAGAGAGGCTGGCCACTCCCACTGTTCTTACATTTAGTATGATAAAGTGGACAGACTCTCCAGGACATGGAAAAGGAATCACTGCAATCTGAGCTGCTGTGAAGGGGCCAACTGTGAAGCCTTTGAAGAAATTAACACTCCTTCACCAGTGTGAGGTCTTTGAACTGAAAGCAAGTATACATTGTACTGTTTCAGTTACTAGGCCATGAGGCCCCTGGTATGAATGGGAATATGATTAACAGTTGGCATCCAGCATAAGGAAAATGTTAGCACAGAGCTCAAAATGTCACAAATCTCTCCAATTGTTAAAGAATATACATGTGGAATAATGTTAATGATTTTTGTTAATACTCTGATACATATAAGAAATAAAATATATCCTGCCCTATTACATCACGGAGTGTTAATTATCTTGGAATTTAATGATTGCATTAAACCACTACCATTATTTGTTTCTTAATTTTATGCTATACTTAGAAATTATAGACAAAAATAGCTTTGCTATTTTATAATTTTTGGCATACAGTAATGTGTTAATATAATACAATTGCTGTCCTGCCGGAATAAATGACTTGACAACTTAGAGGAAAACCAGTATCTGCAGCTTTTAACCTTCTGAAAAACTGTAAAGTAATAAATATTTATATGATGCTTTAAGGTTGGCAAATTCCTTTCCTCAAAGTTTTGTGAAAAAGGTAGTCAAAGTGTAATTATGCCCATTTAATGCATATTTAGTTTTATGCTCAGAGAAGTTGACTAAATTGTCCATGGTCACAAAACTATTATGAAAGACATAATTTGAACCCATTCTTCTTATTCCAATCTAGTGTTCTTTCTAATATACAGCATTGCCTATATATATTGTGAAAAAATGCTATCTTCTTTTTTAGCCTGGGACAAGAACCTCAGAAACATTTATTGTATTACTTTGAGTATCTCTTCTTAGAACACACACATAGAAAAACACCAATACTCCACTTTTGTGGAAAACTATTACTTCAGGAACTCAATAGATAATTCAGTGCATCAGTGATCTTAAAGTTTGTTCTCCCTTCTATGGTACAGATTGTAACCCATCCATGTCTTCTTCTCCTGTGTAATCATCTAAAAATCTTCAGTGTGTGCTGGAGGTTTTATTGAATTGGTGTTTAATTATTCAGGACTTGGGTATCTACCTGTTATTTCTAATTTTGAAAAAAAATTTTCAGTTACTTGTAGAAACAATAGTTGTTTTCTGACATTTTAAGATTCAGATTTTCTCCCTACCTTCCCCACCCCATCCCTGAAGTGGGAAATAGTCTGACATATGTTATACTAGTATTTTCATGAAATACATATTTCCATATTGCTCATGCCATGACAGAAGACACATATTACGCACACAATAAAAATCTCATGAAGGAAATAAAGTGGAAGATTACATGTTTTGATCTGAAATTAGACTCCAGCAATTCTTTCTTTGGCTATGGATAGCATATTTCATCATGGGTCCCTTGTAGATAACTTGAGAACTTGCTTTGCTGATAATAGTTTCATCCTTCACATTTGATCATTATATAATATTTCTGATATTATATACATTGTTCTCCTTATTCTTCTCACTTCACTTTGCATCAGTTCATATAAGTCTTTCCAGGTTTTTCTTATGGCACAATAATATTCCATTACAACCATATACTACAACTAGGTTCATGTATTCCCCAAGGGATGGATAACCCCACAGGTTCCAATTTTTTGCCACTACAAAAAGAGCTGGTAAAAAGTTTTGTACAGATAGGTCCTTTCCTCTTATCTCTGATCTCTTTGGGATACAGACCCAGTAGTAGTGTTGCTGGGGGTACTGCCTTTTAATGGCTACAAATTTCTGTGTTCTTTCTGTTCTTTATTTTCAAGGAAGATTCCAGGGATTGTATGGCAGTGACCAAAAGATTAGAGAACCAATCATTTATATTACAAACATAAAAATTGGATGTATATCTTCCTTAAATTTTTCATAAATAAAAATAGATATTCTTTCATCAAATTAAAATCATAATTCACTAGTTCAGTTTGTATTAAATCTGGCACAGTATATTGGAGAGTGTAACCAGAGATGAAATGTTTTATAGGTCTTATTTTTCTAGTCTTTAAATTTTTTTTGTCTTTCCAAGTTTATATTTTTACTGCATTTCCTACCCCCCACACATGCACACCCAATACACACATATACTACCCCTGATCCTTTCCAATTATTATGGAGATTGAAACTGGAAATAATATTTCAGTAGGAACCTAATGGACCATTATTAAATATGATGGGAGAATTAATTCACAGATAATAAATGTTCTTTTAAAATCACTTAAAAACAAGTACTTAGAGGTTTTGATGGATCAGTACACATGGGTCACTCCCTCTAGTGGTGCAGATCAAAATTAATTATGACATTTTATCCTAGTAAATTCTTGTCCATATTTTTTCATAAAGCTTCCACGGTTTGTCTATCCAATGTGCTAAGCACCTTCTTTTAGATCTCTTGATATCATCTGGATGCCAAGAGAACACATGGCTATCCATCAGCTATTTTTTTCTCTAGCTCATGATGATCACACCTCCTTTTCTAGTTATACACCTTTTGGCTGAATTCTTTATGCTTCTTTTCCTTTGCAATTAATGAGTAATATGGTACAGTGTATTTAAACTCAATCAAGAGCTAGTTATCAATACTATTAAACTTGTGCTTAATAGGAAAGTGCAGAGTACTGTGTTAGAGATATAGTCTCAAAACTAGAAAGTTCAAATCCCTTCTTTGGCTTCTACTGGCTTCATGACCCTTGGAAAGTCATGTCAAATAAGACAGAGTACTAAAAGTGTAAGTTATAGGAAAGGTATTGACCTTCATTTGTTGTGGAAATTTCATCACATGGGAGTGTCTTAGGTTAAAGAAATCACAAGAACAATCTTGATAATTTTTAATATAATAAATTTTAATTTCTTCCAGATTACATATTAATATAATTTTAAAATATATGTTTTCTGTTATTTTGCAACTCATTTTCTCTCTCTCCCTTCCACCCCTCCCACCTCCTCAATAATTCAGGTAATATAAGTTGCATATATATTAACATATAATACATATTTCCATGTTCATCATGTTGTGAAAGAAGACACATATTGCTTATGCAGAGAAAAATTATGGAAGAAATAAAGAATGATATGTTTCAATTTGCATTCCAATTTCATATATTCCTTCTATGGTGGTGGATATCCTTTTTTAAAATTGAGTCTCTTGGAATTGTCCTGATCTTTGCCTTGTTGATAATAATAGTTAAATCATTCACATTTGAGCATTGTACATTATTATTGTTACTGTGTATAATGTTCTATTTATTCTGCTCACTTTACTTTGTATCATTTCATATGTCTTTCTGGGTTTTTTCTGGGTGATCATCTTGTTTATCATTTCTAATGGCACAATAATATTCCATTACAATCATATACCACAATTTGTTCAGTCATACTCCAATTGTTGGATATTCCTTTAGTTTCCAATTCTTTCCCACCCCAAAAAGGCAGTTAAAATATTTTTGCACAAGTAGATTATCTTCCTCTATCTTTACTCTCTATGGGATACAGACCTAGTAGTGGTATTGTTGGGTCAAAGGGTATGCACAGTTTTATGGCCCTTTGGCCTATGCCCTACATGCTAAATATTGTGCCAGATGGTGGGGATACAGAAGCAAAGATGAAAAAATCTCTATTCTCAAGATGCTTAAATTTATTGTATGTGTATCTGTATGTGTGTGTAATAGGAAGAATATATGGAATAAATATATTCAAAACAAATATGAGGTAATCATGGAGGCATAGCCCTAGAAAGTCGAGTCTTGAAAGAAATGTAAAATTTTCTGAAGTGAAGTGAGGAGGTAGAGCATTCAAGGCTTGGGAAACAGCCTGTATAATGACAGGGAGATGAGAGGTGGAACTCTGTAGAAGAAGAACAGTAAGAATGGATGAACTTTAGAGCAATGGAAGTGGGGTAATAAATGACGAAAGATGGTTACTGCCAGGTTGTAAAGGGCCTTCACTGAAAAATAGTTTGTTTTATCATACAGGCAAGATGCTACCACTGGATTTTAACCAAGCAATGGAGTGATATGGTCAGACCAACATTTTAGTAATATCACTTTAGGAGTATATTGATTAGAGAAAGGAGAAATTTGAGGGTGAGAGATCAGTTAGGCTTCTCTAATATTCCAGGCAAGAGGTGTTAAGACTAGCTAGAGAAGTGACTTTCTGAGTGGAGAGAAGGAGACAGATTCAAGAAATGCTGTGATGGTAGAAATAACAAGACTTGGCACTTGGTTCTTCCTTATATTAAGCTTAAATCTACTTCTCTATTAACTTTCATTAATGAGAGTTCTGGTGACTGGAGTTACACAGAATAATTCCACTTTCTCTTGAACCTTGACAATCCTTCAGGTATTTGAAAACAGATATCATCTTTCTCTGTAAGTCTTCACTTTTCTGGGAAAAATTTCCCTCATTCATACCATTGTTTCTTATATGACATGGGATCCAGATCTTTTATAATCTTGGTGTAGTGAGGCTGCTGCCTCTCTTGTCCCAGACACTAGGCTTCTTTTAATGCAGCCAAAGTCTGCATTAGCTTTTATTGGCAGTCATATTACAGCATTGACTTATATTGAACTTTCAGTGAACTAAAACCCCTAATTCTTTTTTATATGAATTGCTGTTAAGGCAGGTTTTCTTCCATCCTGAACTTACACATTGATTTTTTGAGCCTAAATGCAGGCCTTCACATTTATCACTATTAAATTTTATTTCGTTAGTTTTGACTCATTATTAAACCTTCTGAAGTCTTTTTGAGTACTGGGTTCTCCCATACATTAACTTTCTCTCCCAGATAAGTAATTTTAAAATTTAATAAGCCTTTGAAGTGATCCTAGAGGTCAGACAGTCAATCTCCAATCCAATGAAGAAATCTTTTCTGCTATATCCCAAACAGGTGGTCATCCATCCTCTCACATCATTGAAATCCTTGATTAGAAAAGATGAAAAGATCAAGGTCAAGAACAAAGACATATAGGACATATTAATCATATTTCATCACTGTAGCTATAGGAGTATTATAGGAGATTGCTAATTTTTTCTGAAAAAAGAAAGTACACTATTCAACAAATATCTATTAAGTAATTGCCATCTACAAGTACAGTGCTAGGTACTGAGGATATGCAGCCAAAAGTCAAATTGTTCCCGTTCTCAAAGAAAATACTTTTGACTTATTAATTAGTAATGATGAAAAAAGGAAATGAACTTTTGTTGTAATTTGTTCTTGGAAAATACATGCAAATTCCTGATCATCCCTGCTTCCTTTCTAAGAACTCTTAGGCTATTTAATACTCTGTTGTAGAATTTGTTAGGGATTGACATATGAGTAATTTTAAAAAATTACTTTTTACCCCTTTTTGAAAATCTAATACACTGGTCCATCTCTAGATTTCCAGTACCTTTCCAGTTTCTGCATGATACCTCAGAGATAATCATATCAGAAAGTTCCCTCAGTACCTTAGTGTATAGTCATTTAGCTTTTAAAACTTTAGCTATTCTATGTAGCCACTTGCCATTTTTCATCTACCTGTGGCTTCAATTCCCTCTTCCCTATGGCTGTTCTGTCCTTTCCATATTTAAAATAATTTTTGATGTAAAAGAAGAAAGTAACATAAAAGTTTATAATCTACTAGAAATTGCAACCAGAAAGAACTTTGTATCCCAAATGAATATTCTGTTTTATAGTACTCTGGGGAAATATATAGTTATTTCAATGACTGTATCATTCTACAAAACATTCTTAATTCCTCTGGAACTGCTGTCACCAACAGTTTACAAAGCAAGGAAATTAATGTCATTCCTTTATGATCCATCATTTTTAAAAATATTTTATGGATTTTTAAATATAGCCTTTTTTGGTTTTCATTGTTTTTATTCATGCCATTTGTTTTCTTACAAAACTATCATTTCTCCAACATTCTTTCTACTTACCTTCCCAGAGACCCATACATATAACAAATAATATTTTTAAGACAAAAAAAGAAAAAAGAGTAAAATTAGCATAAATAATCCATAAATTTAAAAAGTTTGAAAATATGTACAATGTACCAACTTTATCAATACTTATTACCCTCCCGATTCTACATAGGGGCAGGTCAGGAATATCTACTTATATTTCTCGTTTGGAGCCATGCTTGTTCATGATTTTACAATATTCACTTTTGATTTTATGTGTGTCAGATTATTTCCATTTACTTTACTGTAGTATTTTGCTATGTATATATTCCTTTATTGGCTCTGCTTACTTTACTCTGCATCAGTTCACATAATTTTTTCCATGGCTTCCCTGTACTTACCACATGCCTCATTTCTTAAGAATAGTCATAATATTGTTACATTCATGTATCACAATTAGTTTAGCTATTCTCCAAATAAGGGAGAAACCATTTTTTCCAATTTGTTGCTACCACAAAAAATGTTGCCATAAACATTTTGTTGTATAGGATGACTTTCTTCTTATCAATATGACCTTTTTGACTTTAAAGCCAAGTAATAGAGTCTCTAGATCAAAAGGTATGGAATTTATTTGCATAATTCCAAATTGATTTCCAAAATGATGCACTAATTTCAAGGTTTACTAATAATGTACTGGTGTGCTTATCTTCCCATAACCCCTCTAGCCTTGACTATTGCCTCCTTTATTGATTATCTTTGCTAGTTTGAAGCAGTGCATTTCTCTTATTAGTGATTGGGGCATTCTTTTGTATTATTGTTAATAATTAGCAATTCTTTTGAGAATTGTTTGTTCATGTGTTTTTATACATGAATAGCTTTCTTTCCTTCAATTCTTAGGGAGACATTTCTTGTGACAACAAATCTATTGGGGAATGACATCTGGTAACATACATATAAACACACCCAGAAACATATGTGTTTATGTAATATATTAATTGTTTAAATATTTTGGCTATTAAACTCCTATCAGATAAATGTAATAGTTTTTTTCTCATTAGACCACTTCCCTTTTTATCTTAGATGCAATTTTGTTTATGTAGTTTTTCAGTTTCATGTAATTAATTATATATTTTATCTTTTGTAATTGCTTCTATGCTGTGTTTAAAAATAGATCTCCTTGTTTTATTGATTTTTAAAATTATTTTTATGCCTGAATAGCTTTCTTTCCTTCAATTCTTAGGGAGACATTTCTTTTGACAACAAATTATAATTTAAAAAGAGAAAAAGAACAATTCAGCAAAACCAACACATCAATCAACTCTGACAAGAAATGCAATATTTTACCCCAATAATTCCCTACTTATGCAAAGAAGAAGAGGAAATACATTTTGTTTCTCTTTTCTATCAGCAAGTTTTGTGGTCAGTATAATTCAAATTTATTGTTGTTCTTGTCTCCATTAAATTTTAAGTTACTTGAAGCCAAGAGCTATCTTTTACCTCTTTTGTATCTCTAGCACTCTGCACAGTATCTGATACATAGTAGGTGCTTAATAAATGTTAACCCAACCAACATCACCCAGACTGACCACCCAATTAATTCATTATAGTTTGTTGCAAATTCTTTTTATCTTTCTAAAAATCAAATACACCTCTCAAAGGAAAAAGATTTGCCATTATTGAAGAAAAATTAAAAAGCATGTTCATGGGAAGCAATTCATTGAAATGAATGTATAATGACCTTCCAAGGGTGACTATTTTGAAAGAGGATCATATTTATTTGGATATGGGTGGGGGGGAAAAGCATTAATTGGATGTAGAAATTCTGCTATATTTTAAAAAACCAGAAATATTATAGTTATACCTTATAGACATTTCTATGCTAGATTGATTCCAGCTCTTAGCACAAGGCTTATTCCTACCCTTTAAGAATCAAAGTCTTCTATGATTAATTGAAACCTTGAAGAAAAGGCTAAGCAAAGTGGCAGTAAAAAAAATATTCTTCCCTCTTCTTTTAGATCTCCCCTCCCCCAGTCTTTATTCTTCTGATTTATTCAAGAAAGGAAACATAAAAGCATCTTATTAGCAATTCTTATCCAGGAGATATGAGCACTTAAGGTCAAGAGAAAGGGGATTGGGGGGCTAGAGGGAGGGGGGAAGAACACCAGGAGTGAAGAAGTCACACAATGAAAAATGTCTAATTCAACTGCAATCAGAATGAAACCTAATATTATTTCTCCTTCATTTCAATTATTAGAAAAGTTTAAAGCATTTTTGCAAGCGTCTCCTTTTAACGTTCATAATATTAATGCTTGCTTTAAACTTCTACACTGAAAAGTCTGGGAAGTTGAAAAATATTGGAAAGGATTAAGATTGTTTTTCTGAACCTAAAATTAAAGTAGCATAGAAAACTGGTTAACATTAAGTAAGTAATAAGTTCTCAAAGATTGCTTCCCTTTTAGACTTGGATATGCCCCTAAACAATGCCTAGGACCACCCATTAAAAATAAAATCCATCTCCTCCTTGCAGGATATGCAGTGGTTTTGATTTAAAATTAATCACAAACTTCTTCCATCCATCAGATTAGACGCGTGTACACTTTTTGTTCGCTAAATTGGATGTGGATAGGATACTACTGACAATTCTCCTTGAAGTTTTACCTTAATTTTTCCTCCACATAAAGAAGAGTATTTTTTTGAGTATGCTATGGGTGTTGGTATTTGCAACTTCTGTGACAAACGTTCGATTTCTGTCATGAGAATTCTTTAAAGGTGGATGACCCTTCAAGCCTTATGCTTATATGCACCCATAATTCACCAGCTTTAAAAGAATTTGGGATTAAAAAAAATAGTTGACTTTGCAATTTGATTACATTTTAAAATGTTGGTGCCAGATGTGAGTTCAATTTCTTAATGGCCCTATACAAACAATTGTTTGAATTTTATTTGCGAAAGGTTAACTGTTAAGTTCCCAACATTTGCCTAGTTTTTGCCTGGATATCCTCTTCACCAGCGCAGTGCCCGAGTTACAATGGGCACTTTATAATCGCTTGTGAACTGAACTGAATTTGTATCTTTTCCTCAGTGATAAGGTAGCTTCCGGTGAAAGCTTTGAGGAATCTGCAAAACTCCTAATCAAATCTAAAATTTTATGGATAATATCAGGGTGTTTGTGTGAAAGGATTTCAAAGACCCTAAGAAAACTTGACTAATTTGCCACCCCCCCCCCCGCCCCAAAAGCCCGCAAAACTATTCTCTAGAAAGTGAAGTGTTGGGGTCGAGGGGCTCTCCCACATCTGGCCTGAGGGGTTCTGGACCCGAGGATGAGTCCAGCACTGCTGACCAATCTCTGAAGTGGAGAGCGGTCACTCTTTTCCACTCCTCCTCAGATTTCCCTCCACCTGGCCCCACAGTGTGGGGAGAGGGGAAGGAGGAGGGGGAAGGACCAGAGGGATGGGCTGGGGAGAGAGAAGAGAAGAAGTCTCCGGCCTTACAACATCTTTCATCACCATGCCTCCTTCCCCCAACCCCCTCCGCCCTCTTTCCCGACCTCCAGAGCAAGCTGGACAGAGAGGGGGCCCCTTTCTCCTTTTCTACCTTCTCTGTCCCCACCCCCTGGGAGAAAAAGCAGGGTCTTTGTGGCCCTTCCCCCAGAGCAGCGCCAGAAGCAGAGGGGGCGGGCCATAGGGCAGAGACTTCGCCTGGCCGCCTGACCCCCAGGTGCATTGTCCAGCCGCGACCCCCCCCCCAACTCCATGCCGCGACCCTCCCCTCCCCCCATTTGTCTGTCCTGCTGCTCCTTCCAGCGTCTCCTTCCGCCTGGCCGGCCATCCTGCCTACCGGTCACCAGAGGCCAGATGCACAAAGTAGTCCGAGGCTAGCGGTGGCGGACACCGGAGGGAGGGAAGCAGCTCTTGTCCATCCCGCCTCCGCCCTGGCGCCGCCGCCTTCTTACCCCGCCCCTAGCTGGGCTTCCAGTTCGCTCCTCCTTTAGAACGTGGGTCCGTGCGCTGGGGCCCGGCCACTACGGCCAGAGTCTAACCCCAGCCTCAGCTCTAGTCCATGCTCAAACCTATCAGAAGAAGAAGCTCCGCTCTTCTGTGCTGTTCTACGCTGCGGCGGATCCCCATCACGAAACCCAGGCTGCTCGGTCCCCAAGCCAGCCTTGGCCCTTCAGGCGGAGCGGGGAGGCTGAGCCAGACTGGGGAGCCCCGAGCCGCCCAGGTGGAGTTTGGGGGGAGCATGCTGGGGCAGCCCTATTGAATGGCGCCTTCTCCACGATCTCTAGCCAGGCTGCGACCACCCGGGATGCTGCTGCGAGCCCTCCTGTTTCTCCTCATCTCTGGCCCAGGTGGGTACCTTATTTTCTGGAGGGAATGGAGGGAAGGATGAAGGGTTTTGAGGAGAGTAGCATGAGACTCGGGGAGAAGGGTCTGTGTGTATTAAGTGAGCTGGGAGTCCTAACGGTCATTCTGGATGACCCCCAGGTTAGAGTGTCCCCCGCTCGTAAGGTCTGGAACCCTGGAAGGGCAAGGGATGCAAAAGTTATTGAGGCTGCTGTGTAAAACGGAGTAAGCCCCCTCCCAGTATATCAGACCCGGCGAGCAGCCGCAGATTCAGAGACCACGCTACTGTGACTGCTGTCCACTCGCAAGCACCCCCCCACCCCCAGTCCCTTCCTTCGTCCATTGTCCGGGCTCCGGCCCCTCTCCCCGCCTCCTTGGCTGGCCCGCGGGACTCCCTTTGCCTAAGCTGAGGCGGTGGCCGCACGTGGCTTTATTTATATTGTTTCCGTGGTGGCCATGGTGTCGCCTAGGGGGCGCCCCATGAGACTACAGACGGCGTGGACCAAGGGGACTCCCAAAACCTAAGGGGGAGGAAGTGGAGGCAAATCTAGAACCCCTATTCTTTTCTCCCACCTTCATTGCACCCAGGGGACCGAGGAAGAGGTGAAAGCAGGAGAGATAAGGATTTCTTTGCCAATTTCCACTGGCCATGGGAATAAGGAAAAGGGGATTTTCTGCTAGCTAGCTTTTCAGACATTTGTAGGACGTCGAAATCAGTTTTATTCCTTCCGTCTTTTGAGGGAATGGTATACCAAAGGGGAGAGACTGGTTTGTGTTCCCTGTGGTTTAACTTAGCTGGAGGAATGTTTCCCTACTTGCTTCTAAGTTACAAGCTTCCAGGGGTGGGAAAAGTGGGGGGAACCATTGTAGTTAATTTGCTTGTTTTCAAGGTGTAAAAATTTGGCTTTAATTTTTAGGGAAAAAAAAGTTAAATGTGCGATTGGGAACAAAATAAAAGCTTTCCGGAGTCATCTGCGATGCATGGGATTATTAGGGACTCACAAAGATGTAGTTGGAAAACATTAAGTGAAGTAGGAATTCCTTGCTTGTGATGTTGAATTTCATTTAAGATTCTTGAAGAACAGCATTGATGAGAAACTAAGAAATCAATAGTAAGGAGCTCCTGCCAGTGTGATCATGGATCCAAGACGATCACATTGCAGGAATTGGAGTAAAAAAAATTAATTTTTTTTAAATTCCCGAAGTCTAAACTCAAAATCTATCAGTACCATGGAACCATAAAGGGTTAGAATTAAGTAAAAAGAGGTTATAGGAATTTAGTTAGATATCGTATTCTTAAGGGGTCAGAGAGAAGGGCCATGGCTGTATGTTTTGAGGATAAAATCTTTCCCCATCTGATAAAATGTTTATTACTTGATTAAGCAATCTCCTCTACCAATGGGTATATAGACTGTAAGGACCAATTAGTTACACTTTAAAAAATTGTTAGCACTTTGAAAAAATTGAAATAAAGGTTTCCTAATTCTATCCCTTCCTAGCTTGCTAGAAACAAAAGTATATAATTTGAAAATTCATTGATTGTCCTAGCTTGAGCTACAGAAATTTGTCCATAGTTTCTCTTTGCAGAAGAGTGGAAGTTGTTGGTATAAAAGGACTAATATTAAAATCCAAATTTGTAATTTATCACAAAAGATAAAATTTCTTTCTAAAGGAATAGGTGTGGAGAGGGTTCCAAAACACTTCAAGGGATGAGGAAATAAACTTGCTTGTTCACAGAGTCAGGGTTTTGCTAATGATTTCTTGTAAAATTAGACTTTTACGACTTACCCTGTTCAAGATCTTTTTTGACAAGCTTGTAAAAGTAGCAAACAGCTTGTGCTTAGCGGTTTTCATGATATAAGCAAGAGACTTAGAATAGTATTGTTTTAGTGAGAACTAAAGTTATTAACATTTTACCTAAGTTAATGAATAAGGGCAGACTATGAAAAAAATCTGACCATTATCTTTGCTAATTCTGTAGTTAGAATAATCAAACATTTCAAACTGAAATCTTATGCAAAATGTTGATGTATCTGTGTATCTGAACATGGCAAAGCTGAAATATTACTTATTAAAGTTAATATGTATGTTCTGTTCTTTGTAGTCTCATAGATATGATAATTGATTATATACATATAATTCCTTGTATGCCTTCCTTTTTTTTTTCCTTTCAGGAGTGTGGTGTTTTAGTGAACTGTTCTTTATAAAAGAGCCACAGGATGTAACTGTCACAAGAAAGGACCCAGTGGTTTTGGATTGCCAGGCACATGGAGAACTTCCTATTAAGATCACATGGCTAAAAAATGGAGCCAAAGTTTCCGAAAATAAACGGATTCATGCTTTATCTAATGGCTCTTTATATATCAGTGAGGTAGAAGGCAAACGAGGAGAACCATCTGATGAAGGACTTTACCAGTGTTTGGCTCTCAACAAATATGGGGCCATTTTGAGCCAAAAAGCTCATCTCACATTAGCAAGTAAGTCTGTTTTTATCATACTTTGTCTTGCATGTATTGATATGCCAAAATCCTGAAAATAACAAATTGTCTTTTTCTTGATGGTTTTGAAGACAAACAGAAAATGCCAATCAAATATACATGAAGAAATTTCAACTTCATTTTGTATCTGGATATTAAAATGAGTAGTTGAGAGCACATGCCAAGTTGGATTTGGCCCTGTTTCTGGTTTCTACCAAGACAGGCCTTTGAAAGTTGTTTGGTATGGACTTCAAGGCATCAGAACATTTTCCATGCAGTTGAAAAGCTTGGTCACCTTGACAAAAGTTGATACAGGAAGCTCTTGGTTTGGAAATTGATTGTTAAGCTCTTCTATTCACAAGTAAAACAGCTATTCCTTATACTTCTGTTTTGTAGGTGATCTTTAAAGGTGAAATCATTGCATTTTGCCTCATTCTTGTTTTCTGTGCCTTAATTATTTTTGGATTGTATAGATCACAGATGTTACTACTTATTTAAAAGAGATGATTAGTAACATTGTTGTTATTTTCCTTCTTGGAAGGATAGTGATTATAGTCATCTCTATATTACATCAAGTGGGATGGAAACCAGATTGACTCACTTTTTTTAAGTGTCATAATATTTGCATTCTAAATTTCCTTTCTCTTAACTGTTTTACCTACTAACAGTGAGTATGTAAAGACATACCCTAAAACTCAGACTAGAGATTCCTTAAGAAACTCACTGAAGCTGAGTATTCAGATCTCAAGGCTATAGCTTTTTATCTTTAAGCAAGTCACATTGCATTTGGTCATGATAGCATATAATTCAAGACTTTGAAAAGCCCTCAACTTTTCTTTAAAAGCTTTTAGACATGCAGTCTTCATAATTTGGTTTGTGCATTTAAAAGACAGTGTACCTGTATCAGAAAATTTAATGTTTGTAATATCAGAGGCAGGAATATTTTTGTATGATATAAGTTTTCCATGGAAAATATCCAACTAGTTTGCTAAAGTTGGAATTTGATAAGCTAATGGCTATAACTATAGCTATTATAAAGTTCCATTGTCATATTCTTTATATTAGTTATCTAGTATATCTGTAGAAAAGTACATATATAATTATATAGTACATTCAGAGAGGTAGTACTCTAGCATAGAAGCCAGGGAGATCTGATTTCATGTCCTACTTCTGTCACATACTGGCTTAATGACCCTGGAAAAGTCCCTTAACCTCTGATTCTCCAGGGCCTAGAACAGTTGCCTAGAATCTAGCAATTCCTAAGACTTATGTTCTTAACCTTTGTTTATATCTTGGACACCTTTGACTATCTGGTGAAGTCAATAAATCCCTTCTCAGAATTATAATGTTTTTAAATGCATAAAATAAAGTGTATAGTATTATAAAAGAAACTGATTATATCAAATAAAGTTGTGAAAATATGTTTTGAAAAACAAGCTAAGAAACCCTGTCTAAAGTTATATGTGGTAGAGAAGATACCAACCCACATTCACAGAGAGTGTTTCCTTATCCAAGACTTCCTGTCAGTGGGATATATAACTCTATGCTTAATAAGTTATAAATGGAGTACTTTAAAAAGAATACATTTTAGGGATGATGTTTTATTTCTCAAAAACTTGACATCATATTTCTAATTCTATATTCTTTAAAAATAGAAAAAGAATTGAAAAAGGAGGAAGTTCTGCTTAATAGTTTTTTCTCTAATTATTTGACAATTTTGATTGGCTAGGTATTTTTAATAGTAACAGTAGCTCCCATATATACAGTACTTAAATGGTTTATGAAGTGCTTTATGTATAGCATCCTCACACCAGCCCATTTGGAAACTGTTATTCATTATCTTCATTTTATTAAGTTTATGAAATGAGGAAACTGAGGCTTGAGAAGTTAAGTCACTTGCCCTCAGGGTCATATTGCTAATATGTGTCCAAGGTATAATCCAAATCCAGGTTTTCCTATCTTACAAATGCTCTGTCATTTTCGGGATAGTATTTTAAATGCTTTCATTGTTGTTGTTCAGTCATTTCAGTTGTGTTCAACTCTTCAGGACTCCATTTGGGGTTTTCTTTGCAAAGATACTGGAATAGTTTGCCATTTCCTTCTCCAGCTCATTTGACAGAAGAAACTGAGGCAAACAGGGTTAAGAGGGACAAATAGGGTTAAGTGACCTGTCCAGAATCACAAAGCCAGTAAGTGTCTGACCTCAGATTTGATCTCAAGCCTTCTTGACTTCAGTACTGGAGCTCAGTCCACTGTACCATATAGTTGCCCCAATGACTAGGTTCTATTAAGAGGCAGTGTGGTCTCAAAGTCAGGCAATCCTGAGGTCAGTCCCCCAAGAATATAAATTGGAGAGGTGAGAACTGTATTAGTAGTTGGGAGTTTCCTCATCCAGGAATATTCTTTATCATCACAACTCCAATCCCTATTATTTAAAGCAGTGGTTTTAAAAAAAAATTGAGGTTGTGGGATCTTTCTGCAATTTCTTTCAAAAAATAAAAAAAACTCCAGGCTTTTTTATGATGTTGAAGGGAATTTTTCATGTTGAAGCATTTGCAGATTAAACAAATGTCTATCATGATCACAAGTTCAAAGAACTTTCAGAAGTTTTATGAAATCTTGGTGTTCCTTGAAACAAAGTTGAAATTTCCCTGGTAGTGAAAATTTCTAATCTGGAGTGACAACAGCTGTCTAAGAGGTATAACAAAATTACAGCATTTGATTTCTGACGGGAACTTGATAGTGTTAGCCCTGAGTAAAGGGAAAAAGGAAAGAGTGCTACACCTGGGTTCTAAATTAACTTAGGACACTTAATTGCTGTGTGACTGTATGGAGCATCCTTTGGGAGCATCAATTATCTCTTGTCAAATGGGAATAATTATAACCTCCCTAGGTTCTACACATGTGAATTGTTCTAATTTCCAAAATAGGACATTTAGTATTTTATCATGGCTTTCTTCTTTTTGTGTGTGTCTTTAGAAAATACAGCATTATTAGTTTAATTAAATATTTTAGAAGTCATTGCATTATGACTATTTAAAGTTGTAAATGTCTTAAGACCTTCTAGTAAAAGTGATCAAAGCGATATTTTGTCCTTAAGCATAAACTGTAGTTATCTAAGATAAAACCAAATCAATCTATAAACAGTTTTTGATACTGAATATTGTTCTTCAGTTATTAAACCCATATCACCATTTTAATTTTGAAGCTACCCAATTCTAATAGCTAAATTATCTTGACAAATTTGTACTGGATTATAGGTTTAAAATATGACATGTGGGATGTGTGAAATCCTGTCATAAAAAGGATATTATTTGTACTTGTCATTTTGAATGAACAAAGTTGTCTTGGTATCTTAGAAGCAATGTCAATTGTTGTAGACCCTAATGACTTTATCTTGTCTGGGTAAAGAAGTTATACATATTAAACAGGGAGAGAATAGGCATAAAGTGGGCATTCTTTCTTTGAGAAAAAAGCAAGTTCTACTGTAGACACTGATAGCAGCAGGATTCAAGTATGTGCCTTTTCTTTGCTTGGTCAAAGCTTTCACCAGAAAGCTTATCTTTTGCCTCAGAAGTGTAATAATGCAGCATTTGGAAATCTAAAACTTTAATCTGTGCAGTAGTTTAAGGTTTTAAATACACAAGGAGATCAGGTCTTGGTTTCTAAACTTAGGAACTGGAAGCTGAAAGTTGCACTCTAGGCAAGAATTCCATTATTCATGTGTAAATTAGGAATTCACAGGGTTAAAAGGTTAGAAACTGGCCAGGATGAGGTTTACCCTTGTGATAAAGAGCAGATGACCCTCATTCATTGGCCAAAGCTTTCATGTAGCTCTTCTGCAAAGTTAGTGATTGCCATGAATTGTTCTTGTGGAATGCAGAAATTCAAATGTGAACCGGCCTTTCCTTAAGTGTCACTATGGAGCCTTATCTCATGAGCACATCAGAGCTGGTCTTTCGGGACAAGGTTCCTCCCCAAGGCCCCAAGGCTTTGCTTTCCTGTTGTTCATCCATGCACAAAAGAATTTGGCCAACTTAGATTTTTCTAATGGATCTCTTTTTAAAGGAAACTATAGGGTTAAAGTAACATTTAGCTAAATTTTTTTTAAAAACACAACTTTTCTTTGATAGTAGTTTTATATTTTCATGTAACTAGAACAGAAAGGGCTGGGGGTGGGTGGGAGGGAAAACTGTGGGAGGACCTTCTTTTTCCAGCAGGGTTCTTTGTGAGGCAACATGTGGAGTAAAATGTTAAAGAAATGAGTCAAGGATTAAATGGTTTATTATAAAGTTAAATCAATACTGATGTTTCTGGCAATATGATATTTATTTTTAGGTGGTGAGTCTATATGATACATAAGTGAGATTTCAACTTTTAATTTTGTCAAGATTTTCCAAATATGGCAGGAAGACATTTGCAAGATTATAATTTTGCATTTCTGTTTTTGAAATGAATAAAATAATGATCCTAGCAAAAGTGAGAGCAAAGAAAAAAGTCACTTTTAAATAAAGTTAAGTTGAAATAAAGGAGATTGGGAAAAATAAAGGATGAGAGGCTGAGCCCTTATAAAGGTCTGTAATTGGCTGTAAGGTAGTGATTGGTCAGGAAGCTAATTGTTTATTTCCTTTCCATAAAAGGTGGAAATTGAAATCCTGTGGTTGAGAGAAAAGAATACAAAGCAGGCTTATTCTTCTTAGGTATTTTTTTAAATGTCTATCTTCACTTGGATAGAAAATATTTTTTTTTGTGATTCAGTTTTTGTAACTGGAATAGCAAAAGAGTAAAGAATGATTGTGCTAAATTTCTTGACATTACGTAAAACACTTTTTAAAAAACTTAAGTCAACAGACATTTTTAAAGTATGTAGAATTTTTTAAAACTTAATGATTTTTTAAGTTGAGATGAAATCTAATGATTTTCCAGTCGCTACATACCTATAATAAAATTTAAAAAGTAATAATTATAACATTTAGTGGATGCTACACTAATTAGTAAAGGGAAGTAAAAATTCAGTCTTTGATGATCTTATTTTTTAAGTTTTGCTAGAAATATGTGGATGAAATGGAAAGTAATTGAAATTTTTAAGTTGCATTAAAGTAGAAAAGGGAATTGATTTTCAAATGTGGTTTGAAACTAAAAAATTAGAAAGAAATGAAAAGTGACCTATGTTTTATGAGTTAAAACAATGACTACCATTTATATAGTATTTTGTGCTTTGCTAAGGACTTTACATTATGTAATTTGAATCATGTGAGGAAGTACAAAGATATTTTTCTGCCCATTTTACAGATGAGGAAGCTTAGGTCATTTAGCTAATGACAGAGGCAGTATTGAAGAGTAAGCATTTCCTGATACCAGTTCTAGAATATCTTATTACTCTACCTTTTAGGAGTTTTAAGAGAAGTTACTTGCACCAAAAATAGGCAAGGTTTTGCATATATATTATTAAAATTTTGAGTGATGATCATGACTATAAGTGCTATGGATTGCAAAATTCTTTCTCTACTTTCTTGCAGTTCCCTTTAAGCAAATATAATGCATTCGTAAATGAATATGTGACATTTAACAGAGTGCTGGCCTGGAATCAGGAAGATCTGAATTCAAATTTGACCTCAGACACTTACTAACTGTGTGGTCCTGGGAATGTCATTTAACCCTGTTTGCTTCAATTTCTTCATCTGTAAAATAAGCTAGAGAAGGAAATGGCAAGCCCCGCCAGTATCTTTGCCAAGAAAACCCCAAATGAGGTCATGAAGAGTCAGACATGATTGAAACAAGTGAACCAATGACAAACGTGGCATTTATTAGTTAGACAGGAGAATAAAGAATATTTGGTTTTAAAAAACAGGACTGTGACAAAGTCTGTGATATTCAGAAGGAAAAATAGTACACCCTGTTTTTTAAGGTTTGACACTTTTTAGAATTTAAAGATCTACTTTTTTGAAGAAATTATTCTCTTTGAAAATTGTAAAGTGCTATATGTGTTAACTTCATCTCCTTCTTTTCCTACTCCTCCATTTTGAAGTTTTCAAAAGTCTTCTGGGTTTTTTAGTACATGTCTAACAGATTTGTTTTAAAGTGACACTTGGCTTTTACAGGATGTCTGCTTAAAAGGTTTATCAGGAACCTGATAAACTCTCAGTAATTGTACTACTTATTCTTTTTGTAGTTCACTAAAGAGTATCAATTTTCACCTGCAGGAATCTGATTGTCTCTCAAAACTGCCAAAGTTTTTCTTACTCCCAACATACCCGTCCCTCCCCTGCTCCCCTTGTCAGCAGGGGCTACTGCAGAGGGAGATTATGATTTCCTTAGAAAGTATTCATTTTAGTAGTAGATGAAATTTACATCACATTTTAAAGCTTGCAAAATATCTTGAATACATGAATCTAAATAAATTAGATTGACACAACTTTTAATTTTATCTTCATTTTACAAATGAGAAAACTACTGAGGCTCAGAGATAAAATGTGCCTTGCCCTTCAGTCACATAGCTAGTATGTTAGAAAGAGAATTTAAACCTAGGTCTAGCTGACTCCTCAAGTTCAGTCTCATTCAGTCTTCTGGTCACTACCATTGGTTTTCGTTAGACTGCCAAAGGAGTGTATGACCAAAAAAAAAAAAAAAAAAAAAAAAAAAAAGGTTAAGAACCCTTTTCCTACACCACAGTGCCTTTATTTTCTTTTTCATAGCTTTGTACAGTAGTTATTGAAAGAGAGTATTTTGTATGGTCTCCCTTAGTCATTCAGATCTGATTATTCAAAATAAAGTAGTCTTATCCCCAGCAGTTGTTTGTCTCAAGATTTGTTGTTACTTTTGAATTTAAAGCTAGGTGTATTGATATACTGTAGAGTGGTTAAAAGAAGAGCAAAAGATGAATTATTAAAGCAGGATTTTAAAATATAGAGTATTTCAAGAGAAGAAATAGAACATATTTGTAGAGATGTCTTTCAAGGTTGTTTTTTTTTTAATTCAAAGGCCTGACAGTTAAATTGAGATTGATTTCTTTCATTCTAAGCTAGTAATCACCACTTATATGAAAAGTAATCAAAGATCTTAACTCAGGCATTTTATTGAGCATAAAACAGCAGCAATTATTCATTTAAGTCTTTTAGGAGGTCTTAAAAATTATGCTTAAAATTAAGTGCTATATATGAAAACACTATACAATATTTATTAGTAGTAAACTCAGGCAAACAGAGATTTGTGGTTTCTAGTACAATTTTATTTTTTTGTTTTACCCTAGTGTATGGAAATGCACATTTTATCTGGCATTTGTTAAATCCAGAAAAAATGCAATTTTAGAAAGTCTGCATACAATTTATTGGGGCTTTAAAATATCCTGGGCACTTTATAGAATCTTAAGGCAGTTTATTCCTTCAGGAGAACTAAGTGGCTTCTCTTGTTTTTAATTAAGATTTAAAACTCACTATTCATTGTTCAGTAAATGATAGGGAGAAGAGAGATGTCCTTGTATGAAGTAGAAGCTCAGTAAATGTTGGTAGATGATAATGTTATTCAAGAAAGGCATATTTGTACTGAATTGCTCAATAAACATTTCTGGTAGTTAAGCAAAATTGATGCTTTGTTTGAAACACATGTTGCACAAGATAAAGAATTAACTCCTTCAATTACATACAACTAAAATTAATTTGAGCAATACTTTGACTTTTTAATACATTTTTTAAACCTCAGGTTCTAAAATGCACTTTTAATAAGCCTTAAATTTTTTTTTCATTTACACAGGAGACTTGAATTTTTAATGTTAACTTTATTGGCTTCAGATAGGTTTACCTTTTGATATAATTATATTGTTTATAGCTTCAGTATTTGTAGTGGTGAGATTAATGAAAAGTGTTTGGATAATAAAGTAATTGGTGCTCAGCTTTAGTTTCTAACTTTCTTTGCTTAGTTTAACTTAATCTCTAAACCTATTAAAAAGGAACATTTTATTTCATTCTAAAATGTTGATTTATGAAATAATGATGGAGATCCTGAACTGTTGGGAAAAGAGGTTTGCTACATCCTCAGGAATGCTGTGCCCCAGAAAATACTTCACCATTGTTCTTTGAGGTATACAGATCAGAGTCAGGAGGCCTGCAGTAATGGCAGAGTATTGTGGGGAAAAGGTGGCTTTGGTCCTCGTCAAGCTTCTTGTTCCACCATCATGAAGAGAGTATGTCTAATAGGTTGGAACTCCTGGATACCTCCTGCACTTCTATTTCTGGAAAACACCAGCCATGTTTCATTTTACTTTATGCCATCTAGTTATTGCCTCCATAGAATTGCCAACTTCCTTACAGTCCTCAGAAATACCCTTTCCCTTCTCCATTCTCTACCATCTGGTTGAATAATCAAATCAATTCTACTCCTGGATGGGGATGTATCAGTCTACTCCTGGATAGTCCCATTTACTATCCCTGTAACTTTCCAAACTAGAATTTCTCTATGCCCACTATTCTTCTATCTGTGTCATTTCCCTGATTAAAATGTAAGATTTTTGAGAGGAAGAACTGTCTTTGCTTTGCATTTGTATCCCCAGGAAAATGTAAGGTTTTTTGTTCATTCTTTCATTTTTGATCTCCAGTAGAGTTATTAATTAAATTGGTGCTTCTAGATATTTTTACAATCATTTGTGTTTTACTATAGAGATACAAACATTGTATAAAAATAACAATATTTAGTGTTTGGTGTGTGTAAATGGTCAAACAAATAGTAATAGCAATCTTTTCAGTTAATTCAGTAGTACCTGTGACTCATTCATCCTTTGGTAGGATCCATAGAAATCTCCTTACTTCCTGATCTGAAGATTTGTGTAACTTTGAAGATAATATGCTATTTCCTTAAATCTCTTATATCACTTTTAATTAATTGTTTTAAGGGAACAAAAATCTATTTTTTTTCTCTCACCCAACTCCTTCATCATGGATATGTGGATATGTGTATCTGTGCCTTGTGTCCATCACCTGTGCCTTCTTATAGATCCTCTAGAACTGAGGTGTCAAACACTTAAACACTTGGCACTCCCAAATGCTGGCCAAAACAAATTAAAATGTAGTACTTATCTGATTTTAATGTGTTGATATACACTATTAATAGAAGAGAAATATAGAAACATGTGTGGCTTTCTAAGTCAATACATTGCCTGCTAGAATCCTTATGTATGCTTTAGTGGCCCTGGTTTATTTTTGTAATTAACACCACTATTCTAGAGACATGGTTAGTCATTCTTTTGATAGAGTTCCCAGGCCTTTCAGAGCTGTTTTTCTTTATAATGGTGTCCTTGTACAAATTGTTCTCCTACCTCTGCTCATTTACCTCTATACTATTTCCTACTACCAAGGATTCTCTGAAATTGTCTCTTTGGTCATTTCGCATGGTATAGTAATATATTCCCTTAAAACACATATTCTACATTTCTGTTCAGTTATTCCTCAGTTGTCTAAAAGACAATTGAAGGTAGCCTAGGAGGGACTTTAGAAAGACATCTCTTTCCCTTAATTTTGCAAATGATGGAATAGAAGTGAGAAGTGAGTAATAATAACATTAATAATAAATAAGGTCATGTTTATTAAGTGGCAGATCTGGGATTTGAACTTGAGTCCTTATTCCCTGATAAATACTATTCTCTACCCTGCTCCTCTCCCAACAGTCTAAACGTTTGACTTGTTTTTGCCTATTGTTTCTAGCCAAAGTAGATATGGTGCTATTTGCAGTTAATCACTTATGAATACTGTTAGTCACTTATTTTCAGTGGAAGAAGTTAATTACCATAGAAGAAGGAGAAAGAGTACTTTTCCAAATGGGTGGGTAGGGGAAGGGTGGCTGAAAATTTGGTTTTATGTGTTCAGCTTCATAATTAACTAGTCTCTCTTAATTTTTTCTGACTACAAAAATATGTGTTCCTTCCCTTCCACTTTGTTTTGTTTTGTGTCTTTTTTTGTTATTATTTTTAGATCAGCAGAATCCAGTCATTATTTATTTAATTTTTAAATCTTATTTTTGTCATTTGCTTTTATCATATGTTTTTAAATTCCTATCATTTTCTTTTGTGTGGTAGTGTTATTATCATTAGCTTCACCCCTTTCTAATTAAGCCCTTTTCAAAAAATAACTATCAAAAAGCCCTCTGTTCTATCAAGACAGCACAATAAAGCAAAAGAAATCCACAAAACCCTATCCAGAAATACATGTTTCATTCTGTACCTCTAGACTATCATCTCTGTAAATACATGGGAAGCATAGTCTTTTGGGGTCATTGATTGGCCATTGTTTTGATCAAAGCTTTAAAGCATTTTATTCTCCTGGTTCTGCCCACTTTATTCTGTTTTAGTTCATAGAAGTTTTTCCCAGCTTTCTTTGAATCCATACCTTTCATTATTTTTTAAAATTAAGTTTATTTTTTCAATGAACAAAACCAACTTTCTCATCTTCCACTATTGAAAATGGAAACAAAAAACCTTTGAAACATATGTATGATGAAACAAAACAAATCTCTTTATTACCCTTGTCCAAAAATATGCTTCTTTATGTACTTTGAGTTTATCACCTCTTTTTTGTTATTGTCATTTCTCAATAAAGAGACATTCCCTAAGTTTCCACTTCTTTACCACTACAAAAAGAATTACTTTAAATGCTTTTGTACATATGAGTCCTTTTCCTCATTTGGGGAGAGAGGTGGATAATAGATAATAGGTAATTGACCTAGTAGTGGTATTGATTGGTCAGAGGATCTGATGGTTTAATGATTTGAAGGGGAAGGAAGGATAATTCCAAATGGTTTTCCAGGATTATTGAACTAGTTTAAAACTTTTCCTACCTTTGCTATATTTGTTTTCATGAAGTCTTTCCAGTAATCATCATTTTCCTTTCTTGGCAATATGATAGGTTTGAGGTGGAACTTCAGAGTTGTTTTAATTCATATTATTATTATTATTAGTGATCAGGTCCATCCTTTCATGTGATTGTCATATCTGAGGAATAGCCAGAAGGATAGTTTTAGGTATATTGTAGAGTGCATGAAGAGAAATAATGCATTATTAAACTAGAACTAGGTCGTAAAAGACTTTAAATGCCAAACAGACAAGTTCATATTTGATCTTAGAGGCAATAAGGGAATCAGTGGCATTTACTGAGTAACATGGTCAGACTGAAAATTTAGGGAAACCATTTTGACAATGGTGTGAAGGATGAATTGGTGACCAATGAGGAGAATATTGGCTAGACTAGTAGTTTGAGGGCTGAACTGGGTAATGGTGAATGTGAATGAAGAAAAGGGGACAAATGGAAGAGTGTTGTATAGCTAGAGACTGGAAGTTTGCCAAATGATTATAAATTAGAGTGAAGGAAAATGGAGGAGTCAAGGATGACAGAGACTATGAATCTGGGTAACCAGAAGAATGATAATACTCTTAATAGTTATAGGGAAGCGTAGAGGAGGGTTAAGTTTAGAGAAAAAGATGATGACAGAAAAAGTAAATGCCAAAGGTAGAATATGAACCTATAATTTTTTAATATCAAGCCCATAATTCTATCTGCTACTCCTTCAAATTTGTCTTTTTGGTTGAAGGGGGGGTTGTTTTTAATCTACACTTGTGATTTTATGAGAGCTCTGGGGGTAGACACTTTGTACTCTGATGCAGATCTATATTATCTTAAAGAGCTTCCTAGAAGTGCTAGGAGATTGACTGCCTATGGTCACACAGCTACTGTGTGTCAGAGGCAGAATTTAAACCCATGACTTAGTGACACTGAAGTCATCTCTCTAACTATTAAATTTTACTTCTCTCATTGAAATTGATCTATAGCTATAGATGTCTGTGAAAAAGCTAAAGGACAGATGAATTGATAGAATGGAAATAATCAATTAAAGTCAATGGTTGCTTTTTTGGAACAATAATTAAAGGAAGACTATTAGTGAAGTTTTTATTTTTAGTATGTTAATACTTTTATCTTCTCAGGTAATCAATCAACATGCATTTATTAAGCACTTAGTAGGTGCTAGGCATGAAGATAAAAATACAATGAATAAAACAACCCCTATTTATGTTACATTCAGTCAGAGGAAACAATATACATACCCATATATATGTCAGTTGGAAGAGATTACATACATATATGCATATGTGTGTATTCATAGAGATTTTATACAGGTTAAATACAAAGGTAGTTGAAGGATGACACTAGAAATTAGGGACATTCTGAAAAGACTTTATATTGGAAGGTAGTTCTTGATCTGGATCTTGGAAGGAAATGATGGATTGTATGAGATGGTGATGAAGAGGGGAGTACATTGTAAACATTGGGAATGACCATTTTAAAGTTCTGAAGATGGGAGATCTACTGTAAGTGAGAAATAGGGAAAAGTCTAGTTTTGGCTGGACCATAAAATATAGGAAGTGGGAGGAGTAATGTATAATGAAACTATTAATATATAATTAAATGATATTCACATATGTAATATATAATGTGTAGTATATAATTGACATATGTATATAATATTTGAATGAAATAGAATACATAATGAAACTGAAAAGTGTAATGTATAATAGAGCCAATTTGTAAATGGTTTTGAATGGCAAACAGAAGAGTCAACATTTTATCTTAAAGGCAGTAGGGAACTACTGAACTTTACTGAGTGTGGGAGGGTGGGATCCTCAAGTCACTGAAATATCTATGTGGATGGTGGATTGAAAAGGAGAAAGACTAATTAGGAGGTCATTGCAAAAGTCTAAGGGGAGGTGACTTACGGATTGAATTAATGTGACTATGTTAGTAGAGACAAGGGATTGGGTGTGAGAGATTTTATAGAAAGAGAGACAGCAAGATTTGGAAATTGGATATATGGAATTAGGGAAAGTGAAAAGTCAAGAATAATGCTGAGGTTGTAAAGCTGGAAGCCTGGAAGTATCATAATACTTTTGACAGAAATGGAGAATTTTTTTTGAGGAATGAATTTGGGAATGAAATTTGGTGTTTCATTTTAGACATGCTGAATTTGAGATGTCTCTGGTACATCCAATTTGAAATGTCCCAAAGATTGTTGATGATGCCTGCTTGGAGTTCCAGAAAAAGACTGGGACTAGATATACAGCTCTGTGAATCATCTACATATAGATGATGATTGAAATCATGGGAGTTGATGAATTCACCAGAATAGAGAGAGAAAAGAAGGCCCATAACAGAACCTTGCAGATCACCACAGTTAAAGGACATAATATGGATAGGAGGAAAACCAAGTAAGCATAGTTCCATGAAAATCCAGAAAGGAGGAATAAGAGTTTGTCAATGTCAAATGTGACAGAGAGGTCAAGAAGTTATGAGCACACCAAATCTGACAATTAAGTTAGTATTGGTAGCTGTGGAAAGAGCAGTAATGTTGGACCCCAAAATTCTTTAAAAAGATGATAAAAATTTTTCATTGGTTAGAGATTTAGCTCACAAGTTCCTCTAATACTTAATATGTATGTCTCCAAGTTCAGTTACATGTTTCACTATATATTGTCAAGTCAGCGAGCATTTTTAAGCATTACTATATGCCTGACAGTGAGCAGATACAAAGAAAATCAAAACCAGCCCCTGCCCTCAAGGAATTCACAGTCTAATGGGAGAAAGAGAAGACTACTTATAAAAAAACTATGTGCAAACAAAATAGGATAAATTAAAGATAATCTCAGAAATAAGGCATGCATGATCACTAAGGAGGACCAGGAAAGCCTCCTTGCAGAAAGTTGGATTTTAGCTGATATTTGATGAAAATCTGGAGGCAAAGGAAGGATGGATAGAATTTCAAATTGAGAAATAACTAGTTAAAATGCAAAAGTTAGAGAGTTTTGAGTGAGGAATAGCAAGGAGCACACTGGACCTAAAGTGGGTAAAGGGAAATAAAGGGTGAAAGTGCTGGAAAAAAGGGGGAACAAGATTATGAATGGCTTTAAAAGTTTTAACAGAAGATTTTATATTTGATGCTGGAGGCAATAGTTTGAATGGGTGAGTGGATTTCAAAGTGGTTCTTAGACTAGTGGTTGTGAGAATCCTTTTGAACTAGAGGCTGGTTTCTAATACTTCTGCAAAAGATCTTTGAACTCATTGGTTTGACTGCTTCTTCCTTTTTATACATGCCAAAAGCCCATGATGCCTTAGCAAGTTACCTTTATACATTATTGTGGCTAATAACATTTTCATAGAGTGGCCAGACTTCTGTCCTATTAAAACTTAGGCAGGCTGGCTATTTGATGAAAATGTATATTAAAGTGTTTCAAGCACTGATTGAACTCTTCAGGTTTGTTCTCCACTGGGTATAGCCTTTGAGAAAAACCTACATGCTAAGATAAATAATACTTAGTCAGTCCTTAGATGCCCATGGAATGTATACTCTTTAAACACAATGCAAAACTTAGTTGTTAAATCAATTCTGCTTTTGTGAAAATTTTTCGAGGTGTCTTGTTCTTCAGAATCCCAAATTATGTTTTAAATTTGACTATTTGGACACTCCAGTGAGTTAACTGATTTATGAGACTTTCTTCATTTGTTATGGAAGAAACATTTTTATATTTAAAATTTTTTCCTTAGGAAGAGACTATTAGTTTTATCAGTTTTTTTTAAATTGTGCTTTTTCATTCTGGAATGCTCTTTCTTTCTGTTTTCTTTTTCTTCTTTCCAGCTTCCCCCATGAAGTTCTCTGATTACTTCAATATGCATAGATATCTTCCCCTTCCACACTCCTGTCTAATTCACTCCTTTAATAGTTTTTGTTTGATGAATACTTTAACAAATAGCATTTATTTATTTTATGTCTTTAGACTTTAAATTCCTTATTGTCAGAAATCTTGTCATATCCCTTTTGTGTGCTGTTACACCAAGGACAGAGTTAAGGATACGGGCATTAAATAAATACATATTAGATGTTTGAAGAATGTATTTGGTGTTTTATTTCACTCCTCAGTAATGATTCATTTTTGAGAAAAATGACTTGTCTTTTGAACTTTTTTTGTTCTTTTAAATCTCACTGTTCAATGGGACTTTTTATTTAGTTGGGGAAAATATGTGCTGGAATTAAAAATGGGTTGTTTAAAATGAGTGGGGGGGAGTGTCAAGTTATTATCTTAAATAATATATGCAATGGTCATAATAGACAAATTTTGAAACATAGATGCTTCAATTATTATATTACTGTAATCAACTTGATCTGTAGTAAAGTGTTTTATAATATATAGTTTTTATTTTTCAAAATAAATTTTATTGATATATTTTGTTTTTGCAATATCTAAATTTCCCATTACATGTCTCCCAGAAAGCAATCCCTTATATCAAATTCTAAAAAAAGAGAAGAAAAGTTTTGACAAAACTAACTAAGAAATGAGAAGTCTTTGGAGACATCATTCATTGAAGACTGTGGTATTCCATAAGTTAATGTTTCCCAAGAATATTTTTAAGAGTTCTAGTTTTATATTATTTTGGCAAAGCTCCTAAGTTAGAAGTATAGTGTGTCATTTATTTTTTATTCTAATATAAATAAATAACTTTGTAAATATGGTTTGTTAGTGTTTATAGGGAATGGTGCATACATAGCTCAAAAGCTCTTTCTCACTGACCTTTTGTAAATACTGAAAATCTATCCTAATTTCACCCAATCAAGTCAAGCAAACAATCTTTTTTTCTTATTATTAAAATATAATATCCACCCTCAATTCAATCCTAAAACTGTATTAAACAAACCAACTAAATTGTAGATTTTTAAGATTTAATATTACTCTTGGAAAGTAACTTGAATTTGATTCTATTCAATGCATATAAAATATTTATGTTTTTCAAGAAGTAAATTAAATACAGTGTTAAATTAAATTTTTTATAATTTAATTCTTACAAGCTCTAAAAAATATCAAATGCTAAATGATGGTTTCATATTAAGTGGTAAAAGATATTTTTTAAAATATAAAACAAAGATGACAACTTTTCTCCCCCTAAGAATCCTACTCTACTCATTCTTTAATGGAAGAGCATTTGGTTCTTTAAAATATATTGTGTCTCAATACATGATAGTTCAATGAATTAAATTAATTTATTGATCCCTGTTATGTTGCTGACATACATTTATGAACAGTTTCTTTGGCACCATAGCACCATGTCAAAGGTCGTAACTCTCTGTGAAAGAATAAGAGCTTTCAGATGGAAAATCCAGAAAAGCACATCTTGACTGTTTGCATTTTCTCTCAAATGTAGACTCAAATAGAAAGGCAGGGTTGGGAAAAGGCTTTATAAATTAACAGGAAGAAACTTTCCATTCTACTTCTAGTTTAAAGCATTTTACATAAATAACATATCCCTGTAGTATAACATTTTGTTTCGTGAAATATTAACTGTTTTGAATATGAACTAGCTAATTGTATGGTGTGCTAGTTTTCTCTTATTTTATATGAAATTTCAGGAGTATTTTTAGTTGTAGCTCTGTATTTCAAACTCTGAAACAAGTAAAATATTTATCCTGAGTTAAATATAAATTGATTATATTAATTGCACTTCTTTTTGTTTTTTGGTTAGCCATTATTTCATTGCTAGAGGAAACACCCTTTTACTTTTCAGATAGGCAAACATTCTGCAATGTATAGTTTTAGTGAGTTGCCTTGAGCACTGAGAAGTTAAATAATTCACCCTGGTCACACAACCAGTATGTGTCAGAATTGGAACTTGAACCTGGGTTTTTCCTGAAGTTAACTACTACCAGAGACTGTCTTCAACCAAGAGTGATTTTTTGATGCATATTTACATGCAAACAATACACATACTTATCCCTATGTGTATATATGCACATGTGCATATATGTTTACATTTATTTATTAAAGACTATCTCTAAATGGTTCTAGATACTTAGGTTAGCTAGGTGGGTGGCTCAATAGACAGGATGCTGAACCCAGAGTCAGAAATATGAGTTCAAACCTGAACTTGGATACTTACTACCTTTCTAACCTGGGCAAGTCACTTAACCCATTTTTGTCTCTGTTTCTTTAGTTTGCCTTGAGTTTCCTCAAGTTAATGACATCTTCCTCATAGAGTTATGAGGATCAAAGGAGATATAATATTTGTAAAATACTTAGCATAGTGCCTGGCATATGGTAGATGCTATATAAATACTTTCTTCCCTCCTTGAAAGACAAAAAATTGCCATCAGACATTCAGATATCGTCAAACATGCAAATGTATACTGTAGATAAAACCACATGAATAGGAATTTTTACTTTTTATCTAGATGTTTTGGTGTCATGCAGGCTTAAGTTTAGTCTTGTAACAGCTAGTCATATTATTTTTTGTAACATAAGGATGTTAATGGGGATGAATTCCATTTAGAACTGGAAAAACCTCTTAGGTTTTCTACATTGTTCATATGTCTCAAAATAGTAAACAGTTTCTGTGATGATATTGCTGTGAAAATTTTCTAAAACTCTGTGAAAGAATCACCAGATGTAATAAAAACAATTCTTTTATTTTAACATGCTTATATGGTTCTAGAAAGTTATTTTAGGAAAATAGGGAGGTTAAGATTTTCCCCTAATTACCAAACGTTTTTCTTATTATTTAAAGAAATCACAAGAAATAATTGATAATGTCCTTACAGATTTGAGGCTATACTGCATCTTTCCTTAGGATAATTTCTAGTGTTAT
Organism: Gracilinanus agilis; assembly: GCF_016433145.1. Lineage (NCBI taxonomy): Eukaryota > Metazoa > Chordata > Mammalia > Didelphimorphia > Didelphidae > Gracilinanus > Gracilinanus agilis. The sequence goes on along the minus strand of NC_058131.1, from coordinate 558,762,958 downwards.
AGAAATATCTATTTACTAGTTAAGAGAATTAGTTGAACAGCAATTGAAAGCAATTTGTGGAATCTCTTAGATAGTTGAGAAAATTAAACACTTAAAAATTTTCATCTCAAATATAAAGTTATGAGAATGGAGAAATTTTCTTTATAATTTAGGAGGTATTAAAACTGATCCAATTTTTCCTGCACTATAAGTTAATCTTTTTCATTGATATTGAGGGTACTTTAGAAAGGTAGTCATTGTGATTTGTGATAACTTGCTTTGATTTGATGACAATATAAAATGTCATTTAATAGAATTACAAGACCTGAAAAAATTTAGAGTTCAATTTTAAGACATTTTCTTCTACTTTAAAAACTGTTGCATTGTGAGGCTTTACTTAATTCTAAACATTGGGATTTTAGAGCCTGAAAACATTTAGTTAATCTGAGCAAAATTGGAGCATTTTAATGAGCATGTCTACCATATGAAGTGATTCCCATCTCTTTGCAAAATGATATCTGGTTAAGAGCAAGTTGAATTGGATAACTGAATTTTCAATCCCATAAGTTCCCATATGCACACTCTAGGAGTGAGTTGGAATTAATTGATGAGCAATCCACAGCTGTTGCTTATCTTTTTTAAAGGTTTTTTTAAATTAAGCATTTATTTTCTCACCACATCATCTTTCTTTTCCCCTACCCATTAGGGAAAAAAACCCTAAAATCTCCTTTAAAAATATACATAAACCAGAAAAGGAAAAAAACTATATACATAAACCAAAGACAGAATGAAAATACTTTAGAATATACCTGCCAAAACAAACCCAGAAACTACATGAACATATTTATAAAACACTTTTTAAACAAAATAAAATCTAAACAGTTGGAGTATTAATTGTTGATAGGTGGGCAGAGACAATATAATTAAAATGATAGTCCTACCTAAAGTAATCTACTTATTCAATGCCATTCCAATCAAACTCACAAAAATTTTATTGATCTAGAAAAAATAATAACAGAATTCATTTGGAAGAAGAAAGGATCAAGAATAGCAAAAGAATTAATGAGAAATATAAAGGAAGGAGGTGTGGCAATATCAGATTTTAAACTGCATTATAATGTAATTATCAAAACCATCTGCTACTAAATTAAAAATAGAAATGTAGATCATTGGAACAGTGCAGGCATACAACATCAGTATAAAAGATTATAGTAACCTTGTATTTGTCAAAAATATAGATCTAGCTTATTGGGATAAGAAATCACTATCTGGTAAGAAAAAATGCTTGGACAACTAGAAAATAGTTTGGCAGACACCAGATATAGACCAATATCTTACACAATTCACTAAGATCAATATAGATACATTATCTAGACATAAAAGGAGACATGATAAACAAATTAGAAGAACAGGGAAAATATTACCTTTCAGCTTTATGGATAAAAGAGGAATTTAAATTAATAAATAAATAGATAGCATTGTGAGATGTGAAATGAATAATTTTGAGTACATTAAACTGAAAAGGTTTGTACAAATAAAACAAATGTTGCCACAATTAGAAGGAAAGCAGAAAATGGTGGGGGGAGGCGCAGGATTTTCATAGATAGTCTCTCAAACAGAGGTCTCATCAGAATTATATAGAAAGCCTCATCAAATTTATGGGAATAAGAGCCATTCCCTAATTGATAAATGGGCCAAAGATATGAATGGACAATTTTTTGGAAGAAGAAATCAAAGCCATGTTTATATAAATGAAAAAAAATCCTAAATTACTACTGATTAGGAAATACAAACCACCTCACACGCATCAGATTGCTAAAATTATGAAAAGGCAAAATAACAAATTTTGGAAGGGATGTGGAAAAGTGGGGATGCAATGCTAATACACTATTAGCAGAACTGATCAACTATTTTGGAGAGCAATTTGGAAGGACTTACAGAGAGCTATAAAATTGTGCATATCCATATTGTATTATTTCTGATTCTTCTTCTCAAGGAGATCCGGAAGAAGAAAAAGAACCTATATGTGCCAAAATATTTATAAAAGCTTTCTTTGTGGTGCAAAGAACTGGAAATTAAGAGGATGTCTACCAATTGGGGAATAGCCTAACAAATTGAGGTATATAAAATTGTGATATTCTACTGCACCATAAGAAATGATGAGCAGATTAATGTTTATAATTTGGAAAGAACACATAAAAAATGAAAAGTGAAACAAGTAGAACCAAGAAAACATTATGTACAACTTTGGATTTAATATTTTAAATATAATTTGTGAATTTTGCTTTCAGAAAATGAACTGAGAAATGGAAACACAAAAAACATACTCTTTATTTTCCTGCATATTGCCTTTTATGATGTAGGAAAAGGAGGGAGGGCCTGAATTAAAAATTTTTTAATATGAAAAAGGAAGCACATGCAAAAACTTATGTCTCATTCTGCATTATGAGTCCCAACCTTGTCTGGAAGTGAGTAATATGCTTCATCATTGATCCGCTAGCATTGTTTTTGATCACTGCATTCGTTGATCAGAGAACTCAAGTTTTTGAAAACTTAAAAGTTGTCTTTACAAAACTATTATTATATAATTGTTCTCCTAGCTCTACTTGCTTCACTTGATACAAGTCTTCCTACAGTTTTCCCTGAAACTTCCCCTTTCATAGTTTCTTATGAAACACTTATGGAAGTTATGTATTAGAGTGATATATCATAATTTGCCCAAATGGGCACCTAGTTTCTAGTTTCTTTCCCCACCACACAAAAGCTACTATAAGACTACTTCTTCTTTTCTTATCTGTTTGGTGACACAGCCCTAGTAGTAGTCAAGGGTTAGTGACTTTGTGGGCAGAGTCCCAACTTGCTTTCCAGAATGGTTTGAATAGTTCACAGCTTCATCACCAGTACCTTAATGTAGCTGTTCGCCCGTAACCCCTCTAACATTTTCCTTTTTTTTTGTTTGTTTTCTTTGCCAGTCTCACAGATGTGAAGCGGAACTCAAGAATGGCTTTAATTTGCCTTTTTTTTTAAATTAGCAATTCAGAGCATCTTTTCATATGATCACTGACATTAGATTCCTTCAGTTGAAAACTGCCTATTCATATTCTTGGACCATTTATTAGTTGGAGAATGGCTTATGTTACTTTAAATTTGCATCAATTCCTCATTTTTCTGAGAAATGAAACTCTTGTTAGAGAAACTTGTTGCAGTGATTTTTCCCCAGATAACTTTCCATTTTATTTTATTTCATTCATGCCAGTTTTTAATTTTATATATTCAAAATTGTCTATAATTTTCTCTTTCCTCTGATCATAGACTCTTCTATCCACAGATTTGCAAAGTAATTTCTTCTTTATTCCTCAAATTGGTTTATGATATAACCTTTTATATCTAAGCCATATATCTATTTGATGCTTATTTTGGTTATATAATTATTAGGTCTTGCTCTTAACCTAATTTCTGTCATAATAGATGTACAGTTTTCCTAGACATTTTTGTCAAATAGTGAGTCCTTATCCCTGGTAGCTGGGGCTTATATTGCTATTAATTGTTTATATATTTTTTCCTAGCCCAGTAAAGTAACCTTTTATATACTGATTAGTATTGCCCTGAATAAGTAAATTAAGTAGTACTGTCATTTTATTATATTTGTTCAGCCTCTTTTTGACAAGGCAAAACCCTCAATTTGGAGATTCCTCTATCTGTTGTCCCCACTCTTATTTAACTTCCATCTCTCCCTCTTTACTGGCTTTTTCCCTACTTAGCCTACACACATATGCTTATGTCTCCCCAAACTAAAAAAAAAAAAAAGCCCTCTCTTGATCCTTCTATTCCTATTATCATCCCATATCTTTTCTGCCATTTGTGGCTTTAACTTCTTGAGTAGACCATCAACAATAGATGCCTCACACTTTTCTTTTTACTCTTTTCTTAATCTCCTATAATCCAGCTTCTGATTTCATCATTTTCCCAAAACTATTCTCTCCAAAGTTACCAGTGATCCCCTAATTCCCCAATATGTACTCTTCATTATCGTGGCACTGGCCTCCTAGCTGTTTTAAGGTAGCCAATACATTTTTGGTTGAAGAGACATGAGTAACGATACAGCCCATTCTTCTCAGTAAATCAGTTAGATTAAATGTGTAGATGGGGCCAAATGTTCCATTGTCCCTATCCACATTATTTTATTGAAAATATCTAGTCTCGACAGAAAGTAATTGTTCATTTGTACTCAGTAGCATATATAGATATGGAGAGATAAATGTCTTATCAATCAATTTCTATACCTATCTTAATAGCTGTAGACTACAAATAGATAGACATTGGAAAGATAATAATCCCAGATAATAAAAGCTGGTTCCCTAGGATGGGATTTTCCTCCTGTACAAGAAGTTTACTTAACATGGAAATTGAATGATATAAGTAGAATCTGTCCTCATAAAAATTTCATATAATTTTGCTTTGATAAACCTCTCCCAGGTTCAAATTATTTTAAAATCATATGTATTATTTCATTAAAATTGATTAGAGGGATGTATAAAGGGTTAACATTTCATCTCTGCATTTTGAATGTTTATTTCTAGATGAATAAAATATACCTGGATTAAATTTGTGTGAAAATCCTAAATGAGTTTTTAAGAATACTGTCTAAAACTATACTTATTCTCTCTTATAACAAATGTGTATTTTAAAAGATAACTTCTTATTTGGCCAAATAAGCCCTCTTTGTTGACCTCGGAAATGTTTTTCCACAATGACAAAAGGTTTTTATTAACTTAGATTATTTGGCAGTGAATTCCTTATTCATCCTAATTGTCTTAGCCTTTTAGTTATGTCTGAGTTTAAAAAATAATTTGGAATTGCACAAAGTTTATGCAAAAAGGAAAATATTTTAGTGATCTGAAGTAACATCTGTGTTGGATGGCACCACATTGTTTTAGGTTGATTTAAGAGTAATCCATCAGACTGTTTCCATAGTTGATCCAATTCTGAAGTCAGAATTATTGAAATAACCAGATCATGCCCTGCTATTCGGGATGTCTTAATGATAAAATTAGATCAGCAATTAGGACTTGAAATCCATTGCTCTTTGATTAGCTATTATGATGCTTGAAAAAAAAATGTAAATCAACCAGAGATTAACTGATTTGGTCAAGACAGAAAGGAAAGTTCCATTTCCAGAAAACCTTTTGTTAGCACACAAATTGACCCCAACATCACCAAACTCAGCTTTAATTAGGCCATTAGTATTTTTCTTTCTCACCAATGGTCAATGAATTCTTGACTAGTCATTTCTTCTTGTTGTCTTGATCTTTTAGGCATCTAGGTTTACATTGTTATGTTAGAGACTTATCAAAAGAGAAAAAAGATTCTATGTAGAATTATTTGTTTTCTTAAGAGAAAGTATATAATTATATGATTAGAGAAATTATTTTGGGGTCAGAGACTTCTTCCATTGCTTCATTTCATTTGGCCCTTGAAAAGAGAACTGTATTTTTATCAGTATATGGAATTCATGGCTAAGATAGATTCCTACATATATCAAATCAGTAATGATCTAAAATGACATTATTCTGCCCCACTTTTAAAAACATTAAAAGAGGGGGCAGCTGGGTAGCTCAGTGGATTGAGAGCCAGGCCTAGAGACGGGAGGTCCTAGGTTCAAATCTGGCCTCAGACACTTCCCAGCTGTGTGACCCTGGGCAAGTCACTTGACCCCCATTGCCTACCCTTACCACTCTTCCACCTATAAGTTAATACACAGAAGTTAAGGGTTTAAAATAAAAAAAAAATTAAAAAAAAAACATTAAAAGACTATTGGTTTAGGGCTTACAGTATTATTTCTTTTCATTTGTCCATCATATTTTGGTTTCTGAACAAAACAAAATTAAAATAACAGATTAGTAAAGACATCTCAGAAAATTTAGAACTTAACACCAATGATAGAATTTTAAAAATTATGAAAATATAGCCATCTAGCTCCACTCTGGGACATAGCAAAAATTTTAATGAAGTGAGGCTAAGAGACGTGTACAATTAATTAACTGTTATCTGACATCACTGGGGAATGGATTGTTCAAATAGTCTTGTTACTAGAAAAGCACTATAGACATCATACGTGGACTGTCAGCCAACTAGAATGCAATAAAATGAATTTACTATGGTTTTTCTTTTAACTCTACTTTCCTATTATCTGATCAACATTACCATTGTACCATATATCCAAAATATCATTTAACAGTTCTCTTTAATATAATGTTAAATTATAGTTATCAGTGTACCCCTTCCTCCACAATAGGATCTGAAATCAGGAATGTGCTTATTTTACAATTTAAATAAAGATATATGACATTGCACAAATGGAAAATGAGAATATGTTTATAACCCTTGATCTTCATAATATTATACTGTCCCTCCAGTTGTAATTTTTTTTCTGTATAACTGGTCTTAGTTCCTTACGTTTTTCCATCATTCACCTAGTCATTTGTACTACAAACCCTAGACTTATTTAGATTTAGAGCTGTAAAACATTCTAGACTTTCTGGAAAGACAGTAGGAGATAGTGGAAAGAAGGTGGTGATTTGTTGTCAAGATTTGTTGGATCTGAATAATGCCTTTCTAGTTAGTTGATTACTGATTACTGACACTTACTGATTAGTTGTGTGACTAATTTCCTTATCTGTGAAATGGCATTCATAATATTTGTACTGTTTCCCTCAGGCTGTTGTAAGGAAAACGACCCTCAAATGTTAAATACTGGTTACCATTTTTATATAGTCTTATGTTTATAGTTTACTTTTCATGTACTTATATTTGGCTCTTCAATGAGATTATAAATTCTTTTAGAGCAGGGATTATCATATTTCTTTTTTATCTTCCACAGTATTTTTCATTAGGCCTTCAAATATTTGAGACCTGATTTTTAAAACATGATCTCTTTGCTCTTGTATTACTTTAAATTCTCTGTACATATCACCCTTCCCCCAACCATCCCTTAAAAAAAAGGAAAAAAGAAGGAAAAACTGTTCAGCAAAACTAAAAACTATATATACCAAGTCCAACATTATGTATGGTGTAGTAGCCATTGTCCTCCACTTTTTCAAAGAATGGAGGAAGGTATATTTTATGCCTCTTCTTTAGGAACAAACTTGAAAATTATAATATCACAATAATTTTGAGGATTTTGTTGCTATTGTTGTTTCCATTTCGATTGTTGTCATCATCATGCATGTTGTTTTCCTTATTCTGCCTTCTTTGCTTTATATCAGTTCATATAAGTCTTCCCATGATTCTTTCTCTTCTTTACATTAATCATTTAAAAAAATAATCATACCATCATAGTCATACTTTTATTTAGCCATTCTTCATTCAGTTGACAAATGCTTTGTTTCCAGTTATCTAATACCACAAAAAGAACTACTATCAGTGATTGTGTGACTAAAGAACCTTGATTTTTGTCAATAATCTCCTTGGGGTAGATTTCAGTAGAATATTTGGTCATAGAGTATGGATTTTTTTAGTTACTTTCTTGTCAATTAAATTTAATATACATTTGTTATGTGACTAATTCGTACTGAGCACTTAATCTAAATTGCTTAGGAGAATGATTGCATCAATTTACAACTCTTCCAAAAATTTAAGGTGCCATTTTGTTTAAAACCTCCTTCCTTCCTTTCTTTCCTTTTTTATCTTTTGGGCATGGCTAATATAGAAGTAAATTTCTTTTGAATGACTACACATATTTTAATGGGTTTTGTTTTTCCTGCCTTCTCAGTGGGTGGTTGAGAGGGTGAAAAAAGAGAGAAAATTTGGAACGAAAATAAATTAAGTAAATAAAATTGAATTAAAAGAAGAAACAATGAATTGTAAAGAACAACCAAGGAATTTTGATAATTGAGGAGGACCTGTATAAACTGGCATCGAGTGAAGAGAGCACAACTAGAGAACAGCTTAACACAATATCTATAATAAAACAAATGAAAGTAACAAAAAACCCCTAGCAGGATTTGAGTTAAATGCAAGAACAAATGTAGGTACCAGTTGGTAGATGAAAAAATATCTTTTCTCCTTCTAGAGTGGTGGTAGATTACTATATTGTGATGAAATATTTTGCTTAACTATTCATTTTGCTTGGAAATTTTCTATCTTGTTGAATGCCCAAACTTTCCCCTGGAAGAATATAGTCAGTTTTGATGGGTACGTGATCCTTGGTTGTAAACCTAGTTCTCTTGCCTTTCTGAATATCATATTCCAAGCCTTGCGGTCTTTTAGTGTGGAGGCTGCCAGATCCTGTGTGATCCTGATTGGTGCTCCTTGATATCTGAATTGTCTCTTTCTGGCTTCTTGTAAAATTGTTTTTTCTTTTAGTTGGAAGCTCTTGAATTTGGCTATTATATTCCTGGGGGTTGTCTTTTCAGTGTCTAGTGTAGAGGGTGATCTATGGATCCTTTCAATGTCTATAATGCCCTCTTGTTGTAGAACTTCAGGGCAATTTTGCTGAATAATTTCTTTTAGTATAGAGTCCAAATTTCTATTAATTTCTGGTTTTTCAGGAAGACCAATGATTTTCAGATTGTCTCTTCTAGACCGGTTTTCTTGATCTATCAGTTTCTCATTGAGATATTTCATGTTTCCTTCTATTTTATCTGTCTTTTGACTTTTTTTTATTTGTTCTTGCTGTCTTGATAGATCATTGGCTTCTACTTGCCCAATTCTTATCTTTAGAGACTGGTTTTCTGCTATAAGCTTTTGATTTTCCTTTTCAGTTTGGTCTGACCTGTTTTCCAGCTGTTTGATTTTGGTCTCCAATTTGCATATTAATTCTTTTGATTTGGGGGCATCTTTTTCTAATTGCCCAATTCTAGCCTTTAGAGACTGGTTTTCAGCTACAATCTTTTGGTTTTCCTTTTCTATCTGGTCATTTCTCATCTTTGATTTACTTGCCTCACTTTCCAATTTTGAAATTCTGCCTTTTAAACTGTTATTTTCTTGCCAGATCTCTTCCATCTTTCTCATGGTCTCAGATATGAACTCTTCAAGACCTTGTGACCCATTTTCATTGTTTTGGGAAGGTTTGGATTGTTTGTTCTCCTCTATTGTTTCGTCTGTTGTCTGGATTTTTTCTGTGTAAAAGTTGTCAAGTGTTAAAGGTTTTTTCTTCTTCATCTTTCTCTTCTGGTTTTCCTGATGGCTTGCCATTGTAAGCTGATTTCCCTCTCGGCTTTATGCTCGCGCCCAGGATCTGTTTGAGGCTCTTTAGAGATTCCTGAGATCTCAGGTCTAGTTGTTCTGGGACAAGCCTCCTGGTGGTTTCCTTGCTTGTTCTTCTGCCTGAAGCTCCTTAACAGTCTCTGGGAGCTGCTTCCATAGTCAAGCACCTCTCTGCACTGGGTCCCCACTCAAGGTCCGCTCCTGCACTCAGAATCAGCCCCTTTGTCCGCACCCCAGTCCGCACTTTAATCTATGCCTCAGCCCGTGCCTGTGTCAGCCCCTTTGCCTGCGCCTGGGCTCAGGGTCTGGGCACAGGGTCTGGGCTCAGGGTCTGGGCACAGGGTCTGGGCTCAGAGTCTGTGCTCAGAGTCCGCGAGTTCCTCAGCCTCCTGGGGGTCCCAAGTCTTGCTGCTTCCAGGAACAAGCCCTGGTGAGCTGCCAGTGACCCAGTGGATGCCCCAAACCTGCTCGACTCCCGTGCACTGGCTTTGGCGCTGTAGGTGGTGTGGGGTGGGGGAGGGCGTTGCTCTGCTCGTGTTTTCGTGGGAGCTGTTTCACCCCTTTATAGCATGGAAATGCCCCGTTTCCACTTACCTCCGATGCTGCGCCCTGTTGTGGGGTCCCTTCTTTCCTCTGGATTTGTTTTTATGTCTTCTTGAGGAGTCCTGTATGCGTGGGTTAGGAGAAATCAAGCAGCTGCTTTTTACTCTGCCGCCATCTTAACCCGGACCCCCTCTGCCCATGTTAACTATTCATTTTGTTTTTGTAAGAGATGGCAATGTAGAGGTATGAGTTACTGGAAACAGATTATGTTATAAAAATACATGTGTAAAACATTAAGATGAAAACTCAAGATTGCCCTTTTCTTGATACTGTTGGTACTACTTTTAAAACTTATTAATCATTAATAAGATAACTTTTTATAAATGAAACAAAGAAAAGTTCAAAACTTCCTGAGTTAAATGGGCAATGTTTAAGAAAGACAAGGAAAGAGATTAAAGAGGTGTATATACACATACATGCAGAAAGCTACAAATTTTTATAATTTGTAATCTTTGAATGTCTAGTTTGAGCTAAGGAAAGTAAAACCATACAATTCTGACAATTCAAATAAATATGCTTGTTAGATGAAGCAAAGACTCAGGCAGCAGCATCTACACAGTCTTGTTTTAATCTCAGAATTCCCAAATTTGGGGATAGCACAGTTGTCCAAAGACATGCAGTTAGAAGAGAACTTAGAAATCATTAAATGTAGCTTCCTCATTTCAGAGATAAAGGAACTGAGTAAAAGAAAGGTTAAGTGTTTTGCCTAAAGTCCCAGAAGTAGTAATTGTGTAGAATTTGAAAGTGGATCTTCTTGACTCTGCTCAGAGCTGAATTACCAGTTTCCAGTCAAAATTCAAGACCAACTACCCAGGCTGAAGTAATTTAAGAGGGTGATTACAGTGGCAGATATTTGAAATAACATGAATCAACAGGTCACAAATTTCATACCAATTCATAACATTAAGTAATGGTGCAGTGTGGACTAATTTATTATAGGTAAATTTTAAGACCTAACCAGATTTCAAGAAGTACTTAGAACTTTCTAATTAGGATCTATAGGAAAACATTTGCATTTCTTAATGTTTTTACAAGAAAGAGTTGTGCAACCTTTATTGGGGTGGGTCTTCTTTGGACTATATGTAGGGCACAAGCAAAAGGAAACAATTCCATAAGTTGGGGTAGGGTACATCAAGACACAAGAAAAAAAAAAGATGAGTCACAAAACAAAAATCCAATGAAAGCAAATCTTCTGTTTAGATTTTCTGGACTGCAACAAGGTAAGAAATATTACCAAACATGAATTAAATGAACTATGAGTGATGATGAATGGAAGAAAGTGGGAAACTTGGCAAGTGCATAAACTCTTTGAAAGAAAGGAGACAATAAAGAAAACAAACAAATTTCAGGTCACATAGTTCCCTTAGCTGCCAAGTAGCACTTTTTTATTTTTTTTTATTTTTTTTTATTTTTTTTATTTTTTTTAAACCCTTAACTTGTATTAATCTGTGTATTGGCTCCCAGGTGGAAGATTGGCAAGGGTGGGCAATGGGGGTCAAGTGACTTGCCCAGGGTCACACAGCTGGGAAGTGGCTGAGGCCGGGTTTGAACCCAGGACCTCCCGTCTCTAGGCCTGACTCTCAATCCACTGAGCTACCCAGCTGCCCCATCCAAGTAGCACTTTTGACCCAGAGCAGCTAGGTTGTAGTGGCAGGGGAAGGACTCAGTGACTTAGGGGTAGTTGATAAGAGAGCGACAGAATACACAACTAGTTATTTTGTGAATGTGAGATTATTGTGTCAGTTTTTAACATTTATGGGAAGTAATATTTGACTTTAAGAAAAGAGAAATAGGGGCAGCTAGGTGACTCAGTGGATTGAGAGGTAGGCCTAGAGACAGGAGGTCCTGGGTTCAAATATGGCCTCAGCCACTTCCTAGCAAGTCACTTAACCCCCATTGTCTAGCCCTTACTGTTCTTCTGCCTTAGAACCAATACTTGGTATTGATTCTAAGAAGGAAGGTAAAGGTTTGAAAAAAAGGGAGAAATAAAAACTGACAGGAGTTATGTTTCTTTGCCTCTTTTTCTTAATTCTCAAAAATTTGAGTAACTAATATTTAACAAATATAGATGATAGTCTGTAACTATTAGAAAAGATACACATTGGAAAGAGTAGGTGTCGGAATGGGAAAAATCGAAAAACATGGTCTTAGATGGCTTTAGAGGGTTTGTAGGTCATATATGCCTAAGTAATTGCCATTCCATGATTTATGTGCCAGCAATAATTATTTCTTCTAAAGAAGCTCAGAATTACTATAATAAAAAGACCTTAACCAATAATAGACATTTTAAACCCACATAGAAAACTTTTTATGCCTCTGTATTCTTTAGTACATGCAATGAATTTAGTGGTTCATTGCTTTATTAGAATACTGTTTGACCAATAATATGAACTACTAAGTTTTATGAACTAACAAAAATTTTCCAAACTTTAAAATTGGGTCAAATATAAACTATTGCATTTATCAGGATTTAAATCCTTTTGACATGTTATTTAGATATCTTTACATTTTGAAAATTTTGTCACTTCCCAGGCCATTTGGAAAAAATGTATCTAATATATTAATATTGTTCATTCCTACATTTTTTGTAGTAATAAAGTAAGCTTCACTTTTTTACAGTTGACTCTTCAGCTGGGTCATGTTTCTTTAACTATCATACCTCTTCTGTGGCATTCATTATACACTGTGAAAGAATCTGTTTAGCTCTCTCCAGTGGAAATAATAGGCATTTAAAAGGCAGATCCCACCAGTTAACCTTACTCTCTGACATTCTACAGGAGATGAAATATGAGCTACAAGTTTCTTTTAGTGCACTCTTATAAACTATGTATTGTTTTGATTTGGCTTATTGAACACATTATAATGGATTTCAAACTGGCTTTGGTCCAAAATTCTGTTATAATTTTCTGAGGAAAAAGCTGAATATAATTTAAAGGATTCTGCCCCTACCTGACAAACACAAGAGCTTAAATAGGTGGAAAGGGCATTCATTTTAATACTATATAGAGAAGTAGACAGATGTGCCCTTTTTAGGGAAAGAAAATACTTCTCTGATACTTCATTGGATTAATTAAGATACTCAGTAGCTTTGTAGAGGGAGGAGTTGAAAATTGAGGGAATATCACTCTCCAAATAGAGATTTGATTTAGAACAAATTAACTTATTTCACAAGGAAATTTTTATTTAATTTTCTTAAAGGGAAAAATGTATTTTTTTACATAATGAAAGACGCATACTTTCATATAATAGGACCAAATCCTTTTAGGCAGGAAAACATTTTTGAAACCCTGTAACCATTCTTAAATTGGTGGATCTTAACAAGTGAGCCTTACCAGAAGAAACATTTGCATCTATTTGTCAACAACAAAATGTTTTTACTTATATAATCAATAATGTAGTCTTTCTTTTGAGGCTCTCCCTCCTTAGGTCTATAAAAACATCTGATCATAAATACTTATTTTCTATTTAACACCTTAAAGGGAAAAAAAGCCTGTTTTAGAATCACAATAGTTACAGATATTGATTCCAAAAACAATTTCATAAGCTACTTTCAAAAGCTACTTTAGGCAAAATTTATAAACACTTACTTAACATATATTTATATAGTATTTGTATATATGTTATATATGTGTGTGTATTTTTGCTGTTTTTTTTTAAATTGGAACTTCTGACTGAATTGCCAATACATGCCAATATTCCAGAAAGGGACAGTCATTTAACCTATGACTTCCTTTGTTTAGGAAACTCCCTGAAATTCTCTCTACTAATTCAGATTGGAGCTTTCTTTACAAATTATAGTTATTGAGAATTACCTAGAACACTAAAATTGGTCAAGTGACCAGGGGCGCACAGCCAATATATATATCAATGAAAGGCAAGATCTGAAGCCCAGGTCTCAAGAAAAGGTCACCATGATCAAAATTACAGATATACTAAATAAATAGTTTGTTGTATTTCCAAATATTCCTGATAATAAATATATTTCTGGGAGACATAAATTCAGTTTGAGAACTATATTCAAGCTTCTTTTTGCTTAATGGGCGCTTCCAAACTGATTGAGTATTGATCCTTATTGGATAGATTACTTTAACCTTCAATATCTGTAAAATTTGTAGAGGAACATTGTAAGCCCCATAAGATACTCTCAAGTTTGGTCTATGAAATATCATAGCCATTTTACAAATTCTTTCAGCTTTTGGGAATATTTAGTCTCAAGGATTAAATGTTGTCAATTGAAGTTATGGTCCCTGTTTTTAATGTGGCAGATAGGAGCTAGTCCTGTAATTTCACTGGTAGGGGAACCATTTGGATGAATAAGTTCATTTGCAGAGAAGCACTTAGAAATTAAATGACTTGCCCAGGGTCATAGAGCTGTATTTGCCTGAGGCTGAACTTTTGAACCAAGTCTTTCTGGCTTTGAGCCTGGTCTACTTTCTGCTCTGCCAAGTAAGATTCTCCTCATATCCTAAATTAAAATTGTGATGTTTTTTCTTATTAGAAAGCATTCTAACATCAATGAAAGAACCATATTAAACTTATTTTTTAAAAATACCCACTTAGGGAGTTGTGAACTGATCCAACCATTCTGGATGGCAATTTGGAACTATGCCCAAAGAGCTCTAAAAGACTGCCTGCCCTTTGATCCAGCCATAGCATTGCTGGGTTTGTACCCCAAAGAGATCATAGATAAACAGACTTGTATGAAAATATTTATAGCTGCGCTTTTTGTGGTGGCAGCAAATTGGAAACGGAGGGGAATTCAATTGGGGAATGGCTGAACAAATTGTGGTATCTGTTGGTGATGGAATACTATTGTGCTCAAAGGAATAATGAACTGGAGGAATTCCATGTGAACTGGAAAGACCTCCAGGAACTGATGCAGAGTGAAAGGAGCAGATCCAGGAGAACATTGTACACAGAGACCAACACACTGTGGTAAAATAGAATGTAATGGACTTCTGTACTGGCAGCAATGCAATGACCCAGGACAATTCTGAGGGATTTATGGAAAGGAACACTATCCACATTCAGAGGAAGTACTGCAGGAGTGGAAACACAGAAGTAAAACAATTGCTTGAACACATGGGTTGATGTGGACATGGTTGAGAATGTAGACACTAAATGACCACACCAATGCAACTATCAATAATATGTAAATAGTCTTGACTGATCACACAGGTTAAAACCAGTGGAAATGCGCATTAGATCTAGGGAGGGGAGGGGTGAAGGGGGTGAAGGGGAAAGTAAAAACAGAAGTCATGTAACCATGGAAAATTTTTCTAAAAAAATAAAATATTTAAATCTGAAAAAAAATAAAAAATAAAATACCCACTTAGTTCCAAATAATGGTTGTAGCTTTATTCTGGATTATTTATGCCCTAGAGTGCTGGTGAGAATAATATTTTTTCATTTACTCTTTTTGAAACATTACCATTTTATTTACTTCCCCCTTGCATTTGCTGTATACATATACTCTATAAGAGAGGGGAATATTACTAAAAATGTGGGGAACTATATAATTGCTCTCTGATTTTATTCCCAGAGACTTGAACTAAAAAAATCTGGCACCTGGAAATTGACCTTCCCGCATTTCAAACGCACCTGCTTGGCCCTGTAAATGCTTTTTCAGTGCCTTTATAAATGTTACTCCAGGAACTAGCCTAGAAAAGTATGAAGTATTTCTTGGTAGCTAGTAAAGAAATCTGTTCTCTTTAAGTTTATATAATAAGCAGAAGGCTAGTATTTTTGAACCATGTATTTCCATTAGTTAATCAGTTTAAAAAGACTTCTTTTTGATGAGAAGAAATATGTTTTTTGCTCATTTGACAGTTGCTTGGGATCTGCTAGAATCTAGAAACAAGATCATTAAAGAGAAGACTGACTTTCATTGAATAATATGTGTCAGTGGAATTGTTGAGTAATCTATCTCAGCCATAGAATCATGGGTTTAGATATAGAAGATACTTCAGAGGCTCTCTGGTGAAACCCCTCTCATTTTTACAGATGAAAACACTGAGGTTCATAGGAGTGAAATAAAATGCCCAAGATCACACAGGTAATATATCAATCAGGATCTGAATCTATATCATCTGAATCCAGAGTACACTTGCTACTGTATCATGTGAATAAATTTTTGGTACAACACTTTCATTTATTTATTTCTAATTATTTTTATATGTAGACATAATTTTAATAATCATTTTCTGACATTCCCACTTTCTTCCCTCCTGAGGCAGCAGGTAATATGATATAGGTTGTACATGTGTTATCATGTAGTACTTACTTCCATTTCATCATGTTTTGAAAGAAGACACATATCATTAATACTAGAGAAAAATTCATGAAGGAAATAAAGTGAAGAATGATATGATATGATCTGCATTTAGCCTCTATATCAGTTTCTTCTTTAGACTTTTTCATCATGAATTCCTTGGAGTTATCCTGAATCTTTGCATTGGTGATAATAGTTAAGTTGTTCATTGTTGATCATAGTACATTATTGCTTTTACTGTGTACAATGTTCTCCTGGTTCTGATCACTTCATATAGGTCTTAACTTTTTTTTGTGATTGCACTGTTGTCATTTCTTATGACACAGTAGTAATTCATTACAATCATACACCACAACATGTTTAGCCATTCCCCAATAGCCTGTGAATAATTGAATTCAATTACACAAGTATTTATTAAGTGTCTCCTATATGTTTAAGGCCCCATGCTAGGGGCTAGGCAAACAAAGGCAAAAATAAGATAATCCAGTCTTTCAAAGCATTTATGTTTACTAAGGGGGAGGTATGAAATACTCCACGTACAGAGATAAGTAAATATGCAACAATTTGGATGGTAGGCAAAAGTACTAAGAACTGTGAGGATAAGGAAGATTATGGCTATCAGAAAAGAAAGGAAGTAACATCTGAGTTGAACTTTGAAAGGAATCAAGTATTCCCAGAGATGCAGATGAGGAAGAAAGGGCATTCCAAGAATGGGAAAAAGCATGTATTCAACACTTACTATGTAGAGGCACTATACTAGACTCTAGGGCAGGGGTCGGCAACATATGGCTCTCAAGTCATATCTGGCTCTTTTGAGGGCCAGATATGGCTCTTTCTGCAGGAGCCATAAAGTCAATTTTTTTCAGGCGCTGTTACAGGAGCAGCACTGTGAGCACTGTACGGCTCTCATGAAATTACATTTTAAAAAATGTGGCATTTATGGCTCTCACGGCCAAAAAGGTTGCCAACTCCTGCTCTAGGGGATATACAGAAAAAGAACAAAATAGTTCCTACTCTCAAGTATTGGGGAACCCACCATTCACAAAGCAGGACATTGTACTTTTGGATACCTTCAATTGTTAGGAAGTTTTTTCTTCTTCAAATGGATCTATGATTTCATCAATTTGGAAATGCCCCCCAACAATCAAAATTCACCCATGCTTTCTCAATCTAGGGAAATCTTCTCTATGTTCTCCCACAAGTTTACTCCAAAGAGAGTTTGTAGAAAGATGCACTTTCTGGGGATGAACCATATTTTCCAGAGGTTGACTGACCAGAGAAAAGTTGAGCAGCATTATTATTTTCTTTGTTCTGGATCAGATGTTTTTATTATTTCCATATCCCACTGTTGGCTCATACTGATTTTATACCCATTCTCTGAGTGTGAAGTCGACCTTTTTTTTAAATCCATGAATAGAATTTTACAATTATCCCTGTTAAATTCCTTCTTCTTAGGTCCAGATTATTGTTCTTGCCTGTCAACATCATTTTGGATCCTAACCATTTTGTTAACTTTCCGTTATAGCTTTGTGTCATTTGAAGAGTTAACAAATACACCTTTTAAAGTTTCATCCAAGATATTCATAAAAATTTGAATAGCACAGGGTCATGGACATATCCCTAGGGTATGTCAGAAGAGACTTTGGTATTGATGTCTTAATGACTCCTTTTTTGGTTCTTGTCATTCAATCAATCCTATAATTTACTGTATAGTTATTTTGACTACAAGGTTAGTTATGAGAAACTTTGCCATTGCTTTACTGAAGTCTAATTGTACTGTACTGCTTTCTTCATTATTCCCTTGCTCTCCTAATCAAGTCAGAGGAGGAAATGAGGCTAGTCTGCATTAATAATTCTTGATGAAGCTATGTGATTTTTTTGGTAGTCTCTGTGTCCCTCTTTAAATGCTTTAATAATAATAATAATAATAATAATAATAATAATAATAATACTTCCTTTAATAAGATGTCCCATAATTTTGTAAGGCATTAAAAGCAAATTCAGTGACTTATTTTCTGATTCTGGTTGCTTCACTTTCTTTCAAAATTAGGTTGTTTGTTCTTTCCTGTTCTTCAGAGGAACCTCTTCTGTTCTCCATAGTCTTTTAAAGATCGTTGACAATGGCTCACTAATTTAATTTACCAGTTTTTTTCAGTAGCTCAATATGTACTTCCTTTAGGCCTGGTGCCATGAATTCATTGAGATCAGTTAAATGCCTTTTTAAATTACGTCCATTCATCTTTGGTTTCTACTTCCTGATAATCATTTTTGTGCTTTCCTTCCCACTCCAAAGACTGTCCTCCTTAGAAGAAAAGACAAAAAACAAAACAAGAATTTAATAGCACCTCATGTTAAGTGGTCATTCTTCTCTTTCTCCTCTGTTTAATAGACTTCTAAACTTTTAACACAAGTTTATTTCTGCCTTTTCAGAATCTTTCCTTTGCTTTTAAATTGCTATTTTTTTCTACCCTGGGTAGAAGAGAGCCTGGCCCCCTTTGTCTTCTCTTCTAGTTGAAGGAAAACCAATTTGTATTCTGATGGCAAGTAAGTCATTTGACCAGGGCAGAAATAAAAACATCACTCTATAGCAGTCACTGTAAATTTCACCCAACTCACCTTGCTAGATGTAAGATACTATTTTTCTCCCCTTATTACCAGTCAGTCAATGAATCAGTCAATGTTATCTTCATTACTATAACTTCATCCATCCCAGGCAATAGTTCTAGTCTTTTAAAAATTGTTTGCCCCAATAAACAAACAAATTAATGAAAATAAAAACCAAAAACTTTTTAACATGTTTATTGCTTATCCCCAACTTATCTTGTTATGAGATTTAATGCTATTTTTCAGGATTATTTTACTCTTTTGTATTGATCCTTAGATAATAAGAAATATGATTAAGGACTCTCACTCATTCAATGAATCAAAGATGATGAGAAGAGAGTAGAGTCCAGAAAGATGGAAAAAGATAAAGGACTCTTGTTTTCTTTTGAGTTTGGAATTGACTTAACTGATTTATAAGGAACTATCCTAGGCTTTTTGAGTCAGCAAACATTGTTTGTGGAAGATTACTACTTTGTTTACTTTGGAAGGAAAGACATGTTGGAGGATGAAAAGCTAGAGGCAAAGAAGATAGTCAAGGGCGCAGGCATAAGATAATCAGATCTTGAACTCCAGGAACAATTGATAGAAAAGGGATGATGTAAGAAGAAATTTAAGAGGAAAAATTGGTTGGACTTGACAGATTTTGTGTAAGAGTACAAAAAGACTCAGGAGACTTTAAAAATAAACTCATTGAACCTGGAAAGATAGTAATAAGGAAATTTGAGAGTGGTGATCATTTAGGAATAAGAGGTAGTTTAAGTTTTTCAAATGCTGTAACTTAGGTGTTTAATATAAGATCCAAGTATCCTACAGATAGTTGGAAAAATAAGATTAAAGAAAAGGTGAATTAATGGTCAGGTGAATTAATGAATTAATGAATTAAATGGTCAGAAGGAGATTTTGGAATCACCATGAAAGTGATTAGTTGAAACAAGTCTTGTTGAGATTTCTGAGAAATTAGTTCAATGGAGAAAGAGCAGAAGATATGTAATTATTTTACATCATGGGTATCAAACTCAAAAAGATGGAGAGGACACTAGACCATGTACAAGTATCTTTGTTTGCAACATATTGACTTAGTTTTTAAAATGTAATAATATCTATGTTTTGTTGTATTTTTGTTAAATATTTCACAATAATATTTTAATCTGGTTCCAGTGTCACTCAGGAGTGTTGCAGGTAGCCAATAGGACTGAGTTTTTTAAATCTTTGATTTACACTGCTATCAGCAATAACCAACTTTTAATGTCAAAGGGTGTTTCGTAATGAGAATATTTTGGGGTAGTATTTTGTGCCTTTATTTTTGCTTATACTTCAGGCTTATACTTTTGTTTATTCATTGACTGAAAATATATACTAAGGTTAGTATCTGTAAGCAAAAGTCTGAATGCCAGAAAGCTAACTTCTAAAGGAAAAAAGGGAGAGGAGTACAGTTGTCTTTTATTAGAATAGATATACAATAGCCAGCATTTAAGTTTTGGTGGTTATTTATTTTTCCTCTCTACCCCAGAGAAAGAACATTGCCAGAGTTGGTTAGAAGAACCTCTACCTGTCATTCCCATATTTAAGAACCTGTATGTTTACTGGCTACAGCATTCAGAAAGTGGCAGAAATAGATGCCTTAGTGGAAATTAAGAATTGCTGAGTATACCTAGGAGAAAGCCTTGAAAGTTTATGGCTTCTTTTGTATCCTGTCCATTCTCAAGACCTGGGAAACACTGCAGCAGATCATTTTCCAACCTCATTTTATACGATATTTCAACTTTGGGGAATAGGGTTTTGGGAGACAGGCATTCTGTGGATTTTTTCCTAGTAAAGTCTCCTTTACTAAACTATAAAGATCTTGAGAACAAGGGCCTTGTCATATCTAAATGTTATCTATCCCCTTACCCTAGTCCTTGGCACTGTGATCTACACACTCCAGGTGCTTAATAAATGTTGGAATGTGTTTTCCAACTGGTAATTGGAGCAGTCAATCTCAAAGAAAGGTTAGTGTAAAACACTCATTTGTTGTACTTTAGTTTTAGCCGTTCTCTGTATAGGGTAACCCAATCTAATAAAATAATTGTCAGTAGGGTTCATTAATATCACTGATAGGTAACCACTTAGTGTTACTATTGTTTTTTAAAGAATTTTCATTTACAGTGTTTGTAATTTTATTATTGGGTATTGGCAATTACTACTGTAACAAGTTAATGTTTTGTATTCAAAACTAATTTAAATTTAATTTGACCCTTTACATTCTCAGTTATTCTAAGAATAGCTTGAGGACAATTTGGGGATTATATGGTACCAGGTTCCCAACTTCTGAGTTATATGCTTCATAAAAATATTTATGACAAGGTCTTATAGCATGACTTTCAATTAAGTCTATTATATAACATTTAGCTATCAGGTATATATTGAGTATATATATGTTGTGCCTGGAAAATATGGGATATATGGGATCAACAAAGATTTTCAATTTTTGTGGAGTGACAAGCCTTATAAATATGTAACAGTTACAGGAGAGAACTTTTGATCAAATGCTTTAATATTATAGCTGTGTTGTTAGGTTTGTATTTTGAATTTTCTCAAACCAAGATTCCAGGAAAGCAAAATAATTTTAACAGGAAAATCAGTTAAGGTTTTGATGGATTTTGTAATTTTTTTCATTTAAAGTTTGCTAAAATTGGCATAGTACCAAAGTGATGCATTTGTTGGAAAGTCCTATTCTTTCTCCAGACATTGTCTTGATCAATCTGTTTTCCTTAATGGAACAAAGTGTTACATGGAATGTTCTTCCTGCACAGTTGGGTTATTAAGCAGAACTAATTCTTGATGGAATGACAAGGCATAAGAAAAGCATCTTTAGGATTAGGCAGCAGCAGTATGAGGCAGTCACTTGGCAAACTGTTTAAGGGGAAGTAGCCCTAGCAAAGACAAAGCATCACGTTTTTCTTTTTTCCACGTATTCATAAGAACCACACAAGTTGAACAACTTTGAACTATTAATTCTGGTTTACTGTGTGTGTAGTTTTTAGGGGTTTTTTTCTATACTATTTCCTGCACTCCTCCCCACTACTTTTTTTTTGTCCAACATAGGGACTTAGAAGAATTACTTGATAAAAGCATTATCATTAGTATTCCATGGCCACACACTGTTGTCTGGATGATAGATTATATGAGAAGAAAATCCCAATGAGGGGATTTTTAAAAGTGAGATCAAATCTTACTCCCAAACCCAAATCTTTCTGTAGGTTATGAAAGTGTCACATTTAGCCTGAATTTAGAAAGCTAGAGATTCAGAAATTGTTTGTTAGTTGTTTTTTTAATGCTGTTGGTAATTTTATGGTGGAATTTCTTAGAACTTCTTAAATCAGGGGTTCTTTCTATCATGAACTCCTTCGGCTGTCACATGAAACCTACATACACTTTCTCAGAATGTTTTAATTGTATAATAATTGTATAAAATATGTAAGATTACAAAAGAAACTATGTTGAAATGTGGTTATAAAGAAAAAATTCTCTGATTCCAGAATGATGTCCTTTCTCTTCTTATTGATTGTTTTGCAGTGGCCCTGAACAGCTATGTTGCTCCTACTCCCCTGAAATCTTAAATAGAAAATATTCAATCTTATAGGATAAGTTATGGATCAAGTAGAGTTCCATCTTGACATATGTGGGAAGGTGGCCATTATAATTTTTAATTTATTTAATTAAAAGATTAATATTGAATGTCAATAATATTTTTGCTCAGCAATTATTTAAACTGAATTTAATTTCATTACATAAAATATAACGATTTTTTTTAGTCATTCTCTCAAAATCCTGATCAAAGGTTTTTGTGCTACCCATTTCTGCATATTAAAATTCTCATTCATGTTCCTTGTTATTTGGCCAATGTTATTGTGATATTGTTCTGGTTCTGGCTATTTTAATTTGCATTATTTGACATAGCTTTTTCTATGTATGTTTTCCTCAGACTTTTCCACTTTCTGTATAACATGACATAGAGAGCCACTCTCCAATTCTTGGTCATATGATTTGTTTCAAACTTTTTACTGTTATAAAGAATGTGACTAATGATGTTTTTTAACAGGTAAACTCACTTTCTGAGCATAAATTTTATGGAAGGTATTAAAATTAGTAGGAAAATTTATAAGTCAAGGAGTAAGGGAACTTTTACAAATGTTTATTTTATAATTCAATATTGCTTTCCAAAATGGTCAGGCCAATTCACCAGCAATGAAATAGAATGTCTGTTTTCTTGTATTATTGCCAACATCATATTTTTCCTGATTTTATAAATATAAAATATCTCTGAATGGTTTTCATTTGCATATCTTCTATTTCCTATTTTTGAACATTTTTCAGCTGTTTACTAATAATTTGATTAGATTTATATTGATTCTCTATGCATTTTAGAAGAACTGAGGTTATTTGTAGAAAAATATTTAATGCAAATTTTTTTCTACAGTCTGTTTTTTCTCATTCCAGTTATGCTGCTTTTGAATGATCCTTGAAAATAAATCATGGTGATCATTATAGAGAACAAAATGAAATAATACAAACTCTTTTCTATTTCTAGTCCAAAGAAGAAAATGATGTAGAAAAATCACAAACATGCAGACTTCTAAGTAATCGCTAGTAACAAACATTGTATTTTTCTTTGAGGCTTTGCTTATAAATGTTTTCAAGTCATTCTCTTCTTTTAGTTTTCGGTCTTGATTGTCCCTGTGACTATAATAGCTTTATATGGTGGCACTCTTTGTCAATTTATTCATCCTTTCAACCTACTTCTTGAATTAGTACTTTACATTAAGGCAATCCTCTATGCACTTCTGGAAGCAATGTCTGGGCTGGGCTTGTTCCTCTTAGGTTTTGGACATTATTACTTTCTTGGAATATTGAATATTGTGTTATTCTAGGATCCCAGGGGGTAGCTCAAAATATTGAATATTGTGTTATTCTAGGATCCCAGGGGGTAGCTCAAGATAAGAATCTACAAGCTTTCAGTGCTTCCTCCAGCGTGATGTGATGCAAGGCAAAGTTTGATGAGTATCCCTAATCTGAGCTCTTCACATTACTGACCTGTGTCTAGATCTGAGCAGCACACTTGTAGGCTTGCTTCTGGTTGGAGTTCTAGTAGACTGCTGCTAGATCCAGCTACTGTTAGATAGCTGGAAAACTCTGCAGGTACACAGTGATAGAACTGTTTTCTCCTTTTGGTCTCATATTCCAGCCCTAGTTATTCTGTCTAGTTATTCTGGAGCTGATGGCTAAAACTGAAACCCCCAGCTTCACACCTGAGGTCAAGGCTACATAGCTTGCTGCTTGCTGTTAAACTTGCACTTGTTCAATACACAATTTAGGGCCCATTAATTTAAATTTAAATTTAAACCCCATTGAAAAAGGGTTCCTTAATGTGGAATGTCATCTTCTAGGGACAGGTCTAATCAGCCTACACTGACTCTGTGACATGAAACTGGATAGTGAATGATAGATGTGCCAAATGGTACCTATCCATGAATCCTGCACAAAATCAGGCATCTCTGTGTTGGATCTGGTTACGTTTTTTGGGCTTGGTTCACAGTCTTTCCTTGTGCTGTAATGCCTGCATGACAATCCCTGGCTAGACCCTAGTATACTCAGACTTTTCTGTCTCTCTATCTCTATTACAGTCTAGGTTGAAAAAACGACATGATTTTTTCTTTGCTTTCTGGATATAACTTGATCTTAGTATGTTTTCCTAGATGTGTATTGGAGTTGTGGAGTAGAGTTTAGTTTTACTTCATCTGTACTCTGCCATCTTGTTTCTGCATCTACCTTATTGCAATAATTCCCCACTAAGGATCTGACCAGTGTTCTGGAATGCACTCAGTCCTCTTATCTGAATCTTGGAATCTTTTGTTTACTTCAAGATTTAGTGCAAACAACCACTTTTACATGAAGATTTTATGGATTCTCTTCCCTCTCCCCCTGCCAGCTCCCCATTCTTTCTCTTCCCCAAATTCCTAACTTTGTTTTATTTAATTATTTCCCAATTACATGTAAAAAGTTTAATAATAATTTAAAATTTGAGTTCCAAATTCTCTCCTTCTCTCCTGCTCCTCCTCCCCCTTGAGAAGGTAAACGGTTTTATATTGATTATACATGTGGAGATACGCAAAACATATTTACATGTTAGCCATGTTGCAAAAGAAAACACAAGTAAAATAAAATAATAAAAATAAAGTATTACACTGTATGCTTCAATCTGCATTCAGAGTTCATTGATTCTCTCTGACGCAGATAGCATTTTTTTATAATGGGTCCTTTGGAATTGTATTGGATCATTGTTTTCATCAGAATAGCTAAGTCTTTCTTAGTTAATCTTTACAATGTTGCTGTTACTGTGTAAAATGTTCTTCTGATTCTTCTCATTTTACTTTGCATAAATTTGTACGTCTTCCCATATTATTCTGAAATCATCCTGCTCATTATTTCTTATAGTACAATAGTATCCTATTGTAATCATAGTCCACAATTTGTTCATCCACTCCCCAATGGATGCACATCCCTTCAATTTCCAATTCTTTGCCATGATAAAAAGAGTCTCTATAAATATTTTTGTACAAATAGGTCCTTTCTCCTTTTCTCTCATCTCTGTGGAATACAGACCTTACAGTGGAATTGCTGGATCAAAGGGTATATGCAGTTTTATAACCTCTTGGGTATTTCCAAATCATTTTCCATAAAGGTGGACTAGTTCACAACTAACTCCACCAACTGTACACTAGTGTCCCAGTTTGTCTCCTCCAGCATTTGTCATTATCCCTTTCTGATGTTATCCAATACGTGTGAGGTGGTATCCTAGAGGTTATTTAATTTGTATTCACTAATCAGTAGTGATTTAGAACATTTTTCTGGTGTTTATTAATGTATGATGATGATGATAATCAATGAATATATTGATATTTCAAATTCTTCTTCTGAAAACTACTTGTTTATTTCCTTTTATGAATGGTTTTTATTTTTATAGATTTGATTCCATTCTCTATATATTTGAGAAATAAGGTCTTTATCAGAGAAATTTGCCATAAACTTCAATCCCCCATATACAGTTTTTTGTTTTCCTTTTAACTTTGGATGCATTCATTTGTTCAAAAACTTTTAAATTTCCTGTAACCAAAGTTATCTATTTTATTTTCTGTAATCCTCTCTGTCTCTTGTTTGGTCATAAACTCTTCCCTTATCCTTAGATCTAACAGGTACATTTCCCCCTCCTCTCCTAATTTCCTTATTATTCTTAGGTCTAAATTATTCATCCATTTTGACCTCTTCATGGTATATGGTGTGTGATGTCTATGTCTAGATTCTCTCAAATTGCTTTCTAGTTTTCTCAGTCAAATAGTGATTTCTTACCCCCAAAATTTGTATCTTTGAGGTTATCAAACCCCAGATTACTATGGTCATTTACTAATGTGTATTATGTACCTAATTTAATCTACTTGTCAACTACTATATTTTGTAGTTAGTCCCAGAATGTTTTGATGATTACTACTTTGTGATACTATATGGAACTTTTAGGCCACATTCCTTTACTTCTTTTTCACCAACTCCATTAATATTCTTGATTGCTCGTTCTTCCAGATGAATTTTGTTACTATTTTTTGGTAGTTTGATTGGCATGGTACTGAATAAGTAAATCAAGTTAGGTAGGATTATCATTTTTATTACATTGATTTGGCCTACCCTTGAGCATTATAGATAATGGTTGCTCTTGGTTTTAGATCAATATCATATATCATTTTAAGAAATTCTCCATTGATTTTTATTCTTTCTGGTGTTTTTCATAGCAATGGATATTGTATTTTGTTAAAGACTTTTTCTGCATCTATTGATATGATCCTGTGTTTTTTGTTGTTATTGTTATTGATGTAATCAATTATGCTGATAGTTTTCCTAATATTGAACCAGCCTTATATTTCTGGTATAAATCTGGTATAAATCTCTCCTGGTCATAGTCAATATATTATCTTTATGATATATCTATGTAATCTTTTTTCTAGTATTTTATTTAAACTTTTTTTCATTGATATTCGTTAAGGGAATTGGTCTATAGTTTTCTTTCTCTGCTTTTGCTTTCTCTAGTTTAGGTATCAGATTTATATTTGTGTTATAAAAAGAATTGGATAGAGCTTCTTTCTCATCTATCCACTTTTCCCCCTATTAATCTTCCTTGTCACATTAGCAGATTTTTATGGTCAGTTTATTTTCTGGTTTGTTTTTTTTTGTTTTTGCTCATCTTTCCATACTATTTCTTAATTTGTAACTTTATGTTAACATTAGGTTCTGGTTTTGGCATGGTATAGAAAAGGCACTGTTTCAAGCTTCAGATTTTACCATATTGCTATTTTCAGAGTTGTTTCTAGGGGTTTGAAAGTTTTTGGTGCTTCTAAGATTATGTGATCTGGGGAGAGGTGTGCTCACTACTCTTTTCTGTCCTCATTCTAGTTCTTACCCAGGAATGTTTCCAGATCTCTTAGAACTACAATAGAAACTTCTTTTTGGGGTCCCTCTTCCCTTAGGACTAGAAAAGATTATTCTTCAGGGTCCCTGATCCCTTGCTACTAGAAGTGATAGTGTCCCTCAAGGCTTCCACTCTCTCTTGACAGAAAGTATTCTACTCTGCCCTTGAACTATGATCCAGAAGTGGCTATGTGGAGTTTCTAAATTTTCCAGGCGATGGAGTTTCCAAACAGCATATGGCCCTATGTCCATTGTTAACAACAAAGGTACCTTGTAATCTCTTTTTTGACAAGTTTCCAGGTTCCCTTACCTTCTCTGCCTTGAGAACTTCCAAAGCTGTTGCTGCTTCTGTCACCATACCTTATTCTACCACTGGTGTTTTTTCCACATAGGATCTAAGCCAGCTTTTTTCCCCTGTATCAGTAGCTATTGATGTTTACTCAGGAATCATAACACTATCCGTGATTTTTTACATTCTTTTGCCATTATTGTCTCTTTAGATCTTGAAAGTATCTTCTATATATCTTCAAAGTTGTTTTGCTTCTAGAATAGATTTATAATATACATATCTGGATAGTTTCAGCTATCCTAATTAAATTTCTTGAGTGGCACTTTTACTCATATAGAAAACCTAAGAGTTCGCAGGTGGTACACCACATTATCATTGATTATGATGTGAAACTGTTACAGAAATATTGTTAAATCTGTTCTATTTCATGTCCATTTACTCCAGGTCCATACTTATTTATAGCATGAATCTGAGTTTTTCTGGTCTTGCACCAAAATGCCTATTTTCCCTTCTACCTCTTTTCTTTGTTTTGTGAGACATAATCTTTTGCCATGTTCTACCTTAATGTTTTTTAGACCCTTACCTTCCATCTAATAATCAATACTGGTTCCCAGGCAGAAGAGTGGTAAGGGCTAGGCAATGGGGGCTAAGTGCCTTGCCTAGGCTCACACAGTTAAGAAGTATCTGAGGTCAGATTTGAACCCAAGACCTCCTCTCTAGGCCTGGCTCTCAATCCGCTGAGCCACCTAGTTATTCCCCATGATGTTTTAAAATGAGCTTGTTCTATACATTCCTGTTAATTTTGCTTATATTGGCTGTACTTGATAAAATGAAATGTTTATTGACTAAGTTTATTCATTTCTGAACTCTTTTAGGCTTTCGTTTTGGTGACTTTTGTGTTGCTTAAACTTGTTCAACAAATAATAGGGATTAGAGTAAATTATTTTATTTTTATTTATTCTATATTTTTAGTGTCAACATCTTGTCTCAAGTAGGTCAGATTAGAGGTGCAATAACTGCATGTAGTATCATCTTATAATCTTTATCTTTCCTTTGATATGGATTTTGACCTTTTCTCTAACTAGTCAGTAATCCAACTACATACAGTTAACGGTTTAAAATGCCTTTCATGTCAGTAAACAGTTATTCTTTTCATTTTTGTTAAGATTAAATTATTGTGTGTGGATGTGCATATATATGTAATCTTGATAGTGGTAAGAGTTTGGGTATTTGCTGCTCACTTTTTCTAGTGCCATCACATTCTATTCTTTTTTCATTTCATTTTTTCCTTGGTTACATGAAAAAATAATTTTTTTATCCTTTTTAAGTTTGAGCCAAATTCTTACCCTCCCTTTCTTCTTTTCCCTTTCCTTGAGACAGCAAGCAATCTGATAATAGATTTTACAGATATAATAATGTGAAGCATCTTTCCCTATTAATCATTTTGCAAGAGAGAACTCAAAATAAAAATTAAGAAATGAAGAGAAATATAGTATGTCTTAGTCTGCATTTGTACTCCATTAGTTCTTTCTAGATAGGGTTTTTCATCATGAATTCTTGAGGATTTTCTGGGATTACTAGTTTACCAAGAATAGCTAAATCATTTATAAATGTTCATCCTGTAATATTGCCATTATTATATGTACTGTTCTGGTTCTGCTCACTTTGTATTAGTTCATATATGTCTTTCCAGGTATTTCTTAAATCATCCCTTACATTATTTCTTAGAGCACAATAGTATTCTATTAAAATCATATTTACATACAATCAATTTACTCAGCCATTCCCTGATTGATGGACATCCTCTAAATTTCTAATTCTTTACTATCACAGTAAGAGCTACTATAAATATTTTTGTTCTTTCCCCTTTTAAAAAATCTCTTTGGGATACAGATCTAGTAATTATATTGTTGGATCAAAGGGTAGGCACAGTTTTAAAACTCTTTGTACAGTTCCAAGTTGCTCTTTGGAATGGTTGGATGAGTTCACAATTCCAACTCAATGCATTAATATTTTAATTTTCCCACAACCCTTCCAGCAATTATTTTTCCTTTTCTGTCATATTAGCTGATCTGATAAGTGTGAAATGGTACCTCAGAGTTGTTTTAATTTGTCTTTCTTTAATTAAGAGTAATTTAGACCATTTTATCACATGATTTATATAGCCACGATTTTTTCACCTTAAAACTGCCCATTCATATCCTTTGACCATTTATCATTTGGGGAATGTCTTGTCGTCTTATAAATTTGACACAGTTCTCTATATGTTTGAGAAATAAGGCCTTTATCAGAGGTATTTGCTGCAAATTTTTTCTGTTTTTTTTCCTTTTCTTCTATTTTTGGTTGCAATGATTTTGTTTGTGCAAAACCTTTTAAATTTAATATAACCAAAATTATCAGTTTTACATTTTCTAATGCTTTCTATCTCTTCTTTCATGATAAATTCTTCCTTTATGTCTGATTCTATTCTTAAGGAAGGTTTTCATGATACATAGGAGTGCTACTTCTATGGAGATGGCTCTTTGTATTTGAGTTATTTTATATAAATATATATAGACTTGATTTGGAAGATCTTTTTAAGTTCTTTATGGAATTTTCTACTTCTCTGCTCTCTGCAACACATGTTAGAGTATAAGCTGAAGTTATTTTCATGGTAGTCTGTTTTCTTATAGTTTCTTCAAGGAGGGATTACAAAGTACATTTTAAAAATGATGTTTCTTGTTCCTTTGGAGTAAGCGATGAAACCAATTCTTCTAATTTCATCTCTAAGAACATGAGTCATCTTTCCAGTTAGCTGAAATTTCTTTGTGTCCTTTCATTTTTGTTATAAATTCATCAAGATGCTCACAAGTTAATATGTGACTAAAACCCAAAGAAAGAGATAATGAACAAAATCATAAACAATAGAGTTCTTGACTTAATAGCTAGGATCTTTGGACTAGTCAAACATTAGGCTACATGCTTGTGTCTATATATTGTGTACTTGCTCTATCACCACTGATTAGCTTCAGCATATATTTATTTTAAATGCTTTTTTTAAACATTTATTAATATTTATTTTTTAGAAAAGTTAGCATGGTTACATAATTCATGCTCTTACTTTCCCCTTCACCACTCCAAGATCCACCCCCCCCCAATGGCTGATGCATATTTCCACTGGTTTTAACATGTGTCATTGATCAAGGCCTATTTCCAAATTGTTGATAGTTGCATTGGTGTGGTAGTTTCAAGTCTACATCCCCAATCATGTCCGCATCAACCTATGTGTTCAAGCAGTTGTTTTTCTTATATGTTTCCTCTCCTGTAGTTCTTCCTCTGAATGTGGGTAGCGTTCTTTTCCATAAGTCCCTCAGAATTGTCCTGGGTCATTGCATTGCTGCTAGTACACAAGTCCATTACATTCGATTTTACCACAGTGTATTGGTCTCTGTATACAGTGTTCTTCTGGCTCTGTTCCTTTAACTCTGCATCAATTCCTGGAGGTCTTTCCAGTTCACATGGAATTCCTCCAGTTTATTATTCCTTTGAGCACAATAGTATTCCATCACCAGCATATACCACAATTTGTTCAGCCATTCCCCAATTGAAGGACATACCCTCATTTTCCAGTTTTTTGCCACCACAAAGAGCATAGCTATAAATATTTTCATACAAGTCTGTTTATCTATGATCTCTTTGGGGTACAAACCCAGCAATGGTATGGCTGGATCAAAGGGCAGGAATTCTTTTATAGCCCTTTGAGCATAGTTCCAAATTGCCATCCAGAATGGTTGGATCAGTTCACAACTCCACCAGCAATGCATTAATGTCCCAGTTTTTCCACATTCCCTCCAACATTCATTACTCTCCCCTTCTTTCATTTTAGCCAATCTGCTAGGTGTGAGGTGATACCTCAGAGTTATTTTGATTTGCATTTCTCTAATTATTAGAGATTTAGAACACTTTCTCATGTGCTTATTGATATTTTTGATTTCTTTATCTGAAAATTGCCTATTCATGTCTCTTGCCCATTTATCAATTGGGGAATGGCTTGATTTTTTATACAATTGGTTTAACTCCTTGTATATTTGAGTAATTAGACCCCTGTCAGAGTTTTTTTGTTATAAAGATTTTTTCCCAATTTGTTGTTTCCCTTCTGATTTTGGCTACATTGTTTTCCTTTGTACAAAAGCTTTTTAGTTTGATATAATCAAAATCATTTATTTTACAATTTATAATTTTCTCTAACTCTTGCTTGGTTTTAAAATCTTTCCTTTCCCAGAGATCTGTCGAGTAAACTATTCTATATTCACTTAACTTATTTATAGTTTCCCTCTTTATATTCAAGTCATTCACCCATTCTGAATTTATCTTGGTGTAGGGTGTGAGATGTTGATCTAAACCTAATCTCTCCCATATTGTTTTCCAAATTTCCCAACAGTTTTTGTCAAATAGTGGATTTTTGTCCCAAAAGTTGGGCTCTTTGGGTTTATCATACACTGTCTTGCTTATGTTACTTACCCCAAGTCTATTCCACTGATCCTCCCTTCTGTCTCTTAGCCAGTACCATATTGTTTTGATGACTGCTGCTTTATAGTAAAGTTTAATATCTGGTACTGCTAGGCCCCCTTCCTTCACATTTTTTTTCATTATTTCCCTTGATATTCTTGATCTTTTGTTATTCCAGATGAACTTTGTTATAGTTTTTCCTAATTCAGTAAAAAAGTTTTTTGTTAGTTTGATAGGTATGGCGCTAAATAGGTAAATTAATTTGGGTAGAATGGTCATTTTTATTCTGTTAGCTCGTCCTACCCATGAGCAATCAATATTTTTCCAGTTGTTTAGATCTAGTTTTAATTGTTTGTAAAGTGTTCCCATTTTAGAATTAGTTCTGTGTATCAGTTCCAAGACAAAAAAGCAATAAGAGTTAGGCAGTTGGGTTAAGTGACTTGATCACCATGGTCACACAGCTAGGAAGTGTTTGAGTTTGGATTTGAACTCTAGAACTCCTGTCTCTAGGACTGGCTTTATCCACTAAGTCACCAACTGCCCCTAGCCTCATTATTTCTTAACCAGTATCAAATTCTTTTGAAGTTTACTGCTTTGTGATATAGTTTGAGATCTGGTACTGCTAGGGTCTTTTCATTCTCACTTATTCTTATGATTTTCCTTGAGACTGTTGACCTTAGGTTGTTTAGATTAATTTCATTTTTTTCTATCTCTATGAAATAATCATTTGGTACTTTGATTGTTATGGTCATAAATAAGTTAATTAATCTAAATAGTATTGTTTTTCTTATTATGTTTAATTGGTCTACCCATGAATAATTTACATTTCTCCACTCATTTGAATCTGTATTTCTGAAAAAAAAAAGATGTTTTATAATAGTGTGTGCAGGTTGTAATAGTATGTGTCTTGGCAGATAAATTCCCAAATATTTTATAATTTCTACAGTTATTTTAAATGGAATTTCTCTCTCTTCCTGCCAGACTTTGTAGCATATAGAAATGTTGATTATGTATGTGGGTTTATTTTTATAGTATTCCTTTGCTAAAGTATTTAATCATTTCAGTTAGGTTTTTAGTTGACTATATGTTTCTTGAAGTAAACTCTTACCCCATCTGCAAAAAGCAATAATTTTAATTTTTCTTTCAATATGCTTATTCCTTCAATTTCTTTTCCTTGCCATATTGGTATAGCTAGCTTTTCTAGCACTATGTTGAATAGTAATTATGATAATACATATACTGCCTCACTTCTGATCCTATTGGAAAGGCCTCTAGTTTATCACCACTATAAATTATGCTGGCTCTTGATTTTGGATAGATACTCCTTGCCATATTAAGGAAAGCTCTGTTTATTTCTTTTTTTTAAATATCAGGAATGAGTATCATTTCTTTTCAAAGTTTTTTAAATCAGGAATGAATATCATTTCTTGTCAAAAGTTTTTTGAGTCTATCAATATGATCATATGTTTTGTTATTAATATGGTTAATTATCTACATAGATTTCCTAATATTAATAACAATCCAATCTGGACATAATTGTTCATCTTCATAATGTTACTACAGTCTTCTTGCTAAAATTCTATTTAAAATATTTGCATCAATATTTACTAGAGATTTTAGTTTATATTTTTCTTGCTTGTTTTGGGTATTGAGACTATATTAGTATAGTTAAAGGAATTAAGACCTTTTATATTTTTTCAGTTTGTTTAATATTGGGAATTAATTGTTCTTTAAATATTTGATAAAATTCACTTGCAAATCCATTTAATGTTTTGGTTTTTTCCTTGGGGAGCTCATTTGTTGCTTCTTAAATGTCTTTTTCTATGACTGAGTTACTTAGGTCTTTTATTTCTTGTTTTGTTAATCTCAGCAATTTATGTTTTTATATATGTGTATTCACTTTATTGAGTGTGAGTTTTATTGGCATATAATTATGTGAAATAGTTTCTAATAATTTATTTTTCATTGACTGTGAATCACTTTAAAATTCTGAAACACATAACTTTTCTTTTTAAAAATTAAGTATACTCTTATTATTTTTCTTTAAAAGCTATTTTATTATTTATTATTATTCATTATTAATTTTTATTAATTATTTATTAATCAGCATTTGTGTTGCTTTTGATTTTGTTAATTTCTTCTTTGATTTTTAGCATTTCCATTTTGGCATTTAATTGGAAGGTTTAAATTTGTTGGTTTTCTAGGGTTTTTTTAAGCGTATGCCCAATTTGTTCTCCTCATCTTTATCTGTTGAATTAATGAAAATGTTTAGAGATATAAATTTTCTTCTAATAAAAGCTTTGGATATATCCTACACATTTTGGCATGTCATCTCATTGTTATCTTAGGTGAAATTATTATTGCTATGATTTATTCTTTGACTCACAGATTTTTTTAGGATTGAATTATTTGTTCTCCAAATAGTTCTTAGTGATTTCTTCAGTGGTCTTTTGAAGAATATGATTTTACTGTATTTTGCTTTGTAAAATGTCATTTGAATTTATTTTTAGTATTTCTTATTGTCCCATGGAACCATTTTTTCTATTTTATTATCATAATTTTCAGGAAGTTTTTCTTAGAAATGTCCCAGTTTCTGTATAGTTCTGCACATGCAGATGTGTATAGGTAGAAATATATTTCTGAATTGCAAATCATGACAAGTCTAATGTATTTACCTGTATTTCATAGAAAAATTATTTAGAATACAACTACTCTTTATTGGTTAATGTGAATACATTTGAAAAAGTCTATTTCGTTGAAATTATTTATTTAGATTAGTCATTAATTCTATTCCTTGGCTTTGGTTTCTACTTATTTCAAAGTATTTTTAACATTTCATTTTCAAAAAATGAATAAGCACACCACTTTTAGCTTGTATTGTAGTCAAACAGAAAGCACATACATTTCAGTATTAAATCGAAAGGTCAACTCAAAATGAATAACTTTTGAGCACATGCAGTATGTTCAGAATTGTTCTATAAATTCCATACCAGTAACATTGCTAATATATATTTTTTAAATTTTAAACCCTTAACTTCTGTGTATTGACTTATAGGTGGAAGAGTGGTAAGGGTAGGCAATGGGGGTCAAGTGACTTGCTCAGGGTCACACAGATGGGAAATGTCTGAGGCCGGATTTGAACCTAGGACCTCCTGTCTCTAGACCTGGCTCTCAATCCACTGAGCTACCCAGCTGCCCCCGCTAATATATTTTTATATAGTTTTTACATAGATTGTTATTAAAGGAACAGACATTTATGTGAGAATAATAATACCATTAATAGTAATTCAAGATTTACAAATGCTTTTTAAAAAATGATCCTGTATATTATTGTCCCTATTGCTTAGTTTAGGAAACTGAGATTAAGATTAATTAATTTAGGAATACAGTGCTATTAACTGTGAGAACTGGTCTCTCACTCATGTATTTAGCTAATTATAATCCTAGTGCTTGATCCATTCCAATAAATATCATCTACAAATTTTTACTGGTTTTTAGAATATATTAAAATTTCACCATACTTTGTAAAAAATATTTGTCTTGCAGATTGTTCAGGTTTTTGCCTCCTGATACCTTAAACAGTGAAATGAATGTTTCTCAGTAGCAATTCATGTTTTCATATGTTTGTGTGTGTGTATGTGTGTGCATATATACATACATACACATATATAAATACCAGCTATCTTTGGAATTTGTAGTATGAAAGTGAATTGAGCCTGACAGGTTGAGGAAATAATGATTATGTTTAAAGTGTTTTGATTATAAAACCCTGAAGGTAACTAATGTGTTGGTTGAAAGCCCTGTCATAAAAATGAATATCATCATAATGTTTATTATTGATCTATAATTTATTATTGACATTTTACATTATCATTCCAGATACTTTTCCCTAATCAAAAGATGGGTTTTAGATAAGAAACAGCTTTTTCTTTGTGAGGAAATATGTTTGACTTTTTTTCCCCAGAGATTTATAGGGGTGTGGGATGATTGTAAGACTACAAGTTAGTGATGGAGAGTTGGAAACAGGAAGCCTGTCTGCTGACAAACTCCATTTCCTGTTTTATTTTTTTCACTCCTGGGATTTGTTTGGATTGGTAGAACCTGAGCAATCTGTTTAAATTGATGTTACTATCCTTTAGTTTAAGTATGCCCGTAACATGATAGTATGGTTTACTATCTACAGTCTCTTCTGTTTGGTAACATAAAGGTGATTTACATGTCAATTTTTTAAAAGATGATTTTCTCATGTTTTCATTATATTTAAGAATATTTTAAAATGATTTTACATTAGAGAGATGATTGTATTCTATAAATGTTTTTATTTAAATTTTTATATAGTTTAACATAACATTAAATTGCAAATGTTACTTACCTTACTTCACTGGGTTGTTGTAAGGAAAACATTTTACAAATCTTAAAAGTATCGTATAACTCTCAATTGTAATGCAAATATGAATGTTGACACAATACTAAAAATAGTAATATATTGTTAAATACAAAGATTTAATCATCTTAATATTAGTCCTCTTATAAATCTTTGACCCAAATTAAGTAGACAAGTGAAAAAGAGGAAGTCTCAAATAAAAAAGGCACTTATGTTTATTGCATTTGCAAGGTTGTTTTTGAGAACAGAGAATGTTTCTAGATACTTTGTTTCTTACCCATTTTATGGAGCTTTGGCCTCTTAATAGCACTAGTTTAATGACTTCTTCTTGAGTTCTTGGTTTATATTAGCACTGACCATGGGGGAAAGAAGCAAGTTACAAAGAGGTCAGGTTTCACAAGAGAGTAATAGACTTGTAAAATCACAGTTTACTAGAAGAAATAAAATCAACATTGGGAAAGAAATTTGCATAAACAGAAGTATTGCTGATTTAAGTGAAAACATCTGATAATGACAGAAGTTGGTTTAAAAATTAGTTTTCGAGTGAGATATAAAATTAGACAATTCAAAGATGATTGTCATTAGCAAAGGGAAATGTCCTGTGTGAATAAAACTAAACTAGTAACAAAAGAATGAGATTCCACAAAAGTTTAAAAATTGACATTATATTAAATTAGAAAGTTAATTTCCTAATTATATACTTTGGAGCAGGTTTGACTTTTAAAAACAACATGAATTTGTTTTTCTACCTAAAGAAAATTTGAATTTGATTACTAGGTAATTATATATTTTCTGAAGTTGATTTCCTCCATCCTATGTGGATTTGTTCATTAAGCTTTTCACATTTTATCATCATTAAATAGACTGACAATTATACTTTTTAAATGTAAAAATTAGCCTTTATACTTAGCATTGAACTTATACGGCCACTACATAAACTGAGTTCAACTTAATTTGAAGAAAAAGGCAAAAGGAGAGCTTATGACTATATTATTGATGCCAATTTTTCTAAGAACACTTTTGAAAGAAAGATGCATACATAAATAGTATGGCCTAGTGAATCAGTAACCTCTATTGCATGACTAATTTTGCCATTAGTTCTCATGATAGCTTCCTTAACCTTACGTAAGCATCCCATATCTATTTTCTAGTATATTCAGAGAGAAGCAAGAATAAGTTAGGTTTCCCCCCTTCTGGTTTGAAAACTTCTGAACCTGTAAAAGAGGAAAAAAACCTTTCCCTTGTCATTTCTGCTTTGGGGATTGTATCTCTAAGGATATCTTCACATAAAATTATGATAGAGAGGATAGAGATAAAACACATCTTTCTTTTAGTAGTGTGGTAGACAACAGGTACAAAATGAGGCATAAGACCATAAGACCATTAAGCATGATCAGTGGTTTGCTTGTTTTGTTTAACTATGCTTTATTTAAAGGAAAAGTTCTATTAGGGGTACTATGGTATTGGGAAGTTACAGCAATTTTTAATGAGCGTCAATAAGACTGGAAAAAAACCTTATTTTAAGTAGAATGAATCAAGTATTTTTCATCTTAGTAGTTTGGGGTCAGAATTACTTTGGAATTGTGTTAGATTGAACAATAAGACACCAAGGTAAGATAAAAATATAGGGAATTTCAATACTGATTACACCAATATATCTTTACTACCTAGTATATTATTTGTTGAAAATGGCACAAAACATGAATTATGTCCATGTCATCGGTTCTCTAAAGTTTCTTACCCATTTTAAATGACATTTTGAAGTGAGACTCTCCTTAATATCTTTTTAATTTAAAAAATAGAGAGCAAAACATATCCCGAATGCTTCTATTTTTCTTAAGCTTTGAGCATTTCATATCATATTTATATTTTCTAGTTATCCTGCTGAATTTTTAGTCTGACAGGCAGTCGGTCAACAAACATTTATTAACTACTCTGTACCAAAGCACTGGGCTTAAGCACGGGTGAAAAGAAAGGGGAAAAAAAAGAGTTCCTGCTATTGATACAGTTAGATAACTGTTGTCTTTGAAGGTCTCTTATTAGGTACATCTTTAATTCCTTTTCTAATTCTCCCTAGTCTCTCGTTTGTACTTAACCTGCCACACTATACACTAGAATGTCATACTCTTTACAGATGTTAATTCCCAGAACAAGCAAAGAAATAATTTGTAAAAGAACATTTCCTTTCAGAGCCCTTTCAGTGCTTCTCTGAAACATATTCTAGCAAATTGTTTTTTATTTGAATCTGAGCTCCAAAAATACCATTTAGCCTTCTAAGGAACTTGTGCTTAAACTGGCCTTACTATGGGCATGTACCTCTGACATAGTGCAGATATCAGCCCATCCATACCTTTGCATCCTGTCTGATTTTTGCCCAGTTTCTCTCAGAAATCCTCCAAAGAGGACCCATTCAATCCACTGATGCCTCCTTCTAGGTGTTTTTAATATTACATGATTATCAGGGCTGAATTTAGGGTCTATTATCCCTCATTCCTAAAATATTCCTTCCCCTTTTCTAGGATGTATTGTCTTATTTTCCAAGCCACTTTTTGTATGCAAGTCATTGTTGGTAATAATCTGCATCCTACTTATAACCATAACATGTCGCTGTTGTCTTTTTTTTTTTTTTAAGGCAATGGGGGTCAAGAGACTTGCCCAGGTCACACAGCTGGGAAGTATCTGCTGTTGTCTTTTGTGTCACATAGAATCTTGATTTTGGGGGAGAGGGTCAGATTCTAGTAATTGTGTAAAATATACACAACTGTATAGCTATGTTGGGCTACTGTTTTGGGGGGCAGGAAGTAGGGTGATAGTGGTTTGTATTAGCCTAGGGTTGTTGAAAGTGTTACAAAATTTCTCCAATGTGTCTAGCCTCCTCTCTTATTTCCTTTTTATTTCTGAATATAGTTTAACTGTAGTATCTGTTCATGTGTATATTAGTAGATTAATTCAATGAATACAAAATTCCACTGGGTTTGTGTCACTTATGTATTCCAAGTGTCAGATCCAGAGTTGGTGGATGTAGGTATCTTTTTGGGAGAAAGGAAAAGAATCCTTGCTTTCAATCTCTCTGACTTAAGTTGCCATCTATGAAAGTCCTAGGAAAGTCATTTGTGGCTTATTTTTCATTATCTCCTCTGAAACCACTCTGGGCTTCTGCTGCTCTGCCTGGTTTCAACTCTAAGGAGTAAGATGTTTCTCCCATGCCAAGGTCATCTCTTCTGTTCTCATGACCATGCTGTTAGCTGAAGCTTTGAGTGACCTTCTGTCTTCTCTCCCCACTATTTGGAGGGCTAGTGAGTTCAGTAACAAGCTTCTTCCAAAGTCTTCTGTTCCAGAGGGCAGAAATTGAGACTTTTAGCTCACTTCATTTTGTGTCTACTCCTCTACAGAATTTTAACTCCAGAGAACAAGATGCCTCCCATACTGGGTACCCCAAGAAGGGGTGGCCCCTTTCCAGCCTCCTTTTATGTGTTATCTCTCTGACGTAGAGCACAAGATCCTTAAAGAACAGAAACTATCTTTCTTTTCTTAATTGTACCCTGGCACTTAGCCCAGTGTCTGGCATATAGTAGGAACTTAATGTTTATAGAATTTAATAAGGACAGATTTTATTTAACTTGATAAAGATGAAAATGGTTCATACCTCTGAACTCTTTTGGACTGTAAATCAAGAAATGCTGCCCTTTGATGAGTCTTCTCTTTACTTTCTTTAGAAACTGTGTAGTCTATATGACTCATAGCGGCAGCAAAGGGTTAGGTCTGTGTTGCTCCTTAGAGTGAATATTTCCTAGCTGCACTCATCTCTCTAATATCAGTAAGGTCAAAGTCTGTTGATTTGCCCATCTTTGTCATGTCTCTCATTTTCCTTACATTTCATGAAACACCCCTTTCTATTGCACTACTTCTCTCTAGTAATTGCAGTGACAGGTTCTCAGGTTTGCTTTTCTTTGTCGTGGCTCTATTCTCTGCTTGATTTATATGGTTTCCTGCTGGACAGATTTCTCTTATCACGTGTAACCTGGGGAGGTCACGATGTGGCTTGAAAGAAAACATAAGAGAAATCTCTAGCCTCTTTTCCTTCCACCCTTCTTCAAGGGAGACATTCCTGCCAGGGGACAAGTAGGAAGTTGAAGCCAAAAGCTTAGTCTCTCTGATCTTCTCAGATAGAGGGAGTACAGAGCTGGAATTATATCTATCTGCTCCTTTAAATATTATTAGTTTTGAAGATGCAGTTTTTAGGTTCAAGCTAAATTTCTGATAACTTATTAATAGGGAATGCAGAACTCCAGCTTTACATCCAAGGCTTAACTCCCTTCTCAAAAATACTAGTTCCACAATAAACACACATAGTGAGTAGCAAAGGAACTCATATATAAATCTAAAGTAAAACAGAAATCAGAGAAACTATACATAGAGGAATATATACCAGACAATACAATGTGAAGGAGCTCTCCCTTTGGGAGTGAGTTAACAGCCCAACCAAGAAAGAGAATCTTATATTCTGGGTAAATTCCTCATCATCTCCAGAATTATCAAGCTGGGGATATGAACATGATGGAGACTGTCAACTCCTCTCATGTCAACTTGTCCCAAAGTCTTATTATTCTCCCTTCAGCAGTCTGAAATCAGGATTTGTTTCATCCATCTTCTCTCCCGAAGATGGAAACCAGAAGCTTTGAAATGAAGAGTAGACCTAATGAAAATTAAACTCCAGAAGAAAGTGGAGAGACTTGAAGAGACTAGAGTTCTCTTTTCTTCCATTTTTGACAACTCCACCCCACCTTTTTACTCAGGCCCAGGGTGTTGATCTCTACCATAAGGAGAGAATCCCATACCAATGGGGTTTGGAATCAGGCTACTCTAGAAAGGACAAGGTCTTTGGCTTTGTTCTGTCATTCCCTTGGGAATCTCTTTGAGTATCAATTTGCAGTTTTTGTAATTATTACTTTCATTCTTTTGAGGGATCTCTAGATCTAGGACAACTTTTTATAAAAATCAATGCTTTTTAAAATTTACTCAATCCTCCAATCTTATTCAACTGGGAATTTGTGCCAAGGCCACACTGTATCCCTTTCTAAGTTTTTGGGTGAGGTTGAATATTCTTTGTTTAAAATTGGGTTCCTGCCCTGACCTCTACTCCAGAAGATTAGACTCCCCTAAATCTTTAAAATGCAGAACACTATCACTGCCTTCTGTGATATCTTTAGTATAAATGCTACAGGTGCCATCCTTGTTACTGCTGTTAACCTGAGCTTCCAAGGTTTCCATCCTGGGGTTTACCAGGTACTCTAAGATTTTCTGAACTTTTTGTGGTCTTGGGATGGTGGGGTGCTCTGTTCTTTCTGGCATTGGGCACAGAGCTTTGAAAGCTACATTTCCCTATTGTACAAAGCTGGTTACCCTTCGAGGCTAGGTATTTTTGCATGTTCTGGTACTGCCTTTGCCAGTATTCCCCTTTATAATAGCCCACAGGTTTTTGGACAACTTTTTGCAAAAGTCGTGTAGCTTCTCAGAGGGTTTTTTTAAAGTCACTATTTGGCTGATAAGAGTTTTATATTGTTGCCCAAAGTCCTGTCAGACTTTTTCTGCATCTTAATGATATGATGATAGTGTATTTTAGTTTTTCTCTTGTTGATATGATTTATTATTTAGTTTGGTTTCCTATTATTAAATGATGTTTATCTTCCACTTATAAGTTCTACTTGATTATGTGGGATGATTTAAATAGTACTACTTTTCATGTGTAAGTATTTTAAATTTTGAAAAAAATTTTACATGTATCTCATTTAACCCCCAACAACTCCATGGGGTGGGTACTGCTATCCTCAATTTAAAGATGGGGGAAATGAAGCAGAGAGATGTTAAGCAACATTCCCAAGTTCGTATTACCAGTGAGTGTCTGTGGCAGGGTTTGGACTTGGGTCTTCTTGACTCCAAGTCCAGCATTCTATCTACTGCACCATACTTACTTTTAAAACTGTTGATATTCACTGATGATCCAGAGCTTCCACTATGCCAGTGAAGTTGCCCATCTGCTGAATTAATTACATCATCAGAAATGATAGAGCCAGCATGCAGAATAGTATTTCTCATGTTGGGCTTGAAGTCCAAAAAGACGTGAGCTTGAATCACCATTATAATGTTTAGCTATGTGACTGAACAACTCATTTAATATATCTTTGCTTCCTGGAAACTCCATAATACTTATCTACAATGTCTTGGATTTCATTCAGGTAGGGGAAGCTCTTTGCAGGCAAGCACTTCTTAAATTGTTCCCATGTGCCAGGCACCTGCTAGGACCTGGGAATTGAATCCAAGCAAAAAGAAAGACAATATCTGTGCACTTGAAACTCAAAAGGAAGAAGCAGAAGATACTCTTGCTGGGCCTTGGTGGCCCAGTCAGTAGCACAGGTAGGAAGGGAATGAAATATGGCCAGTCTGGGCACATCTTCAATATGAAATCCCTAGAAGGAATTCATTAGTTGGAGAAGGAGGCTGGAATGAAACAGGGAAATTCCAGAGAATCAAAAGTATAGCTAGGCAGTGCTGCTAAATGAATAACAGTTGATTCCACACTATTCATAATTGATAATGGTCTATAGTTTTCTCACCTTTGGCTTTTTTCAGTTTAGGGATCAAAACTATATTTTGCAGAAGGAATTAGGTAGCCTGGCAGTTCTCTATTTGCAAAGGGTATAAATAAATAGTATAGGGATTGATTGCTTAATAATTTGATAGAATTCACTTTTGAATTTGTCTGGGCTTAGTGCCTTTTTTAGGCTAGTTTATTAATAGTTTGTTTGATTTCACTTCCTTAATAGATCACTTCATTAGATTGTTGGTTGTTTACTTCTTTTTTTGTTGGTATGGGAATTTTGTACTTCAGAAGATAATTATCCATGTCTTATTTGATTAAGATTTCTTAATTTGGAACTGTCTGTAGTTGGTATTTTTTACCATTCTTATGATATCAGCTTTCTTATTAATTATTTGGATGATTTGGAAATGGTGTCATTTTCTTCCTTTTAAAAAAGTCTCTCTTTTTATATGAGTTTTATTCATCTTTCTTAAAAACAGCTCTTTTATAATCTCCTTTGTTTTCTTATTCCCAATTGTACTGCTCTTTACCCTGTTATTTCTCTTTTTCTATTTTCTCTTTGTTATTAAGTTTTAAATTACATGCTAAGCTTTTTAATTTTCTCTATTTGTGTCTCACTGAAATTTGTTGTTGTTTTGTTCATTCATTCAATTGTGTCTCACTCTTCATGACCCCATTTGGGGTTTTCTTGGCAGAGATACTAGAGTGGTTCACCAGTTCCTTCTCCACATCATTTTACAGGTGGAGAAACTGAGATAAATAGGATTAAGTGTCTTGCCTAGGGTCACATAGCTAGTAAGTGTCTGAGGCCAGATTTGAACTCTAGAAGATGAGTATTCCTGATTCTTGGCATAGCATTCTATCCATTGTGCCACCTAGCTGCCTTTAGATATTCAGAATTTTGAATTTGTCTCTGAATATTATATTCCATAATCTTTACTATGTGGCACCAGCATTGTCATTATTCCTGATTTGGTCCATTGTGTTGTTTTTATGTTTCTTTTTTACCCAAACATTATTTCATGTCATTTTTTAGCTTCCAGATGAACCTACACCTATTTTATAAGATATTATTTACTAATTTTATCAAATGTGTGTATAAAAATATAAAATCTCTGTTTTACATCTATACCTTCTTTGTGACTGTATATATCAGTGGTGGTAAACTTATTAAATGTTTTCTCCATACATCTTTTAAGTCTCATTAGTTTGAAACTGTCAGCTTTTCTATTTTAAGTAATCCTTTTAAAAAATGAAATTGAAGTCTATATTGCCCTCTTGTTGTAGGACTTCAGGGCAATTTTGCTGAATAATTTCTTTTAGTATGGAGTCCAGGTTTCTATTAATTTCTGGTTTTTCTGGAAGACCAATTATTCTCAAATTGTCTCTTCTAGACCGGTTTTCTTGGTCTGTCACTCTCTCATTGAGATATTTCATGTTTCCTTCTATTTTTTCAGTCTTTTGACTTTGTTTTATTTGTTCTTGTTGTCTTGAGAGATCATTAGTTTCTACTTGCTCAATTCTAGCCTTTAGGGATTGATTTTCCGCTATAATCTTTCGGTTTTCGGTCGTAATCTTCTGGTTTTCGGCCATGATCTTCTGGTTTTCGGCCATGATCTTCTGGTTTTCGGCCACAATCTTCTGGTTTTCGGTATTCTTCTGGTATTCCTTTTCAATCTGGTCATTTCTGGTGTTCAATTGCAAGATTTTACCTTTTAAACAGTTATTTTCTTGCCAGATCTCTTCCATTTTCCTCAAAATCTCAGTTTTGAACTCTTCCATAGCTTGTGAGGAGTTTTCCTTATTTGAGGAGGGTTTGGATGCTTGTTTGTTCTCCTCCTCTGTTTGCTCGGTTGTCTGGATTTTCTCTGTGTAAAAGTTGTCGAGTGTTAAAGGC
Source organism: Gracilinanus agilis (assembly GCF_016433145.1). NCBI lineage: Eukaryota > Metazoa > Chordata > Mammalia > Didelphimorphia > Didelphidae > Gracilinanus > Gracilinanus agilis. The sequence continues at coordinate 558,718,142 of NC_058131.1, read as the reverse complement.
TTCTTTTTCTTGTTATTCTTTCTCTTCTGAATTTCCTGAGTCTGGGTAGCCATCATTAGCCCAGCAGCTTCTCAGGTTTATCCTCGAGCTCAGTTTCTGTCCGCGGTCAAGCCCCCTGGTGAATCCCCTTGCTTGATCCTCTGCAGGAGGTTCCTTTACAAGTCTCAGGGCGCTGCTTCCACAGTCGTATACCCGTCTGCACTGGTTCCCCACTCAGGTTTTCAGAGCTTTAGTTCCTGGCTGTGTCTGCCTCCACCCCCGCCTCCGCCCGTGCCTGTACTCTGCTCAGCCTGCGCTCTGCGCCCAGCGTCCAGTCTCTGCTCCGGCGCTCAGATTTCTCTTGCGTTCTCTGGCTTACTGGGGTCTTAAATCTTGCTGCTCTCAGGAACAGGTCCCGGAGCTGCCAATGACTCGATGGGTGCCCCAAACTTGCTCTATTTCTTTTTAGCTGGCTTCAGAGCTCTAGATCTTGTGTGTGGAGGGGGTGGGGGTGGGGCGGTTGCTCAGCCCGCGATTTAGTGAGAGCCCTTTATAGCCTGGAAATGTCTCGATTCCACGTACCTTCCACACTGTGCCCTGTTGTGGGGTTCCTCCGTTCGTCTGGACTTGTTTTTATGTCCCCTAGAGGAGTTTTGTGTGTTTCGGTCAGGAGAGGTTAAGAGCTGCTTCTTACTCTGCCACCATCTTAACCCGAAAATATTTATAGCTGCGCTTTTTGTGGTGGCAACAAATTGGAAAAGGAGGGGATGTCCTTCAATTGGGGAATGGCTGAACAAACTGTGGTATATGCGGGTGATGGAATACTATTGTGCTAAAAGGAATAACAAACTGGAGGAGTTCCAGGCGAACTGGAGAGACCTCCAGGAACTGATGCAGAGCGAAAGGAGCAGAGCCAGAAGAACATTGTACACAGAGACTGATATACTGTGGTAAAATAGAATGTAATGGATGTCTGTACTAGCAGCAATGCAATGACCCAGGACAATTCTGAGGGATTTATGGTAAAGATGCTACCCACATTCAGAGGAAGGACTGCAGGAGAGGAAACATATAAGAAAAACAACTGCTTGAACGCATGGGTCGGGGTGGACGTGATTGAGGGTGTGGACTCGAAACTACCACACCAATGCAACTACCAACAATTTGGAAATTGGGCTTGATCAAGGACACATGACAAAACTAGTGGAAATGCGCATTGGCCATGGGTGGGGGGAGTCCGGGGGG
>NC_058131.1:558580319-558716540 GCF_016433145.1 Gracilinanus agilis | reverse complement strand
GGTGGGGGTAGTCCGGGGGGTGGGGGGGGGATGGGGGTGAAGGGGATAGGAGGAGCATGAATCAGGTAACCATGTTAAAAATGTATATTAATAAATGTTAAAAAAAATGAAATTGAGAAATAGAAACAAAGATAAACATTTTCATATACAAAGAACAAAAAAAGGGGGTTACATAGGAAATTGTGAACCTATTTGGGATTTTTAAAATAATGTATCAAATTTAACATAGCAGTACCTACATTTCACTGCTTACCTATGTTCCCTTCTGAACTGATTTCTATTGTCCTATTTTTAAAAAAATTATTCAGTGATCTTTTTTGTTTTTATTTTTGCTATCACTTCCCCCAACTTTTATCACTTATTTCTCTTCTCCCCTAAATAAAAACCCTGATAATAACCAAGAATAGTTAAGCAAACCAGTTAACAGAAGTTGTGCCTGAAAATATTTTATTATTTTACCTGTAGTTATCACCTCTCTGCAAAGAAGTAGCAAGCTTAGTTCAACAATAACCTTCTGTATCATGATTGGGTTTTGTGTTGATTATTGTTCTTATGTCTTTTTTTCTTAAGTCTTTTTAAGTTGTTTTCCTTTACAGCATTCATATGTCACTATTTGCTTAGCTATTTACCAATAGGCAGCCTCTCACTGTGCTTATAGTTCTTTGCTATGATAAAAAATTACTGATGTAAATGTTTTTATCTTTCTTTGATCTTTTTGAAACATGTACTTAGTTGTGGTATCAATGGATCAAAATCATAGTTTAGTGACTTTAATTCCAAATTATTTTCCAGAATGCCTTTACCAATTCACAATTCCACAACAGTGTATCAGTGTACCTGTCCTTCCATGTTTCCTCCAACAGTTGTATTTTCATATTTTGTCAACTTGCTAATCTGATAGAAACTGAGTTATTTGATTTAGTGTTTATTCTTGGTGTTTTTCATGGGATCTCTGAGGATTCTATCTTTTTGTTCCTCTTACACCATTTTGGATTGGTCTCATTTCTAACATTGTTCTTATGGGCCTAATTGTGTCCTGTCATATTGGATGATATTTTCTCAAGTTAGTTAACTATTTTAGGTGAAATATACTTGCTCATTCAGCCTATAGTTGTTAATCACATACTGTGTATAAAAGAATACTGTACAAATAAAGTGACTACTTTGTGAAAACTAATGGATTATGTAAAATAATAGCTGAGATATAAATAAATATTTCTATAAAACATATTGTTTTTTACTTTACAAAACACTACACCCATTATTTCTTTTGATCTTCACAATAACCAAATTGAAGTAGATAAAATAGGAATATTATCTTACAAAGGAGAAAATTACATCCTGAGGATTTAAAACTACTTAGTTGCTATTCAGCACTCTCACATTACCAAATATTTCTTAAACCTTTATTGTATATTGAGTCCTGATAACCCAGAGGTTCTTAAAGAACCTTTTTTGTGTTAAATCAGTAAGGAAGGAAAGGAAGGAAAATGAAAGAAGAACAAAGGAAGGATAGATGGAAATAAAGGAAGGAGGAAGAAAGGCTCAGTTAATGTTTGTTGTTTTCTGAAGTGCTTTTTCTTCTCTTCTATCCTTTATTACAAGGGATGGCTTACTGCTTAGGAGAGGGTATATGTGTGTGTGTACACATGTTTGTGAGGACACACATGCATACATACACACATATATTTGGAAATGAAAGTGCTGTAAAAACAAGAGATAAAATGTTTAATTTTTTAAAGAAAAATAGCAATCCCATCAAAATAAAAAATGTTTTAAGAATGTATAGTTTTGACCTATAGAAAGTATAAACTTCCAGTCTTGGCATGTAAGAACCTTCATAAATTGACTCAGCCTGCTTTTCCAGCCTCATCTCATAGTTTTCCAGCATCATTAGCATCTAGTTCAATCTCTTTGTGAAATATATGCTTACTAAATTGAATTGTTGAATTGAATTATTCATCTCATTTTACTATCCTTTACCTCCTACTTTTCATTCCAACTCAACTGAATAAACCTTGCCTTATTCTCTCTCTTATCTTTTCTATCCTGGTGTCTTTGCTCATGAAAATGTCCTTGCCAAAATGGTTTCTTTTCCCAGTTTCCCTCTGTTGAAGTTTTCCCTTCCTTAAAATCCTCATTCAGATTCTTCCTCCTCCATGACACCTCCCCTAAACTTTTTCCTCCCAGGTGAAAATGATCCGCTTATGTCTAATCTAAACTTTTAACAGCTTCTTTTTTCCCTGAATTGTCTCTTCCCCTTTACATACTATCCAAATATTCTTTTGAATGTACCCATTTTTTCTGGAAATGAAGACAAACTCTCCCTACATTGTTAATTTTCTCTTTCTCAGTAGCATATATTTGAATGTACATATGTATGAATATTTTTATTCTACCCTATCTTATTTCAGTACCTTCCTTATTCCTTATGTCTTTGTGTCTATAAGTTCCAAAGAAATGATAGGTCAGAATCACACCAAAGAGGAGGGCTACTATCATGACATGGAGAACAAATGTGTTTTGACAAAATTACCTTTAAATGATCTTTACACCTTTGCTTAAGTGGGCTCATTTTGGCAGTAATACAATTGGTATTTCAGTCTTTAATACCTGTTGTTTTCAAGTATTTTTTCTTTACCATTCTTACCTCTTCAAACTTTGTTTCAGCCATTTCTGCATTTGAAGTTCAGCCAGTTTCAATTGAGGTCCAAGAAGGTGGGGTTGCAAGACTTTCTTGTAAGATTACTTCACATCCTCCTGCTATCATAACTTGGGAATTAAATCGAACAAGCTTACCATTGGCCATGGACAGGTAAATAAACTTTTTTTCTCTGTTAGTGGGACTCAATAACTTTTTAATGACCTTTTAAAAAAGTTATTAGAGGTGGTTCAAGAAAAAGTTTATTAAAATATTAATCTTTTTCATTGAGCAGTTAGATGAGTTAGATGAGCCTCATGCTTTGGTACAGAAATTTGCATTCTCTGTGCCATGTGTATTAAAGATGACTATTAGGATTATTGAAACTAGTCTGCTATTAAGTGCTTAAGAATGAGATGGCAGAGCTTGTCCCCTCAAGAATATCCTTTTCCCCAATCTACTCCCATGTTTGTACAAGTAGACTCCAGACTTCTAGGAAATGTTCTCACCACATCTATGGTTATAAGCTTGCTAGATTCTATGGGCCTATATATCTCACCAGTTCACCTTATAATGACCATTGCAACAATTCCCTTCCCTTTATTGTAGGAGGAACAGAGGTTAGCCTCTTGGCATGTGTCTTGAAAAAAACTGCTAAGCACTGTTTTAAGCACTTTAATTAATGGGATCTGACTAGGACAAAAACATTTTCTAGAGTGGGAATGGGGTTACCCAAGGAAATTTCTTTATTTGGGACTTTCTTAGTGAATATTAACAGCTGGAAGGCTAGAAATTAGAGTTTATTCAAGTAATATATAGGCCACCAGTTGACTGCAGTCTTGAATACTAGACTTGCCTTTGTGAAACTATATGGTTAATTTTCATTTTCCATTTACACATTCTTAGGCTATACAATTCAAAAATTATTTTCATAGCTACATATTATAAAATCTCTTTTCTTCTTTAAAGAACAGAATTGCTTCAAAAAATTATGGAATTAATTGTGTTTTGAAGGTGCTTAATTTAATGTATTTTATACATTTCTTTGAAACGTGATAAAAGCAATATATCCCTTCTTAGTAAATTTATTTAAAAGAAAAAACAAAAGCTAGTACAAATGATTCCATTTTCTTTTTGGTTTTACAATAGGATAACAGCTCTGCCAACAGGAGTGTTGCAAATCTATGGTGTTGGTCAAAAGGATGCTGGGAATTATCGTTGTGTTGCTACTACTATAGCCAGTAGACGTAAGAGCATAGAGGCTACTGTAACTGTGATCCCAGGTAACAAAATGAACATTGATATTTTTGGAGAGGCTTTTCTTAGCTTTTATCTTTCAAGAGACATTTCCATTAAATAGAAACTATTGTGATCTCTTTGCAAAACCATAATTTTTAAAATTTTAAAGTGATAGCCTCAATTTTCATTCAGATGATCTCATAGAATGACTTATCTACCAAACATTCTAGCATCTTTACTAAAAACTGAATATGTTTCATTGGTTCTTAACATATATTCTTCTTTGTTTTTTGCTTTGTAGATTCCAAAGGAAGTAGTAATATTTAATGAGTTAAATAAAGCATAATAAAAATTGAATGATGAATTTTCAAGTAAACATTTTAAAAATGTTGCTATATTATATTGCATTTCATGGAATATTTCATTTTTAATTATATCCATTTATTTTTTCTTTTCAAAGCTAAAGAGTCTAAGTCCTTCCACAAACCAACTATTATAGCAGGTCCACAGAACATAACAACTTCTCTGCATCAGACTATTGTTTTGGAATGTATGGCTACCGGAAACCCTAAGCCAATCATTTCTTGGAGCCGTCTTGGTAGGTCTGGCCAAAAAACATTTTTGTTCATTCTGTTGTAACAAATTAAATGCTTATTATAATATAACTATACTGCTGTTTAGCAGGTTTCTCCTATAGGACTTTTCTTTGTAGAGAAGAGTTTTATACTTGTTTCCAGAACACAGGGGAAATATGCCTTATGCAAATCTCCTTTATGCCTTCTAAGTACTTACTCCAAGTTGTAATTTTAGAACAGATCTTAAGTCCTTGTAACTGGATCATTTTCTTTGAAATAGATCATAAGTCCATTGATGTATTTAATACCCGAGTACTTGGAAATGGCAATCTCATGATATCTGATGTTAAACTCCAGCATGCTGGGATATATATTTGCCGTGCCACTACCCCAGGCACACGGAACTTCACAGTCTCCATGGCAACTCTAACTGTACTAGGTAAGTTGACTTTCTCCTTCCATTCAAAAGGATATTAGAATTTCCTATTTTGCTTTCTTAATTTTTATAGCTGAGAGTCTATCTTTAGTTATGTAGTCTAGTTTCTATGTCTTATTTAAGTGGTTTTGACTCCAAGTATATAATTAGAAAATTAGAATGACACATTAAAATCCAATTTTATTTCCATGACCACTTTGCTGACCACCTTAGCTTTTTAGTTTATCCTGCCTTTCCAATCCACTTTTTAAATTTCATTTTCCTTTTTTACATATCAAAATATGTACCTTTTCAATGATGCTGAATGGAGAGGCAAATGTGGTGGTTTGGTGGAAACATAATCGTGTCGGAATCAGGAGGACATAGGTTCTAGTCCCATGTATGTTATAATAGCTTGGTGATCTTGAAATATTCCAGAACTTTTCTAAACCTTAGTTTTTGTTATTTCAAAAATGAGAAGTTTAAACTAGATGTTGCCAAAGGTTCTTTCCGGATCTAATATTCTATGATAATAGATAATATTTTAGCTATAGTCTCTTTTGGAAGCAGCCTCTGATTTGGTCCAATTCAAACCACTTTTTAGATTTAATCTCATAATCCCATTTACTATATCCCTCTTGAAGGCTTCTGGGGATTAAGAATTCATTACCTGAACTATCTCATTCTGCTTTTCGACTGATCTAATTATTAGGAAGTTTTTAATCATTGAACTGAAATTCACCTTTCTGCAATTTCCACTTGTTCCTAGTTCTACATTTTGAAGCCAAAAATAATAAATCTAACTCTACCTTATTGCAATCCTTTTAATATTTGAAAATAGGTATCTTTTTTGTAGTCTAATTGATTTGGTTCCTTTAGTTGATCCCTATATTGCATAATTACAAGTCACCTCACCCCTTTCTTTTGGATATGAACTAGTTTATCAGGTTTGTTTGTTTTAGTGAGCCTAGTTTTCCTTGTTTCACTTAGACTAGAAGTGAAGTAGCCTCTTATGGGTTCAATCCTACGACTAATTGACAGAGCAGCTTTATTTAAACTGCTTCATTTTTCTGTCCTTCATTAGGCAGCCTGGTGGCCCCTCCATCTCCAAAGACTTATCACATTTGTGCCATACTAAGTATAAACATCCAATTGCCTTCCACTCTACTGTACCTTAGAATTCTTAAACCCAAGCCATTCATTAGCTCTGCTTAGTAATAGGGATTCCTGGTGTGTTCCATCACACCAAACAGTCAATGCTCTTTTGAGACCAAAAACTATAAATATAGTGCTCTAGAGGTAGTCCCACCAGGGCAGAATCTGCCATGATCCTTTTTCTATATATTTCTTTAGTCTTACTTCACATTAACTTTTATGATTCCCATGTCGCACTATTAAATTATATTGAATTTACAATCTACTTATGTAGTTTTGCAATTGATTTCTAAAAACTTAAATGTAGCCCTTCATATTTATCCTATTTTGTCTGTTGAGTTTGATTGTGTTCTCTCTATATGTATACACAGATTTACATGTGGACACACAATATATTTACAGGTATAATTAGATATTGAATGTATCTATATCATAAATATCTATCTATCTAACATCTATGTATATGTATAGCTATTTAGGGAGTTTCTTGAAAGGTAAAATATCTAAATAGATATTGCTATGGAGAAGATGATGAGCATGAGAATTTGGTTTTGTAGTCTGTAAATATACACAGTTCACAACTGTCTTCAGAATGATAGAAAGGTATCTTGTTGATTGGCAAAGAATCCCATCTTAGTTGGTGTGGGGGAAATTGGGTTCAATAGCTATCCTTTCTTTGAATTCCTTCATTTGAGATTGAGAAGTATTTTTTATTTTTCTTTTTTTTTAAAAAACCTTTTTCTAATAGCTCCTCCTTCATTTGTGGAATGGCCAGAAAGTTTAACAAGGCCCCGAGCTGGCACTGCTCGTTTTGTATGTCAGGCAGAGGGAATTCCCTCACCCAAAATGTCATGGTTGAAAAATGGAAGAAGAATTCATTCAAATGGAAGAATAAAAATGTATAACAGGTAAGATATATTAACTTATCTTTAGTTTTTAATATCATAATTTTAAATCTATCACTATAGATGATAAATTTATATTTTATATTCAAGTGAGATATAATTCTTTTAAAAATTATTTTGATTTTGAAACATTTTGGTTAATATCCAACACTCCTTGATATTTTTTACAGAAAACATTTAAAGCATCTTTAATTCCTCAACCTTTCTCATCTCAAATAAAAATCCATTTTAGTTGTCAAGCCTTTTAATTTCCACCTCCACATGTCTTGAATTCATCCTTTACCTCTACTTCTACTACACCACACCCTTATTTGGTGCCTTAATAACTGCCTTCTGGACTATTTAGTAGACCCCTAACTGGTCATTTTGTTTCCATGTTCTCTCTTCTTCAATATATTCTTCACATACTCTCAAATTGATATTCCTAAAAGACATGCTTGACCATGTCATTCCTCTGCTCAAAAAGGAACAATGGCTCCCAATTTCAATTTCATCTAGACTAAAATATAAACTCCTCTATTTAACACTTAAAATCTTTCACAGACCAAATCCAGTTTAATTTTCTAGGTTTGTTACCCATTATTTTTCTTTATTCTACCATCCAGCCAATATTGCTATTCCTTAGACAAAATTCTGTCTGTCATATACATGCCATATATATATATATATATAATTCCACTTCCTGGAAGATATTCCTTCTTTATTCCTTCTTTTTTTATAATTTCTGCCTTTCCTCAAAGCTCAGCATCTATGAGGTCCTTCTTGATTCTCCCAACTGTTACAGCATTCTCTGTTAACGAAATTATCTTGTTTTTACTATATATTTATTCTATATCCAGTTCTATTTTTACACATTTTTTTCTGCTGAAAGAAGTTTCTCGAATGCAGGAATATTTAGTTTTTGTTTCTGTATAGCCCCAGTGCAGTGCTTAGCATATAATAGGAATTTTAAAAATGGTTTTTGATTTACCAAAATCAAAATGGATAGAATCCAGTTCCATTGTTTAATAAATAAAAAATGTTTATTAAGCATCTGCTCTGTGCCAGGCACTGAATTAAGTGTTGAAATCACAGATTTTTAAAAAACTGACGTAGTCCCCTTTTTCACAGAACTTACACTTTAATTGGGTGAGACCATGCATAAAAAGACAATTCAGATTTAGGAAGATGCAAAGTCTCAGAAGTCCTAAGGCTGCTGGAGTAGTATGGATTGTGTAGCCCAGAAATCCTTAGTAACATAAGTAGATCAGGTGGCAGAGCCTAGGAACTATAAGGCATAAAGGAAGATTTCACTGGCAAGTCCTGGAAGACCTTAGGGAAGGCAGAGGCAAAGCACATAGTTAGAACTAGTGGTCATCTGTTGCATTAAAAGGAATGGAGTACTTGACTTTCATTTCATCTAAACCCTATGAGGAGTTAAGTAGTTTTGGGGAAGGGAAAAGTGAGGAGGGAACAGGAGAAGGACGCCATTAGCAATGGCAAATTTTGCCATAGTATTCTCCTGGGAGAGGATGAAGAGGAATATAAGGAGGGAACATTCCTCAATCTTATTAATGGTGCATATCAAAGAGGCAGAGTGGTACAGTAGAGAAAACATTAGATTCAGAAATGAATAGATCTGGGGTTTTAGCCTTGGCTCTAACACTAACCAAAAGCATGACTTTGGGTGAGCCACTTATCCTTTCTTGGCCTAAGTTTCTTTAGCTGTAAAAGGAGGATCAGAGTAGACAAATCTCCAATTTTCCTCCTAACTCTAAAATTTTCTGAGAACTTTAAATATATATATGTATATATACATATATATGAGATATATAGATATAATTTTTGTATTGATAAACAAAGAAACAAAAACTTACCCATTCATTTTATTATTTTGCTGTTCATGTTCTCTTTCTCCCCTTCACCCCTCTAACCTCCCCAAGGACAGCAGGCAATATGATATAGATTGTACATGTATTATCATGCAATACATAGTTCCATGTTAAAAAAATGAATAAGCTTATCAGAACTGTAGTTTATACTGAATAAAATAGTCTTATATCAATTTTGTTAATTTGTTTAAAAAAAAGAAATAATGAATATATTTCATACTGTTATGTGTTGTGTTAGTAGTACTGGTCAATAAAACCAGTATGAGGACAAATTTTGAAAATACTTGCCAGTTCTACCAAGTATAGAGAATTTGATTACAATTGAATGAGTGAGCCACATCACCCATGTGAATTATGGTAAACTTAACTGTCTTAAGACTAAATGTAATGTTTCCTTGTAACTAACTTAGGCATTCATTGGCAATGAATTTTGTATCAGTCAGAATTTGATTTTCGTATAAGAAGAATCAATAGTCACCAAAAACCGACTTTTTGTATCACTTTTGGAAAATTCTTTAGAAATGTATATGACTTGAATAAAATATTTTTTCCTTCTTTTAGCAAATTGGTCATTAACCAGATTATTCCTGAAGATGATGCTATTTACCAATGTATGGCTGAGAATAGCCAAGGATCTATTTTGTCCAGAGCCAGACTGACTGTAGTAATGTCAGAAGATAGACCTGGTGCTCCTTGTAATGTTCATGCTGAAACTATGTCAAGTTCAGCCATCCTTTTGGCTTGGGAGAGGCCACTTTATAATTCTGACAAAGTTATTGCTTATTCAGTGCATTATATGAAAGCAGAAGGTGAGTACTACTTAAAAGTTTGTTTTAAAATTCCAACAACTATAACAGATTTGCTTTTCAGTATAAGTTATTTCATTATAGATAATCCTCCAACAATGTTTTTGGGTTGGGTTTTTTTTTAAGTTCTATTTAGCTCTTTAAACAAAATTGTTAAAAGTAACAAAGATATAATTTTAAAACAAGTCATATTCTCCCTCTCCAAAAACACACAACCAACCAACCCAAACTTATAGGAAAGTCTTAGATTTTGCTGTCTTTAGAGCATGTGTAATTCGATTTTGCTGTGTTTAGAGCACGTGTAATTCTTAAAGCCTAGCATAAAGTATGTTTCACTTAATAAAAATTCCAAATTGAAAGACTTAAGAATTTCATTTGTACTGAGATCTGAATTCCTTAATTAACATTTAGTCCAGAGATTAAGATGTTTTATCATTTAGAACATAACTATTCACAGAACACAGTAAGCTGTAATGTAAAGATAGTTTTCTTTAAAAGTTGATATGAAGTCATAAAATATGCATTATCATTCTCCATGCTTATATTCTTTTCAAAGCATTCTCTTATGCTTTTTAAAGTTATGTGAAGTTATACTTCTTAAATTGGATAAGAAGTTCTTTGTTGAACCTATTTTTTTTATATTAAGTTTGAAATTGAGTCCATCTTTAAGTTTCTGTTCATTTCTGTTGGGTCTTATCTAAAAGCCTTAAATCTTACTTTCAGAGAAGTACAAGAAAGATAAAAAGAAAAGCTTTTCAAAAAGCCTAAAGATTTCTCTAATGGTATCAAATAACATGCATTAGTTAAATACATTCACAGTTTTAATTGCACATCAAGCCTAGCATTTATGAAATATAAACTGAAAGCAACTTAAGCCATTCCAGAAGAATAGTGTTGTAATAATGTTGTCTGAAGAAACTAACAGGTGTGTTTTTTTTTGTATTTTAAAGAGGAATATTTTACATTTAAATTAGGGGTCATGGTAGCAAGAAAGAATGAAGGTCTGATGAGGGAGCATGTTAGAGTATGTTAATTCCCTCGTTAGTGATTTAGAAAAGGCACAAAAGGAATACTGATTTTGGTGGAAGGCTGCTCTTGTTTTCTATTATAGCTGTTTGATTAGAACCTCCACATGAGGCCTACTAGCCTATTCAAGGACAGAACAAGGCCCTTTAATTTGAACTCAAGAACCTTGTTTGGCAGGTCAGAAATCGTACTATGGGATTCCTAATTAACAAGCTATTAACTAGTCTGTTGTGAAATGCCCGTAATCTTGTCTAATTAAAATGCTATCAAGTTAATTCAGAAATGTGGGAAAACTTAATAGTGGAATTTGCCTTCTGTTTTGTTTATAAATTCAGTTGTGTAGAGCAGGGACTAAATCCTTTAGAGAGTTTTGATTAAGTTGACATGCATTCGCTATGAATTGTGAAGGAAACATAGTAGTGTTCGGTACGCTTGTTCTACTTTACAGGTTCAGTCTAAAGGAATTAAATCCAACAAAGACAAACCCTACTCTGTACCTTGCCATTCATATTTTAATAAGAATTGATGAGAATTTATTTTCCCTCAAAAGAGACTCATTATAGGACAAGCCATTTTAAAAATCACTTTCTGTGCCAATCCTTTTGCTTTCAGTATAAAAGAAAGTAAAAACTCATGTCAGTCTAACTTAATAGAATAGTTGGGAGCAAAATGAGATCTTTTGCTAGATAACTTTGTTGTTTGTTTGTTTGTTTGAAAAGCAAGTAATCGCATCACATCCTCTGTGGTCAAATATGAAGCCCTTGCAATTAGTTGTTTTTTTAATACATTGAATTTAAGTAAATAGAATTAAGATTACTTTGAAGGACAAGACTTTGCAGAGTTTTTCTTTTTGTATTACTGTACACTACTTGTGTTTTGACTCAAGATTGAATAAGGTTTAAGTAAGATTAGTTGTTTTAAGGATGAACTTATTCAGCAAAAATTGCTAACTATGGTAATTTGTGACAAAATACTGTTATTTCTGGGAAGTTGCTAATTTCCAGTTTGTACTTTTTTTAGGAGAATGGTACATACCAAGTAGGATGGTCAAAATTAAAAGGACACCTTTATTGCAATGGTAGAACTAGTTAATTTTTATTACATTTTGAGAATATATAATTTTCTTAAATAGTAATTATTAATTATTTATTTAATTCAGGTTTAAATAATGAAGAGTATCAAGTAGTCATTGGAAATGATACAACTCATTATATTATTGATGACTTAGAGCCAGCCAGTAATTATACTTTTTATATCGTGGCATATATGCCCATGGGAGCCAGCCAGATGTCTGATCATGTGACTCAGAATACACTTGAAGATGGTAAGAAAATAACCTTACAGAATGAAAGTATTTTATTAAAATTGATGCATATTGTAAATAGCCCTTAATCTCGAATTTTGAATTATGGAAAACATTAACTTTTATATTTTAAAAATTATACAGAAATACCTATTTGTCATTTCAGGTACAGTTTAAAGTTATATTATTAAGTGTATCAAGGTAATTTAAATGTTAAGGTATATATACATATATATATTTAAATTAAAATGTAATAATATTGTGTTATATTTGTTTCCTTAGCATTAAGACATATAGTTGAAATTCTAAATGTGATACTATACCTTGAATTACTGAAAAGAGAAAATGTCTTAAATAAGGTTAATACCCAGTGTGGCTTAAGCATTACATTATGTGATCTTAAATTTATATAAGGCCTTTCTAACAAGGGGCTTGAAGTACCTGAGATAAGGTTGAGGAAAATTATTTAGACTTATGGAATTTTGGAGGATTCTATGTTATGTACATGTATCTTAGTATCAGTTTCATTGATCAAAAATGCTTAGAAAACTTTGGAAATTTTCTTATTCATATGTGATATGTTTAATTTATATTACTTCTTAAGGCCAATTATCAGACCTATATATTAGATACTGTGTTATGTTAATCAAGGAGCTATAAACTAAAATAACTTTTGAGCCATTACCTAATACCCGTCAAATAGCAGAAATCATTAAAATTATGAAATTCAATGCTGACAAGGTTGTGGAGAAACAAAGCTACTATTGAAATTTTTTCACATAGGGAAAAATAATACATCTAGAATTAGAAGAAAAACAGTGAAATGTACAATATCTTTGCTGCATATTTCTCCATAAGCATCTTATATCTAAATATATCTAAAATATAAGGAATATCCAAGATATCCGAGGGAACTGATATAAATATACAAGAGACATTTACCAGTAAAGAAATGGTCAAAAGATTTGAACAGGCAGTTTTAAAATGAAGTAATAAAAGTTATCCATAATTTCAGACAGAAGGCTCTAGGAATGAGGTGGGTCCTGGGAATTAGAAGATTGGATTTGAGATGAAACTTAAAGGAAGCCATAGAAACCAGGAGGGAAACCATCCCAGTCATGAGAGATAGACGTTGAAAAAGCATAAATTAGGGAGACAGAGGGTCATATGTGAGGACCGACAAGGCCAGTATTGTTGGACTGAAGGCTATATGAAGGAGAGTAAAGTGTAAGGGGACTGGAAGATAGAAAAAGACCAGGATGTGAAGGAATTTAAAACCAGAGTATTTTATATACATGATTCTAGAGGCAATACAGAGTCTCTGGTTATTCAATTCATTAATAAGCATTTATTAAATCTCTGCTATTTGCCAGGGACTGACTAAGGGCTAGAGATACAAAGAAAGGCAAAAAACATTCCCTTCTCTCAAGGAACTCACATTTTAAATGGAGGAGATAGTCTGAAAAACAACTGTGTTCAAATAAGATGTAAATAGGATAAAATGAAGATGATTACAGAGAAAAGGAACTAGCACTAAGGGGGTTAGGAAAGGCTTCCTAAAGGAAGTGAGGTTTTTCCTGGAACTTGAAGAAAGCCAGAAGGTAGAGGTGAAAGTGAGCATTCCTAGCATGGGGGACAGCCAGTGAAAAAGCCTAGAGCCAAAAAGATTGGAGTGTCTTGTTTACAGAATGGCAAGGAAGCCAATATTGTTGGATTGCAGAATACATGGATGGGAGGGGAAATAATGCTTTAAGGCTGGAAAGGCAGGTTGGGATTAGGTTGTGAAGGGCTTCAAATAACAAAGAGAAGATTGTTTATTTGATCCTGGAAGTGATAAGGAATACCTGGAATTTATTGAATGGGGTTGTGTATGGCAGATCAACATTTTTGAAGATTAATTTGACAGCCGATTGGAGGATAGACTGGAGTGGGAAAAGACCTGAGGCAGGAAAAGTAGACTATTTTAGTAATCCAGGTGTGAGTTGATAAGAAATTGAAGCAGGGCGGTGGCAATATCAGAGAGAATTATGCACATTTGAAAGATGTTGTGAAGGTAAAAATCAACAAAACATGACAACATATTGGTTATGGTTAGGTAGAGTGAGAGAAAATGATCAGGTGAATATGATGGGGAAATTGTGACCCTCAGACAACTGGGTAGTGATGTTCTTGACATTAATTAGGGAAGTTGGGAAGAGGGTAACTTTGGAGGAGAAAATAAGTTTTGTTTTAGGCAGCTTGAGTTTAGGATGTCTACAAGGCATTTAGTTTGAGATGTCCAATCACTAGCTGATAATGCAAGTTTGAAGATCAGGGAAGAGGTTAGGGATGAATAAATAATCCAAAAAATTAGAGCTAATGTTGTTGGGTATATTGATGTTTAATACTGTTCATGGTAAATTACTTAGTTTAAAACCCTAAAGGAAAATTCACTAGATTTGTATAGTGATGGAAATATGGATTTTTTTCATAATTTTCTGTTCTACTTTCTCCTAAATAAAAGCAAAAGACAAAGTCTCCTTGACTATTTTCATTTCCCACTATTTATTAAATCATACTCTCAATCCTATCCAAACTTACCTTTTTGGTGTTCCTTATTATTTTTTCTTGTACATATTATCTCATAGCCTTAACTGATTTTAGTATTATGACATGAAAGTTTCTCAGAGACTATGCCAATAGAGCATAAACTTCAGAGATGTTCCCAACCTGGAAAAATCCTTCTCTTGTCCAGGACCCCTCTATTTATATCCTAGTCTATTACTTCCTGTCTTCTGTGGAAGCTTGCCCTTTTATTACCTCTTCTCTTTTTTTAGACTTTCCTTATCTACTGGATTCTTTTCTAGTATCTAAAATATTCCTAAGTCTCCCAAATCTTAAAAACAAAAACAAACAAAAAAGAAAAACCTTAATAATCATATGATTTCCTTAAAACTATTATTTTATATTTCCCTTCCCTTTGATAGGGATTTTTGTAAATTTACAAAATATTTTGTAAATAAGATTTTGCAAAAAATCTTGCCTCTGCTTTACTTCCTTTTTTCTCATTTATCTATAAAGCTCTTGTAATTTATCCTTCCTATTCTACCAGTTGGCTGAATCATTTTATTCATGGTTACTATCACTTTTTCTGAATTCAGATTTTTTTTTCTCCTTCTTCTACAAAGACTTTGACTCTTCAGGTATTTTAGCTTTATCTATTTTAGGGTAACCATTACCATTGACCCCAGCTAGATGCCAGTCCCTCTTTCCCTCAGGCATAGTGGAACAACATGCCTGTGTTTTCTGTCCCAGGTTCTTCCCTTCTTCAGCACTCTAGGAGAATTCTTTTGCAACCCTGAGCACTGTCACAGTACAATACTAGCCAGAGCAAGCTTATGTTTATTGATTTCCTGTAGCATGAGGTGAAAGAGGAGATTTATAGAGGTTAGGTCAGGACATTATTCTTCTCAAGAATCCTCACTAACCTAAAATATAACTTCTATAACTATTTGAATGCAACTTTTCAGTTTAAGATTTAAAACTCTACACAAACTCTTCAGGCTCTCATTCACCAAACTGGCCTACTTTGCACAGTACATTGCATGTGATGGATACTTAAGAGTTTTTGAACCTAAGTATAGGTCTAGTAGCTTACCTTCTAAAGATCACTTTAACTAAGTTTGTCATCAAAAGACTGACCACAGGGTAACAAATTTTCTGGCCATTATAACTCTCAAAGAATCTATAATCTCCTTTGTCATAGAAAGTACTTACACCAATTAATTTACTAATATTTGGGGGTATTGAGGAAGTTTTTAGTTTATTGTCTAGCCATTCAGGTATGGTCTGAGTCTTCTTGACCCTGTGTAGCATAGCACACCTAAAGTAATATTGTCCCTGGGGGTTTTCTTGGCAAGGATACAAAAGTGGTTTGCCATTTTTCTTTCCAATGAGTCACCCATCTTTTGTCAGAATTCTCCACTATGACTAGCCTGTCTTGGGTAACTGTGAACGGCATAGCTTTTGGTTTCATTGAGCCATGAAAGCACTTCCATGTTGCTAAGGTGGTGATCCCAAAGGGGTATTAGTTCATTAATGAACCTTATAAGTAGGATTTATATCTCCTTTTTTATGCATTCATTATAAGCTTGGTATTTTATTGAATGCATAAAAAAAGATTTAATAAATATTCACTAGTAGATAGAGTGCTAAACCTCACCTCAGGAGGACCTGCATTTAAATCTGGCCTCAGATACTTCCTAGCTTTGTAACCCTGGGCAAGTCACTCAACCCCACATGCCTAGCCTTTGTCCTTCTGTCTTAGAATTGTTACTAATTTAAGGGTTTTTAGATAAATACTCACCAATATGTTTAATTCCAAATACCTATAAGTGCTCCCATTTTTTTATATTTACAGTTCCTTTAAGACCTCCGGAAATTAGTTTGACAAGTCGAAGTCCCACAGATATTCTCATCTCATGGCTACCAATTCCAGCCAAATACCGGCGAGGCCAAGTTGTACTTTATCGGGTGTCCTTTCGAATCAGTACAGAGAATGCTGTCCAAGTTCTGGAACTTCCAGGAACCATTCATGAATACCTCTTGGAGGGCCTGAAGCCTGATAGTGTCTACCTGGTCAGAATTACTGCTGCAACAAGAGTAGGACTGGGAGAGGCATCAGTGTGGACTTCTCATAGGACACCAAAAGCTACAAGTGTGAAAGGTAAATTTTCTTAAATACCTAAACATTCTTCTACCATGATATTTGGGCTTAATAGTTTTAGATTTGAAATTAGAAAATTTCTGTTTGATGCTTCATTGAAATTTGCTTCATTTTCATTTGTCTGACAGTACAAACTTTGCAATTTAACCTTTCTTCTTTTAACATTTTCTCTCTCCTCATGATAATTTATTTTCATACAACCTCAGTTCCCAAAAGCTTGCATTGTGTCTTCTGTTGTATGCTTAGCTAAACTGCATTTTTAATCTTTACAAGACAAAAAATTCTTTTTTTCCCCTAGGTAGTAGCAAGAACAAAAGAGAACATCAAAGGTCTATTCCATTGTCTCAGTTTTGGTTTAAAAAATACAGGAATTCTAAGAAACATTTCATTACATAACTAAATTTTGACTGCATCAGGAAAGCCAAGTGGCAGAGCAGTATCCTCTATATCCAAAGAATGGCTCTTATTTGGAGAGCCTGGGTGAAGCAGAAATGTATTTCTTTTAAAGATTGACACTAACAGTAAATAATTGAACTATAGAAAATAGAGACTGGTTAAAAGAAAAAAAGTCCAAGAATTAGTTATATGAAGTGCAAACCCCTCCCCCCCTTTTAAATCATTAGACTTATCTCAGAACTGCTGCTCTGTGGGGGAATTTGCAAGAGAAAAAAATATCTACTTGTAATTAGCATCTTTTTGCATAGAAACAATTGGTTTGCTTTTAAAAAAACTCCTTTTACATCTTGTTTACACTATTAATTTGTTTAGGAAATCTTTTCTTCATATATAGTACAAACTTGGGCCTTAAGTCTGTGTAAATGATCATCAATTACAAATTAATGAGTTTTCTCTGTGGGTGTGAGGTTGTTTTTAATCCAATCAGGTTAATACCAAGAACATTTGCTTTAGAGGGAGGAAGGGATGGAATAATCATTTATTAAGTGCCTGCTTTATGCCAGATGTTGTGCTAAGTGCTTAACAAATATTGTCTCTCATTTGAAATAAAACCTAGAAATTCTATGATGTTCACTGAGACTTTAAATCAAGTAATTTCTCTATTTACTCCTAAAGCAACCCAATTCACCGTTAAGAGAGCTCTAATAGTTAAGAATGTTATTCCTCCCCCCTTACCCCCATACCTAAATAGACCTTTCTGTAACTTCCACCCATTGGTCCTAGTATGGGAACAAGGAAGACAAATTTAGTCTCTTCCTAATGCTGTTTTTTGTTGTTCAGTCTTTTCAAGTGTGTCTGACTCTTTGTGACCCTATTTGGGGTTTCTTGGCAAAGATACTGGAATGATTTGCCATTTGCTCACTTTACCGAGGCAAACTTGAGTTTAAGCTGTTTGTTCAGGGTCACTCAGATAGTAAGTGTCTGAGACTGGATTTTAACTTGGGTCTTCCTGACTCCACTTTATCCACTGATGCACATAGCTATACCTTCTCTATGCTAGTCCTTTAATTATTGGAAGATAGGAATTCATCTTTTCTAAATTTTCCCCAGACTAAACATTTCTGGGTTCTTTGAACTAGCTTTATGTGGCATGATCTTGAGTCCCTTCAGCATCCTGTTTGCCTTCTTTTGAACACCTCTAGATTATTATTATTGCTCTAAAATGGAGTTTGCAGAAGTGAGCACTGCAATCCAGATGTGGTATTAGGCAGTTTGGAGGGATGATTAGGGTAATAGTATTGAGAAACATTTCTGTTCTTCAGTGTTTCCATTCAGAAGATGAAATTCATTTTTATTTGTTCTAGATTTTCCAATACTCTGTTAAACATGATGTTTACTTTTCATTTATCTGTTAGATCTGTTCATCTTTGAGAAAGGAATACTCATACTTCCTTAATCCTTGGCTCTATGTCTCTAAATGCAACCTAAAATGTAATACTTACGTAGATATTATGTTTTTCTTACTTGATTATGCTTTTTATATTTAAATCTCCAGCCCCAAAGTCTCCAGAGTTACGTTTGGAACCTCTGAATTGTACTACGATTACAGTGAGGTGGCAGCAAGACTCTGAGGACACAGCAACTGTTCAAGGCTACAAGTTATACTACAAAGAGGAAGGGCAGCAGGAGAATGGACCAATTCTTTTGGATGCCAGTGACCTTCTTCATACTATTAGTGGTTTAGGTGAGTGTATAACTTGGTTCTTTCTTTATTCCTAGCAAAGTAGGACAAAGGAATTAACTTAAAATAGGAAAAGCAGATATAGTAACGAATAGGAAAATAATTTAAAATGTGTTTCTTTCCTAAACCTCTGTAACTTGCAACAAAACAGTTTCTTAAACTGTCAGAAGCTTTTTCAAAATTTCAAATACTCATTTTGTCTCATGTTTCCCTTGACTTTATATCTCTATTTCTCTCCAATATATGCTTCTGATAGGGCATTAGATTAATCATAGTTAATTATTTTGGGTTGGTAAAATAAGAATACAAAGTAGAAACATAAGGATTTGAAGTTGATCAACAGATTTTTGTTTAAAAACCTGAATAGCCAGTTCCCAATGTAGCAATGAGAACATATAACCAGATATAAGATTAACATAGCTTTAGGAATAGAGATGGATCCTGGTAAAAACAGCAAGTAAGATGTAGACTCAAAACTACCACACCAATGCAACTAACAACAATTTGGAAATAGCTCTTGATCAATGACACATGTTAAAACCAGTGGAAATGTGCATCGGCCATGAGTGGGGGAAGTGCGGGGGGGTGAAGGGGAAAGTGGGAGCATGAATCATGTAACCATGTTAAAAATGAATATTAATAAATGTTTTTAAAAAAACAGCAAGTAAAATTGGGCCTCACCATTTGGAACAAATAATAGCTCCTATCACACAGGACATTATTTCCCTCTCAAGTTGATATTTCTAAGAATGAGGCACAGAAAACAAAAAGTAGGAGAGGATAGGGAACTTTAAAGACATTAGCATGGAAAATGGATAAAAGAGAGAATTCAAACCTAGGACATCAGAAGCTTTACTTTTATGATAGACAATAAAAAAAATAAAGAACTAGTAAGTCAGAAAATCAGAACAAATCAGAAAACCATTCAGAATAGGGTCAAGGTTCAAAGGGAAGAGAAATAGAATGACAAAACAAAAAGAAAGTTATTAAAGTAAAAGGTGGGGGGGCGGGGTTGAATAACTTAACTCTTGAGAAAAAGAGCAGACAAAAAAGAGGTAAAATAAGTAAATAAATGATTTAAGTAAATTCAAGAACTTTGGATAGAACTGATAAATTTAGAAGAGATGGAAGGGAGAACTTCTGGAAACATACGAGTGTTAAACTAACATGAGCAAACTTAATTGCAGAGACAAAATACTGACTTAAATGAAGAAGGGGATAAAAATAAATACGAAAGAACTAAGTAGGGGAAAATGCCAACATAAGCATCGTAACTTTAAATATAATTAGACTATACAATCTATAAATGAAAGATAATGAAAAGACTGGATGAGAAAAAAACCAACAATAATTCATATAAGAAAAAACATCAAAAAGTAAAGACACATAGACAGAATCAGTGGCTGAGACAAAATTTACTATGTATCAGGCAATTTTTTTAAATCAGGAGCTGTAAGCATGCTACCAGACAAAAGAAAAATAAAAATCCATAATAACAAGAAAATAAAACAAGGAAAACTACATTATTCATAGGATCAACATCAAAATTAAACACATACATCAAATGGCAAAGCATATAAATGCAAAAGGTAAAGTTAACTGGATTACAGAAAAGTATAGCTAATAACAATTATAGGAGACTTCAGGGTTCCTCTCTCAAAGCTAAATAGATCTAAAAGATAAACAAAAAGGAAAATATCACATTGAAGATACTATTTAAAAATCTAGAACCTAAAAATGTATTTCATATTCTGCATGATATTAAAGAAAGAATGTTATATCTTGTCAAAGAACTATGATTTCATTAGTGTAGGAATTCATTATGAGGAAACTCTCCATCAAGGTATATCAAGTCCCTGACATACAAGAACTTTTGGAACTGAATATATAGTTAATTAACTGTTGTTGCCTCCTCCTATCAGCATTTCTTCATTACCTAGTTGCTAGAAGAACCATTGTCCCCATACTCCCCATTATCAGTTTATCCATTCTGTCTTCTAGCTATTTCATCACCATATTCTTTACCCTTTCCTTTTTGAAACTGATTCTTCCAAATAAGTAATAATTTAAAAGAATGATAAATTGTCTTTAATACATTTACTATCTTTCCTAGAAGACAAAGTAATATTTGTGAAACTAAAAAATATAAAATCCTATATAACATAATACATCATTGTGTTGAATAGAAAATAGTGCTGTAGAATTTCAGAGACAGAAGTGAGATGGGAGACTTGAATGAGAGACAAGGAAGAAAAATATTAGTTAAAAGACCTAGAAGTTCACAGGCCTGGGTTAAAGAAAGAGAATAGGTAAAAAGGAGTTAGGACAGGAGTAATATTGTACACTAAGAAGGTTATATGCAACCAGAGGGAGAGAGCATGGCTGAGATCATTTAGGTAAAGATAAGTGGAGGGAAAAACTAAAAGTAATATATGTTATACAAATATATTATAAGCCACCTAAAAAGAATAATATTTTAGGAGACAGATAGCTGTA
This sequence comes from Gracilinanus agilis, assembly GCF_016433145.1. NCBI lineage: Eukaryota > Metazoa > Chordata > Mammalia > Didelphimorphia > Didelphidae > Gracilinanus > Gracilinanus agilis. Next base: position 558,695,266 of record NC_058131.1, on the reverse strand, counting down.
AGCCCCACACATGAATGTGATAGTTTAGTGATAGGTGTATTTGCTGGACCTTTCTCTTTGGCTCAAGCACAAACACTACTAATTCTTAGACATACTTTAATTTCATCCTTAAAAAAGGTGGAAGAACCTCCTCAGTGGGAAATTTGAAACTGGATCTGATTCTCACTAACAGATAGAAAATGTTTGCTGGAGTGGAAATGATGCTAACCTCTTGCGGACAAAACATTTTCTCCTAAAGTTTATGATAGAAAAGGAGAAGAAAGCTGGACATAATCTGGCATGCACCCTAAAGTTTGGGGAGGCAGACGGTGAAGGGCTAAGAGGTAGGATCCCATTGACCTAACATTCTACAGGAGAAGACAGATGAGGAAGGGTAAAAATTAGCTTTCAAGAATGAAATTCTAGGTGAAGATGCACAAAGAATTTGCCAAACAACTTAGATTTTTACAAGATAGGTACAGAATTTAGAATAAAAGGAAAGTGATAGAGGATTAACACAAAGGTAGCATGCATTATAAAGATATTAAACATGTAGATATCTGGTTTATCTCTATTTTGCAAAATATTTAATAAATTGCATGATTCTATTATGAAAATAAATCTATAAGCCCAAATTAGTATAATTAGATGGATTAAGAACTGGTTAATACTTAAAGAATTTTATTAATGGTTTGATCTCAACTTCTCAGGATATTTAAGGTGGATTTATGGTTTACCTTCAACTGTTTAACATTTTACCAGTGATTCAAACAAAGGAATAAATGGTATGCTATTCATATTTGCATTTGACACAAAGATGCAAGGGATAGCCCACACCAAGGATGATAGTCATGATCCAGAAAGATTTTGACAGTCTAAAATATTGGACAGAATTTAATAAGCTGAAATCATTGAAAATATATCCTAGACTTAGGACTGGAAACCAATTTATCCTTTACACAAATTGTTGGTACATAGTTGTTTTTCATATTGCCTCCTCTACTTTGACCATGAGTTCCTTGAGAGCAGACATTTTCTTGTGCCCTTTTTTGGGATCCTCAGCACTTAGCATAGTGCCTCTTAACATGGAAGATGCTTAATAAATACTTGTTGACTTCAGTTGTTTTAAATGTCAGTCAGTCATTCAACAAGCCTTTATTAAAAATCTTTACAATATCCCAGGCACTGTGCAAAGTGCAGGGGATGCAGATACAAGCAAAGAAGAAAGGAGAATTTCCCAAGGAGCTTACATTCTGATGAAGACAAATATAAAGGGAAGCTGAAAAGATCAGAGGGAGTGGAGGTTTGGGGGGTTTGAAAGGATAAAAAGAAACATATTCTGCTAGGGTGGTGGTGGCAGACATATAGAAAATTCTAGAGGAACATTACCTGGTAGGAAATGAAGAGATGACTTGGAGGAGACATCTAGTCAGAAGAAGAGCAAAGGCTACTTCCAGAGCTTGAGTTTGTGAATTCTAAGGCTGAAGTAATCTTCTTGGATAAAGAGGTTTCTGGGGCATGATGAAAAAGTCCAGAGGAGACTTGGGAAATGAAGAGATGCTTAGTCTGGATATCTGCATTAAATGGAGGTTCTAGGGGGACCTTATTACTCTCTAGCCAAATGGCAAGGTCCCAGGTGCTTTCCTTCCAACTTTGAAATTCTGATATTTTGTGTATGACTCTTAGAAGTCCGGGAAGATTTCATGAAAATGGATCTTGAATTAGTTTTGAAGAATAAGTAGGATTTGGATACACACTTCCCATCTCATCCTTCATTCTTGCAATATATACTAGCTTTGCTACCGTAACTGAGTTGCTTTCCTCTTTGAATCTGTTTCCTTATCTATAAAGTGGGGATGATGATGATTACCTCATGGAGTTATTATGAAATTCACTTGAGATAATGCATGGGTCAAATGCTTTGTAAATTTTAAAGCACTTTATAAGTCTTCTATTATTATTACTATTAGAAGTAGAATTCTGTTTCTCAAGAGATTCATGTGGATATAGTTCTTCCTGTTTAAGTATTTAGTCTTTTCTGTAAATTATAATTTAAGGCCTATCTTTTTTTTAATGCATAAAAAAAATTTAGGGAGAGTTTAACTTTGGCCAAATTAACCTGCAGTTTTAACTAGGCTCTGTGACCATTGTCAAGTTTTTTTTCTTCTGCAGCATATATCCTAGGGAAAGCAGTATGCTGTGTTAACTGGACAACTGACCATCTGTGACCATTTTTAGTCACAGCATCTGGCAGTTGGCCCCTGTTTAACGGAGAATGATGTGATCAGAGGGCAGTAGGTTAAAGGAATCTTTTTTGTGCTTTGAATGCTGAATACTTGCTTTCACTCTGCTTTTAATTATATTAAAAATAACACTCTAAATTATATCATGAAAGATTCTTAGCAAGAACTTGTTTTATTTATTAAGTGGAATTTTAAGTATAGTATTATCAGGGATGCGCTGGTACATTTTAATAACCAGTTCTCTTTTATGAAAAAAAATTTACCCCAGATATACTTATGTTTAATTTGTAATATAAGCATTTTCTCCATCACTATCTTAATTTTAGAGAAATAAAATAATAAAGCAAGCTCTGACTTGTAGCAATTATGGTTCCAGAGTATAATGCTCACACTGAAAATTAACAACTGTTCTTTTGTAAGCCATTTGTACCAACTACAGCAAACCCCTAAATCTAGCTGATTAAAATGTACAAATTCAGTATGACCAAAAAATTTGAATAGCAATCTGAAAATAACTATTTTGTATTTGATGCAATCATTTTCTCTGATGTCCTAAAATTCATCCATCCTTTTCTTTTCTATCATATCTCTGCCTTAACATAACAATCTAGAAAGTAAATAAACCATCATTTTCATTAATACAAGCATTTTTTGGTTTCTAGTAAGAAAACCAACTAATTTACAAATTATTTTCATTCACAAAATATTTATTAAATATCTTCTGGGTATAAGGCAACTGTAACACTTTCTATAGAGTATAGACTGATATAAGGATGGGTCTTGCTTGTGAGGTGTTTTCATTGTATCTATTGATAACATTAAAACAAAAAATAATTTTCTGGTTTACTCTGCAATCAACAGGAAATTCATTTAATCATTCAGAATACCTTTTTCTCTAATTACTTGCAATTTTTTACACTTCTTAGCCAAGGGTATTTGTGGTAGTAGAGTTGGAAAAACCTAGGTGTGAATCTAAGCTCTCCTATTTTACAATCTCTGGTTGAGTGCCCAGAGATCTGTGCTTGACTTTCTGAGAGTTAACATTTTTTTTCAGTGCCTTAGACAAAGGCAATCAAAATCAGCAGTTAACACAAATGGGATAAAAGGGAAAGACAGTACATACTGGATGACTAAGTCAGGATTGGAAAAGATCTTGACAAACCTAGAATATTAGGCTTACTTTGTAATATGATGAAATTTAATTGTGATAAATGTAAAAAGTATTATAGTTGAGTTCAAAAATTCAACCTCACAATTATCACATGAATACTGAATGAATGAAAGCTAATTTTTCAAGTGTTTCCTATGTGCAAAGTAACATATTAACCTCTAGAGATACAAATAGAGTCACAGCTTTAAAGGAGTTTGTATTTTCCTAGGGAAAGATAATGTATTTTAAAAGAGCCCACCATCTTTGATTTGAAACAAAAAGAATTTTGTGTAATTTTCATCAATAAAGCAATATTTATGTTTGATGCTGAAGCATTTGTTAGTTCCAAACATTTTGGTGGTGAGAACTGGCTTTCCTAGGTCTTGTGTAGCTGTGGGTTACTATGCTCTGGAGGAAGTTGCCAGGTCATATCTCCACAGGGTTGCTTCTCTAAGTGATGGGGGCTGGGCTGGAAGCAGGGCTGGTGGTCCAGGAAGCAATTGCTAGATTATGTCTCTGTAGGAGTTGCTGCAAGGGAGGCTGGAAGGGAGCTGGTGATGGTACTGTTTGCAGGGCTTTTGGCCATAGAGTATTAGGCTACTGCTGTTCTGATCACAAAAATAGGCGGTGGTTGAGGTGGTACCTGGTTTAGCATATGACTTATTCTGTCTTTCCCACAGGGCACCTTGCTGACTTAGCTATCTATCATGACATTTATTCAGTGTTGATGGTAATAGTGAGGGAAGAGCCCATCTCTACAGAGGTAGCCCACCTGGACCATGACTAGAAACTGAAAAAAGTTTTGTCCGAGAGAAATCTAGAGAGTTTTAGTGGGCTAAATACTCAACAGAAAAGGCAACTGGTGGTACAGAGGCAGCTCTGGACCTGAAATCACAAAGACTTGAGTTCAAATGTGGTATCAGATATTTACTAGATGTGTGACCATGAGAAAGTCAATTTACCACAGAATTTTCCTCAGTTTCCTCACCTATAAAATGAATATAATAATAATAGCATACACCCAGCACGATTGATGGAAAGATTATATTTGTTTAAGAGAAAAAAAGTTTCACACAGTACCTGAAACATGATAGGTGTCATATAAATAGCTTCTTTCGTCTTCTCTAGAAGTCAGTTGTATGATATGGCAACCAAAAAAAAAAAGTAATGAAATCTTGGGCTGCATTGCAAAAGGTCATTTTCCAGGAACAAGGAGGTAAAAGTTCTACTGTTCTATGCTCTCTCTTTGGTCATGCCATTTCTGGACATATTCAGCTATGGGCACCATAATTTAGGATATTGAAAGTTGGGTGGTGAAGAACCCTGATTCCATGCCACATGAAGATAGAAGGAAGGAACCTAGGGATGGTCAACTTAGAAAAGAAAATACTCACAGTTCAAATGAAGTTATGTTCAAGAATTTAAAGGACTGTCACATGCATGGATAGGGAATTTGGGTAATTCTTTTTAACCTCAAAAGGCATAACTAGTAGCACTGGGTGAAAGTTGCAAAGAGATAAATTAGACTTGATGTTGGGGAAAACTTTCTGACAGAATTGTCAAAAATTGAAGTGGTTGCTAGGGACTTTCTCTCTCATTGGGGCACAGGGGCTGGTTAATGGTTTGCCAGTAGATCATAATGAGGATTCTCTTTTGTATTATGAATCCCTTTGAATTTAATAGGTTTTGGTAAACCCTATGGACCCCTTTACAAAGTAATGGTTTGATGCCTACCTTAAAATTGAGGGAAATATTAAATCTTGGTTAGAGATTAGTGAAAATAAAGATGTAATTATTTCTTTATACAAGTAAGTTCACAGACCCCCTTAAATCTAGTCAAGGATCTCCCTGTAGGGAGTGTAGTTTATAGACCCCAGGTTAAGAATTCCTCATTGACTGAATGACTTCTGAGTTGCCTTTCAAGTCTTAATTCTGTGATTTTACTAGTAGCTCTATATGTGACCATGGGCAAGTCATCTGTAGAATGATAATAGTACTACTACTATATTTCTTTCCTCATAAAGTTGTTATAAGAATCAAGTAAGATAATTCATGTAAATGATAAAACCTATTATATGTGTCAACTTCAAGTTTTTATCAGTGAAGGTAATTTTAGGATCCTACCAACTCTTATCAGCCCCTAGCAAGGTTCTAAACTTTAAAGATGTGTTTAAAAAGGCAATTATAGCATAGTTCAGTCCTTAACAAACTATTAAAAACATGTTGATGTTCCTGTTTTGATTTACTTTGATAATTTAAAACATAATAATTTTAGGTTTCAGCCACTAACATTTTAACAAACATTTATTAAGAGCCTACTATATGCAAGACAAATGAAATAGTTGATTCCCTTAAGGATTACACAATCTGCTGGTTTTATGCTACAAATTCACAAACAAATAAGTTTACCACAGGGAAAACTAAATAAAGAAAGAGCAACTAATTAACACCTGAGGAGATGTAGAAAGCTTCACAAAGGAAATGCTGCCTGCTGAACTTTGAAGGGCAGACAAAAATTCAGAGAAGTTGAAATGAAGAGGGAGGAGTGGGTTGAAGGCATGAAGGACTTGCCAGTGCAGCAGGAAGGAGGTGGGGGTCTCAAATTCAGAAAACAGCTGGGCTTTCCAGTTTGGCTAGAACATAATTTCATGAAGAGGAGCAATGGGGGGCTGGGAGGGGGAGAGAGACTAGAAAGGTACGTGGCCGCCAGACTATGGACAACCTTCACTTTTTTATATACTAAGGTTCAGCAGATGTGTGTTTTGTTCTAATTTTTTCATAATGGTCAGTTTAGCTCCTTGTTAATATATGACCATTAAAACCTTCTTCATTATTATACACATAATATTTAACTTAACCTACATTACATTTTTGGAAAATGTTCTATTCCCCCACAATAAATTAAAGAAAACTAGGGCTTTTGAATTTCTGAACCCTGGACAACTGTACTGAAATAACTAATTCATATATTTTTTCTTCCTTGTTGTTATATCTCAAAAATTACTCTGAAATTTTGAAATTAGAAATAAGTGAAACAGATACTCAGTTTTTATAAGCTGTTGCAGTAACAGTTTGAGAACTTTTAAAAATATTTTATAATATGGTATACAGGGGAAGAAATTATTTAGAGGAAACAAAGAAAATACTATCTTCAAAAGAATGGAAGTGGAGAGACCAATCTGGCTTTTTGAGATTTTTTTGGTGATATTTCTTTCAGTCCCTTCTTTTTTTCATACTATTCCAAGCTGGAAAGCAGTTTTGGTAACAATGACTATAGGCTGATAGTTGAGTAAAATAGTTAAGAGTTTTTAAAAATATTTATATGTAATAACCTTTTGTTTTATTTTGTTTTGTTTTTACCATCACAGCAGAGTACTACAAAAAATTCAACAAAACTGCCCCACTTTTTAAAATATCCCATCCAGTATCCAAGCCCTATTTTCATTCCTAGAATCATGTAAGTGTAGAGTCAAAAGAGATCTCAGAGGTGATCTAACCAAACCTATACCAGTACAACATTCCTCTGTCCAGAATCCCTAATAAGTATCTTTAGTGAAAAACTCTTTTTTTAAGGCACTCTAGTTTATATTTTTAGCAGATTAATATAAGACATAAAGTTGTCTTTTATCTTTTCTAAATAAAGACATAACAAAAGAAACATATTAGAAATATAAATATTTATATTTCATGGAATATTTTTAAAAATCTGATTGCCTATCTATTCCCCAGACCAGTGATGGGTAAACTATGGCTCCCTGAAATGTTCTATCTGGCCCCATGAAATTATTCCTAATCTGACAAATACAATGAGTAGGATACAATACAATGAAACTTCGAAAGAGTTGCCTTAGAAACAGACTGACAGATGAGCATTTCCTTTCCTTTGGCTTCCTCTTTAAAAAGTCTGCTCATCACTGCCCTAGACCAAAATATTCTATCATTCTTTTTAAAAAGTATATATACTTTTTAAATATATACATGTATTCTCATAGAAAAAAGAATTCCAAGAGAGATCCATTATATTTAGTCCCAATTTCTAAACAGAAATATTTGTGAGTAGTAACTAGAATATAATGTTTTATAAGCTCTATTTTGTGTCCTACTTTCATCATTAAAAAAAGAAAACATAAGCAATTGAATAAATAAAAATGTTATTATTTCTACTAATGAATTCAATCGTGTTTAGGATAAAAAATGTTAGATTTTTTTACTTGCTTCATGAAAGTTTAATCTAAAACTTGGTTAATAAAGATAGGTCTGAAATAGAAAGCTTTTTTTCTGGATGCAACAAAATAATATTATATTCTTAGATCTGAATAATCACACATAAAAGTAATTAAATTTTGTTTCCTTTATATTAAAAAACTAAGTATGAAAATGTAAAATTTTGAGAATTAATTTGTTTATATATGAATTATGAGAAAAACACAGTCCTTGCACATTCCTTTACTCAAGAAATGTCAGTTTCTTTTATTTATTCATAATTTTCCCCCTATATTTTGTCTGATTCTGTCCCTAGGGTTTTCAACTCTAATCATTCACCAGACTCCAGAACTGTCTTGCAACAATGGCATTTAAGGCTAAAATACAGATCCTTTCCCCTCCATTAATATAAATGTCTATTTTTCTATCTTTTTTTCTATCTAGTCCTTCTTAAGGAATGGCAGTCCTCTCAGTGCAATGATAACAGAACCAATTCACCATCATTTTTTGTTTAGTGATTTCAGACATGTCCAACTCTTCATAACTGTATTCGAAGTTTTCTTGGCAAAGATACTGGAGTGATTTGCCATTTCCTTATTTTACAAATAAGGAAACTAAAAAGCAGTTGAGTTATGTGACTTGCTCAGGGTCACACATCTAGTAAGTTTCTGAGAACAGATTTGAACTGAGGAAGATGAATGTTCCTTACTCCAGACCTGGCACTGTAAGCACCTCTGATGGGCTAAACCAGGTTGATGGTAACCAATGGACTACAAACCAACCTATGAATTTAGGAAGGTGTCTACTCCAACTATGTGAAGATTTCCCCCTGTGGAATGGGTGGATGAGAACATTTTTTTTCCATTGCTATGAATCACTTGGCCAGACATCAAAGATGCCATGGCCATCCCCTGCATCCCAGGCCATCACCAGTCCTGACTTTTGTCTTGCTATTGGACTTCAGTGACTCTGGAAAGGCGAGTGAGTCCAGTAATTGTCCGACTCTGCCTCACTTAAATTCAATTCATGCATAAGATAAAAAGTCACCTGTGATGTCATTGGACCTCTTCAGAAAGGAAGCAACAACAAACTCAAGAAATTTTAGAACTCTCTTATTGCCTTGAGGATAAAATATAAACTTTAAATCCCTTCACAATTTGACCCCGAACTATCTTTTAAACTTGCTTTCATATTATTTCCCTGCAAGAACTCCATTTCAGCCAAACTGGCATACTTGTCATTGCCAATACATTATAATCCCTCTCTTGCTTTCATGCTTGGTATAGGCTATCTCTTTTGACTACAATGGGCTCTCTTCTTACCTCAGCTTCTCAGAATTGCTTCAAGGCTCAGCTCAAGTTCAGCCTCCCTAAATGAAGTCTTTTCTTAGCCCTCCTTAATGTTTATGCACCATTCACTATTTCATATTCACTTTATATTTTATATTGGCTTATTTGTATATATCTGGTTCTCTTTATGACCTCCCAGTGAATGTAGACTACTTGTGGACAGGGACTGTTTTTGTATCTCTGAATACTAGCACAGTGGCCACTATATAGCAGACATTTAATTAATAAAAGTTTGTTGAATGAGTAAATGAATGAGCATAACCCAACCTTCAGAATAGTTTCTTGTCTTGCAGACTCTTGAAGTCATCTAATGTTAAATGGCTCCCTTAATATGTTCCCCTTAATATATGATTAATGACTGAACCCAAAAAAATCACTTAGAATTGTTGCTATTTCAAAGAGATTTGGCTACTTTATTTAATAAATGTAACAACACATGTTAAAAGATTAAAATGTTTTAAATCATTAGTGATGTTTGTCGATAGGCAAAATGGGGAAAATTGTTATGACATATTGTCTTTTTATCAATTCCAGTTAGATAAGAATTTCTTGTTGTTTGTTCAGCACCCCTTTGTTATACTTAATATTTAAAGGGAATTTTAGGCTTTTATGAAAGCATTAGAATTGTGTCTAATTTCTAAATATATATCTCTCTCTAAGGTGACATATTTGCCAAAAAGCAATGAAGACTTACTTTATATAGAGCTCATGCATGGTTAGGTTATTTAACCAATTAGTAAGGCAAAGGTATATAAAAGAATCTGTTCATCTTTTAACCATAGGAAGAACATTAGTGAAGTAAGTTCTTTTCGCTGAAGGAAATGTGTTGTGAACCCTAATTGTCATTTTGAGAGGAGCCAAGAACATTTTGGGAAATAATTTGCCATTTATAGAATACATACTATTCATGTTATAAGGAGAACAAATATCTCTTTAAAAAGGAATTCTATTTTTTCTGTATTATAAATGTATAAATCTACATTTATCCCTCTTCTTTGAGGGGGAACCTCATAATAATTGTCTGAGACATCCAGCATTGTAGAAATATCTCATAATTGAAACAACTGTAGGATAAAACCATTCTAATACTTTAGTAATAAGATCTTGAAGTAGCTAAGACAAAACATACTTCAACTACATTTTGTCCCATGATAACAACAACAGCAACAATCATAATAGCTAGCAATTATATAGCATTTTAAAAGTTTGGATAGCATTTTACATACATTGTCTTATTTGATTCTCACCACAATCCTGGAAGGCAAGTGATTTATTACCCCCATTTTGCAGATGAGGAAACTGAGGCAAATAGCAGTTAAGTGACCTGTCTATGGACAAACAGATAATAATTAGCATTTGAGTTTGGATTTGAACTGTCTGACTAAAGGTCTGGTGCACTAATGTACTGCAATACCTTCGCTGCCTTGTTCAGATGTGTATCTTCACATCTTTCTGCATATTCACTTCAGCTGAGTTTTCTTCTTACTTAAATCAGTTAAATCTAATTCTAAGTAGAAGTTGAATTCTTTTCTTTTAAAGGTATTTGGAAAGTAAGTTTCAATAGTGAAGTCATTATGCTTAATGACTAGATTACATTCTACTACCTTAAAGAGCTTCTGTTTTTACAATGACATTTGTTTATGTTAGATTACTCTTCACTTATTTTTCAACTATTTTCTGGGCTCTATGTAAAATTCCATTAACATTATTGCTTCCATTCACTACAGGGTAAGATCTTCGGGTGCATACCACACATTTTTTTTGCCTCTATATTCAGTTCTTTCTGTGCTTTAATATGGTTTTTACTATTAGCAGACACTGTCCAACAGTGAATCTTTATGATTGCATTCCTTCATTCTTTCCTTTTGGAAAGGGTTCATTTAACCAAAGTTAGTGTTCTCTTTTAAAAGAGTTGTTTTGAAAGCCACCTACTGTGTAGCTTGGAAAATGACTAGCAAAGTGTGAATATAAGCTAAAACAAATAGAAGAGATTTTTTTAAAAGTATTTTATTTTTACTCTCATTAATTACCTTAAATGACTGTCTTAGGCAATGTTTAATCCATTTTCAAGCTAAACCATAGTGAGACTACAATTCAGACTTTAAGCAGTACTTCCACTGTACTTTATTCATTTGGACAAATGAACAGAAATTGTAAACATTTATTTCTCTGCTGCAGCTTAAGATACTGAATGCATTTCTTTTTGGCCTGATTTTTTTTTTTACGAATCCACACATTTGAATTTTTAAACCTAAACTTCCTATGCATTTCTATAATCAGGACATTATCTTATGAGTGAAGATTGGTCTGAAACAATTTTATTTTATTTTTCCATGTTAAAGCATATTTGTTGTTTTTCTGTAAACCCATATAAAATATATTTATGACATGCATATGTATATATACATACATATTTCATATGCACTCAATGTCTTTCCTAGTAAAATGTAAGCTTATTAGGAGTAGGGATTATTGTTTCAGCTTCTATATCCCTAACATATAACACAGACTAGGTCCATAACAAGCTCTTAGTCATTATTTGTTGATTGGCTGATTAATGATGTCTTCATCTCCCACAGGTTCAATTATTTCTATACTTATGTGTTCTTGATCTATGTATTTATCCCCAGCCTCTACTGAACTCCAGTATTGTATAGACTACTACCTAATAGACATCTCAAACTTTATGTATTACATGCATTTCAAAGTCCACATATCCAAAAGAGGTCATTTTCTTTTTCCAAAATCCACTTATTTCCCCAATTTCCCAGGGTTCATAATTCCAGTGTCACTTTCCCCTTCTTTGTCACTCATATCCACAAAGTTGTAGTTCTTTTAATTCTATCTCTACAACATCTCTCAGACATTCCTTTCTGTCTACTCCCTTGACACCATTTTCTCAATGCCCATATCACCCACTAACCTAGACTATTATGATAGTTTTCATATTTGTCTTTCTTCTTGTAGTCTTTTCTCTCTTCCATCTAGTCCTTTTCACAGATGTTAGTCTGATATTCATATAATATAGGTCTGACCATGTCACTACCTTAGGGGTGTAAGAAGTTTCTTGCATCTTGGATAAAATACAAACCCTCTTGTTTGTTATTTAAGAACTTTTAGTCTACCTCTAACCTATTTTTCCTGACTTGACTGCATGTTTCTCCCGATCTTGTTATTATTACAGCTGACCTGTCTTATTTATTGTTCCCACTATGTGTCATCCTATTTACCTCTTTTGCCTTGCATACCTGGAGTTTTCTCCCACCTCCTCTCTGCTTTTTAGAATCCCTCACTTCACCCAAACTTAAACTCACTTGCTGTTTCCTGCAGGAGATCTTCCTCAGCTAGCTCTCAAATTACTTTTAAAATAATATATACATTATATATTATTTATAATATATATTGCTTTTTTCCAGTAGAATTTAAGGTCCTACAGGGGAGAGACTATTTGACTTTTTTTTTTGTATCTTTAGCACCTGGTAGAGTACCATGTAATGATTCGATAAGTGGAATTGAATGGAATTTAAAATGATCTCTCCCTCTAATTTTTCATGTTATTTTATTGAGGCCAGCTGGGTAAGAAGAATAGTAGATAAAGTATTGGACTTGGAGTTAGAAAGACCTGAGTTTTCTTGCTGAGGGGGCAGCTGTGTAGTTCAGTGGATTGAGAAGTCAGGCCTAGAGATGGGAGGTCCTCGGTTCAAATCTGGCCTCAGACACTTCCCAGCTGTGTGACTCTGGGAAAGGGTCCCCCATTGCCCACCCTTACCAGTCTTCCAACCAAGGAGCCAATACATAGATGTTAAGGGTTTTTAAAAAAAAAAAGCCAAAAAAAAAAAAAAGACCTGAGTTTGAATTCTGCCTCAGACACTATAGTCGTGTGACCCTAGGCAAGTCATTTAACTATTCTCTGCCTCAGTTTTCTCATCTATAAAATGAGAGTAACCTCAGAGGGTTGTTGTGAGACCCAAACAGGATAATACATGTAAAACACTTTGCAAACCCTAAAGTGCTAAGTAAATGCTAGATATCATTATTTTTATTTCCTGTGCCTATGCGCTGTGCTTATCCAATTCCTTCTTGAGTCACAGTTTTATGACTCTGCCATCTCAGTTATACCATAAGCTTCATGGGGCCATTGTTTAAGGCCACATCATGTATAGTATATGGGTCTTAAAGCAGGGTCTGTCTCATATTTATGTCTTTGTATCCAAAACACATAATAATTGTTGTTCAGTCATTTAGTTGTGTCTAACTCTTCATGACTCCATGGACCATACTGTGCGTGAAGTTTTCTTGGCAAAGATGTTTTGTCATTTCCTTCTTCAATATATGAAGGCAAACAGAATTTAAGCATCTTGCCCAGGGTCACTCATTAAGTGTCCGTGGCCAGATATGAACTCAGATCTTCCTAACTCCAAGCCCAGTGCTCTGTCCCTGAGCCAGCTAGCTGCTTCCATAAGGGCATCATACAAAATGCTTAATAAGTATTTGGTGAATCAAATGAGCACAATTCAAGTGGAACCTATTCCCATTAGCCTCAGTGTTGGGAGAGGCTCAAATGTCAGCTCTCTCAGACTCCACGATGATGCAGAATGGGGCTCTCCACAAGTCATGGAACAATTAACAAAAGGAGGTTGAGTTTGTTTATCCTGCCACAGCAAGGAGATGCAACAAGGACCGAGTGATATTTAGCTCCTTCGGGTTCATCCTCCCTCATCACCAAATGGAAACACATCTGGTCCTCGAGCCAGGATCTGGTGAAGAATGCGGTGATTCACTTGATCTGCAGAAATCCACCCAGTTGGAGGGTGCAAGAATCCATGAGGGTGGGACTTCTTAGGAGATCAAGAAGGTGCCTCTGGGAAACAAGTGAATTAGATTCTGGGTCTGATTTATCTCCTTTTAGGGAAAACCAATCCTACTGAAGGGAGGAAAGCAGAGTAGGTGAGCTTCTATCATAGGTATACTTCTATCAGTACTAATCTGGATGAAGAAATATAATGGAATGGAGAGTTTAAGTCCCATATCCAAATATTTTATAACTTTAAATAATTCAGTGAACTTTGGGCCTCAGTGTCCTCCTATGTAAAAGAAGAGGAAAAATAACCTTATTAGGACCTTTCTAGACCTAACCTTCTGACTTTCTACTGGTATCTTTTGGAAAGTTTGCTTAGGAAAGATCTACCTGGAGTGACACAGAGAGGGAAGAAATCTTGGGGAGAGGATAAATTGGAGGATAATTATATGCTTTACTCTTTCATTTCAGCACCTTTTAGAGCTACATAGTTCTAGAGGAATTTTACATGCTTAGAATTCTAGGATCATAGAATTAAAGCTGGCAATCACCTCAGAGATCATGTAAGCCCAACTCCTTTTTTGTAGGTGAAGAAGCCAAGGACAAAGGAAAGCAAATGATTCATCCAAGCTTGCACAGTATAAGAGGCAGGATTTGAACAAAAGTCCTCCAATTCCAGAGATGGTAGAATTTTGAGTTCATAGAATGGAATGCTTCCCTAGAGAGAGACAAGATTCATTTTACTTGATTTGAAAAATATTTTTATTTTATTTTAATTTCTTGATTTCTAAATATAGAAAAGTTTCCTATAGGGTAGAAGAATGTAAGGAAGGAAGAAAGGCTGAATGAAGAAAGAAGAATGTAAGGAAGAAAGGCTGTAAGGAAAAGGAATCAGAGGCAGTGTCATACAAAGGTTTTGCCACAGTACAGCTAAAAGGACATGTTTGCCAGATATCAAATTGCAAAACCTGATGATGTTCTACATTCTTAAACTTTTCGGAAGTATTTAACATCAGGCCTTAAGTGTGCTGTTGCTTAAATAATCCAGTAAAACAAAAGTAGCTATGTCATCATCTCTTACTAGAAAAAGGCATAGTAATTTGGAGAGAACAGTGAATGAACCATGGAAATTAGGGGTCCTAGATTCTAGTCTTACTTCTTCCACAAGCTTCTTAGGTGACCTTGAGCAAGTGACAGCCTCTCTAGACCTCAATATTTCATCTAAAAAATAAGTGGACTAAACTAAATGAGACTCTTAACAGTCCCTTCCAGATCCAAAATTGATCATTCAAAATGCATTTATAAAAATTTCACACTGTTATAGTTTCAGCCTTTGAATCTTGAATTAAAGATATTTGAGCTAGCATTCTAGGACCTCTGGCTTCAAAAGTCCTGCTGATATAATTAGGGAAGATGAATCACAAGAAGTGTATTTTCATGGATGTAGCTTTTGTTCACCCTGACTATATCTTTCATCATAACTCCTCCTGGCAGATTGAAAAACAGGCTTGTTCCTATGTATCTTAACAGCACAGCTGCAAATACATGCAGTATATTACATTTACACACACTATATCTCCTTTGCCTGCTCTATCCAGGAGATACCCAGACAGCAGATAGTGCCTGTTTGTTCTTGTTTTTATCATTCAGCCATTTCAGTTGTTCTTTTTCTTCATGATCCCATTTGGGGTTTTCTTGGCAAAGATACTGGAGTGGTTTGCCATCTCCTTCTCTAGCTCATTTTACAGATAGGGAAACTAAGGCAAACAAATTAAATTACTTGTCTAGGGTCACATAGCCTTTTTGAGGGTGGATTTGAACTCAGATGTTCTGACTTCAGGCCCAGTACTCTATCCACTGTACTTAGCTGTATATAGTACATATAGTAAGATAAATATTAGGGACAGGTTCCCTCCTCATTCCCTGCTTTTTGTTTTTATCTTTCCAATGAAGCTGATGGTTTGTAGCATCCTGAAGTTTTCAAAGCCCATTGGAGGCAGAAATATGTCCAGAGTACACAAAAGTTGCAGTGATTTTAGTGTATGTCATTTTACAGGTTTAAAATCTTATTTTGTAATTTCTGGAAATTTTGTTTTAAAACATTCAGTTCTTCTATCTTTGAAACTAAATGGCTTCAGTTTTTAAACAAATCAAATCATCACATTTTATAGGTTCTAAAACATTTGAGGATTTATGAAAAATATGGCTTATTATTGAGTCAGATTTTTATTTGTGAATGAACCCAGCTACATATATATATTTTTTTAAATTAAGTAAATAAAAGTCTCTTCAGTTGACTAAAATACATGCATTTGTGCGTTAGGGAGAATTGAAGTTGCTTTTACTACTTTAGCATCTGTGCAGTAAATTCACTCCTGCCAGAGAGAAAGGGGGAAGGGAAAAGTAAGGTGTTGGGGGCATAAGCTTTGCAGCCTACTTTTATTCCTATAAAATCACAAACTTAACGTTTTCCTGGAAGAAACCATTTTTATTCATAGAAAGATTTAACTCTGTTTTTGGTTCTCAAATTAGCTTGGACTTTTGCTGTAACTCAGATACTGAAGTTTGTTTTCTTGTTAAAAAGAGTAAAGAAAATCTTTCTACCCTAAAACTGCAGAGCACAGATAACCTTTTGACCTTTGGCACTGAGTAAAGATTTACAGTACTTATATAACCTCACTTCACTTGCCTAACTTAAAAGGGCTTTAAATAAAGTAAGGCCCCCTGTGTTGGTAGGAAGAATAAGTAGGAGAAGGAAATTTCATTATTTTAAGTAACAATGCATTTTTACCATCCCATAAAATGAAAAGGGAAATACTGATTGTGCTCCTTACAGTTAACTTCTTTCTGGTAGAAAAAGGATAGCTTGAGTCAAATGTTGGAGGTAGTTAAAACCTAAAGATAATCTTTGCACACAAACACTAACAAAACCTCCTCAACCCACACAAAACAAACCCCTACATGAAGTATCTATTTCGTTTTTTCCTTTGGGAAAAGAAAAGCAACATTTCATGAAACAACTCTTGAGATCGATCAAAGATCTGAAAGTCGGAGGGACAACAAAAACATACTTTTCATTGTTAGAGAAATTAAGAAAAACCTAGTATCTCTGGAGCTTTAAAATGTGGAAATTACATGAGCATTTTAATTGATGAAGCTATATTTCTTCACTAATAAATTGTCTTATTTCAAATAATTTTATATATTGAAAACAAAAAATTGTGAGCCCTAATTCTTGTAATTAGTAATTTGTTGCATATTTCTCATATATATTTATTTACCACTTCTTAATGTGTCTCTGGCTAGAATAGAATTTATTATGAGTTCTTATATTTTAGTAGATTAATTTCTTCATGTACATTATGTTAACTTTTATATGTATATCTTGTTAAACATAAACATATTTTAACCACTAATTAGCATTTTTATTTGTAGCTTGATAATTATGTTTTTAAACTTATTATTTATGTGGAGTTTTTCTTTATTTCATTTACTAACAGAAAAACTTAAAGATGTAGGCAGTTATTTTCTGCATTGATCAGCAAATTTTTAATTTGTATTTTTTTCATATTTTAATGGATTATTTTTCTTTCTGTATTAAACTTTTTCTGGGGTTGAGCTTTTATTTTATTTTATTTTTAAATTTTATTGATTTCATTTACTTGTTTTACCAATTACATGTAATAAATTTCCACATAACTTTCTAGATTATACTTTCAACTGATATTTTTTTCTTAATGTGAAGGATTAAAACTTAAAATAAACTCTTCATTATTGTATTATGTAAAGATTTATTAGGAAGGTAAAATACTTGAAGCATGCATTGTAAATAGCATCTCCTTTTAAAAGGGAGAAGTCCTGCTTTAGGAAATTAAATCAACATTGTCCATTAATCATACTGCATGCCATCCCCACAGACCACTCTCAAAGTTTGTGGTGAATGTGAAGAGCCTTTAGATGTGTGAGGTCTGTAAAGGTCTAAGTAAGTCAAAGGGGAAAGAGTTTGAAAAATGCCACCATTAGCACATGAAAGAGACATCAGGGTAGGCAGAAGAAAGCATTATGTTATATAGGACCAATTTTAACATGTTAAAAATGTTAACATTTAAAGATTTTTTCTAATTTTATTTTTATACTTTATTTTAAAAACAATAAAAAATTTAAATTTGGTGCTAAATTGATGATTTAATAACAAATAAATAAATAAATAAATAAAAGGTGAAGAAAAATATATATCAATAAATAAAAATAAATAAATAAAATGTTTGAATATTTCTTAAATACTTTTATTTACCTTGTCAGTATTACTTGTTAGACTCTGAAGATACAGAGAACGATTATATGAATCTCCCTTATTTCTAGTTTGTACAGAATTGTTGGGGGAGTAATTTTTATTCATCATTAATCAATATAATATAATGCCAATACTTTAACACGAAAATTTATACCTCAATATTTAAAGAAATCTTGCATTTGTTGCTAAACAAATATGCTTTTAGTGATAGCATATTTCTTAAAAGTTTGGATTTTTTTGAAATGTATTTTCAGTTGTTTAGCTTATCTATGTAGCTCAAAAATGGAAAAAGCAATCTTTTTCTTTCTTCCTTTTTAAATTTTTAGTTAAATGATGTTTCTAAAGGTGTTCTTTTACTTTTTGGTAAATTTTGTCAGTTTTAGCAAACATAAAATATTTTATCTCTGTATTAACTTTTCTTATTATAGAATTTTCCCTCTTTTAAAAACGCATTTCCTCAAAGTAAATCCACACATTCTTTCTTTATATATCATATTTGGTTTGTTATTATCAGAATAATAATAAATACCTAGCTAGAAATAATTTCCTTCTAGAATATACACACTGGGGTTTTTTCAGGTCATGAAACAAAAAGTATTGAAATGCTTTTAGTCTTCTGTGTATGTTGTAATATATTCTCTGTGTTTGATTCCTTCCTAAATCCTTATGTCATCAAATCTCAGGTAGAGCGTTTGCCTACTTAGTCAATATTGGTGACTTTGGTTGTCCCCAAAATGACTTCACATTAGGATGCCCGCGAAATTCAGTCAAGAATTAGAATGTTTTCCAATTATTGGAAAAAAAAATTAAATAGCCAGTTTTGGCTATACGTTTCTATTTCCATTTGAATTAACATATTAGTTCTGACTAATCTTTATGCATTAAATATGCAAACATGTAAATGTAGTTATCTTGATCTAAGTAAAAATCAAAACAAGTGTAAGGGATGGTCAATTCAGGGAGTCCTTGTCAATTGTACAAGTGCTTCAGTCAATCTAATGATATTACAAATTGTGAATCTTTGGAGGTAGCTAAGGGGTAACATCTCATGGAGTATAGGTACGGCCACTTCACTGAAGAAAGGAACTCAAGATGATTGACAGATTGAAACTTGGGTAGATTGTTGCTGGTCTTGTCGGAGAAGTCTTGTGGAAGGAAATGGCCCTCCATCACCTGAAAAGCATACTTACAGATTTGTTCATCATTTATTGATATCTTTTAGATTTCAAGTAGGCATTCCAGGGTGTAGAATACTTTTGTTGGAGGCAGAGAGAGGGAGAATGAGAAAGGAATGATATTGTGCACATCTCATGGAGGACAGTCGGTCAACAGCATTTATCAAAATAAACACTTAACTATATGCCAAATACAATGCTAAGTTCTGGAGATACAAAGAAATGGAAAAAATCTGGTCCCTGCTCTCAAGGTCCCATGCTAATGGGGAAGACAACATACAAACTGCTATGCCCATACAATATGAGAACTTCTTAGCATTTTTTGTGTTATGGACCCCTTTGGTGGACTAGCAAAGTTTATGGACTCCTTTTCAGCATAATGTTTTAAAATTTCATCTTTTAGATAAGATGAAATGCAAGGAATTACAAATGAAAACAAGTACAGTGAAATACAATTATCAATTTTTTTTGTTTGTGGGCTCTAGCTTAAGAATTTAAGGAATAGAAGAAGATAATCTTACAGGGAAGGTTATTAGGAATGGGGAGAGACAAGAAAGGCTCCTTGTAAAAGGTAAGATTTGAACTGAGTCTTGAAGGAAGCCAGGAGTTAAAGTTGAGGAAGAAGAGAATTCCAGGCAATGAGAAGTCAGGAGCCAAGAGAAGGAGCAACAAGGCCAGGGATGCTGAATTATATAATTTATGGAGGGTAGGGAATGGGGGGAATGTAAGAATAGAAAGGTAAGAGGGGGCCAGATTGTGAATGGAATTTTTAATGGAAAAAATAGTTGTTTTAGAGGCATCATGACACCCATGGACATTATTTATTGGGGTGGGTGTGATGGTCAGACTTATGCTTCAGGAAAATCACTTTGGCAGCTCTCTGAGTGGGAAAATGGATTGGAGTGGGGAGAATCTTGAGACAGGGAGACCACCCATGCAGTGTCCTTGTTGTAAGGTAGACATGAGATTGCACTCAGCCTGAGAAGATACCTCATAGACAATATGTGGGAGCTCCAGCTCCTGTATGGAGAAAGCAGATTTGGAATTTTCCTAAGCAGCATGATCCTGAGAATCTGGCCTTCTAATCAAGACTGTGATTTGACCACTTTATTTTTTTCTGTTTGTTTTGGGCTCTTGTGGGTCTGAAGAGTGAAATTTACTGTTCTATACATGATATACATTTGATATCTTGGAGACTTGTCAATTGGGACTACTGCTCACATTTAAGGAAACCTAGCCATGAATTACATTGTGAATATTCAAGCTTTTCCTGGATGCCTCAATGAAGGTAATAAACAGCAGAGAAATGGGAACTTTCTTTGGGTCAGCCCCCAGATTTGAACCTAGTCCATGTGAATCTTTAATAGTCCCTAAACTATGAGATACACAGAACCAGCTTAGCCTTACTATATGTTATAAATAGTTCTGTTTTATAATTGTACAGCTCAGAGATTTGTGCTTTGGCAATTAGGTAGTACAATAGATAGAGCTCCAGACTTGGAGTCAGGAAGATCTGAGTTCAAATCCAACCTCAGATATTTACTAGCGGTATAATCCTGGGCAAGTCACTTAGCCTTGTTTGTCTCAATTTACTCATCTTTCAAATTAGCTGGAGAAGGAAATGGCAAACCACTCCATTACCTTTGCCAAGAAAACCCCAAATGAGTCCTGATGAGTCAGACACAACTGAACAACAATAATAAAACATACACAAGAACATCACTTAGAAAATAGTTTTTGCTATAAAATTAATGAAAATTATCCCTTATCTTAAGTTTGTAGTCTAACTAGTAGGTTGGCCACCACTATAGCTGATCTTTGTTGTCAAAGGAGCACCATTTATAGTACTAACATAAATATATTCTAGTGTGTTTTATCAGGGTGTAAATGAAATAAAAGTTCAAATGTGATTTTAAACTTTGAGATAGTTATAGCTGTGTGACTTCTTAAATTTGGTACAATAAGCGATATGTTTATTTTCAAAGATCATTGAAAATAATTCATAACTTGTGGTAATTTTATAAAATGTACTATATAATAGGACTTTAGGATGATTCCAGGTTATACTCTGAAATTACCTCAGCCAGCATTATCTGCCCTGTTATATAATCATTAATATCTTCCCATGGTAGTAGTGGATGCCCTAGTGGTTTATAGGAACCAGTGAACCTCTCAGAGTATATATTGCTTAGTAGAAAATTTGGTGCTATAAGATCTGATAATTAATTACAGAGAAGTTAACAAAATAGAACTGAGCTTCAATTCTTTGTAGTCAGAAGAGGGTAATGTTATCTATCAAAACTCGCTTAACACTTCACCCCAATTCAACTCAGTACTGTCTAAATTTATTTACTAATTAGGGCAGGGTGGTGGGATTCTCAAACATCCTCCTTTAGCTTAATTATCTTCATTGTGCATTTTTTTAAAAATTTCTTTCTGACATTAAGCATGAAATGCAGAAAAATATCACTCCCAATCACAAAAAGGACTATACATATACAGGCTGTCGTTTTTGTGTCTTCTTGACTTCACTAAAGTATTCCATTAACATTTTATTGTAGTTAATTGTAGCAATGGGATAAATTGCTTCAGCTGGCAGACCAGAGACCTTGGCTACTTTAACTACCCAGGATAATGCAAACCACCCTCCAAAAAACTTTAAAAGTTTTTGACCAGTAGTTGACAAGATGTGGCATTAAAAACCTGCCCCATTTTAAATAAAGACATATATATAATTTTTTATCTAATTATTACTGTAAAATACTGTTTTTCTTTTTCTTTGGAGTCAGTAGGGTATCAGATAATTGTATCAATGGTGTGGGACATAGATTAATATCCTAAAACAACTACTGCATCTTCAGAAATTCAGAGCAAATGAATTCTTTCCTAAACTATTAAAATAGAAGAATAATGTTATATCTCTGGGACTCAGATTCACCATCTCTAAAATAATGAAATTGAATTAAATAATTTCTTACATGTTTTGTTTCTAGATAGAAACGTCTGGCATTGCTTGAAACCACTTGTAAACTTGCTATTGAACAATAATGAAACATATCCAAATTATATATTAAGGAGAAAATGGTAGGGAAGAGAAGACATATAGGATGTTTATTTAAGAAATTGTAAGTTTTGAGATAAATGATTTAGGGATATTGGGGAGAAAACAATCAACATACTTTTTTGAACTTTCACCTTTTCCCATCTGGATTGTCTGACTTAACCATTTTTAGCATGTTTTCTTTTGTTTGTTGGTAACATACATTCCCACTCTTTTCAAAAAATGACCTTTGTGGTCTCAGAAGAAAAGTCATGGCAGATGTGACTTTGGGTTCTGACCCACAAGATATTTCAAGCCTCTGTAGATTTCAAGGATTGATGACATTATTGAAAATGATCCCTTTTTCTCCATTTTCCTTTATGGGAAATTTTAATTTTTAAAAATTTTCATATTTTCTTAAAAATTATATTTGTTTGACCATGGCTCTGTGTGTGGCAAAGCTATTTTCAAACAGTGGGTTTAGCTTTCAAAAGCCTATAATACTCCCTTTGCCACTTATGACCTGTGTTCTAAAATTTTAAAAAGCAGCATCTGCATTGTAAATCAACAGAGAGCAACAGCTTTCTAACATTCTTAAAAGGAACCAGAAACCTGCCACTGTTTTTCTTTTTCTGTTAATTAAATCAATAAATAACATTTTAGAAAAAGATATCAACATTTTGAAACCAGGTTGTTTTGTTGTTGTTGTTTTGCTTAGGAAACTGTGTCAGTATTGGGAAAGGAGTGTATTTAAAATATTTCCCAAAAAAAGAGTGTCCTAGTATATACCATTTTTGAATCTGTGTTTCATGTTAAGAATATCATTTAAATGTATAAAAATGGTGACTTTAACTTGGCAGAATGAATATGCCTGAAGTGTTTAATTTGTGGATAATATCCTTACTTCAGAGGAGTTTGTATCATTTATAGATGGTTAAAATAAAACGATTCCAGAAATATTAGTAACTGGTAAGACAGAATGATTATTAAGAATTTTCAGGGATGTTCTTAGAGTAATTGTACAAGTTATCGAAAGAACTGGTTGTTCTCTTGACCACTTTTTTCCTACCAGTATTTAAAGTCATTAACTGCCCCTTATGAACAATTAATGACTTTAGGTATAATAGGAATACAGAAAACATCTCCTAGTCTGAATTGTCATATTACCATGATGTTTGCCTTTTTTTCAATGATTTAAAAAGTGTTACTCAATAATAAAGCGTTCCTATTGAAGGCAATAGGCATTTTTGCTTACTATGAAGGAATCTCTAGTTTTAATATTATTCTTTCAACAATTTATTTGTAATAGAGATTGTCCTTAATTAGTTTGTCTTCATACATTTTATATGCTGAAATTTCCTAATGTCTTCTTTTGATGTGTTTTAAAGCATTTTAAAAAAAAACCTTTAATTTCTTCTAGAAATGTATGTGTTCATGTTTTACATAGAAGTAAGATTTTGGAAATTTAAAGAGGCTATTATAGTATATAGTTAATAATATATTCTTAGCTTACCTTGGTCTATTCCATACATCAAAATAAAATTGTGATTATCAAAATTCTTTAATTCACTAGTATTAAAATCTATTGTAGAAAAATTATTTAGCATTATTTAAAATAAATATTTCAAATGTTTGAACTTTGAGGGTGTTATAAGTATTCCAAACACAAACACTGCTTACTTTATTATTAAGATGAAGTCGACTAATAATCAAATGAGCTTATATTTGTTCAGTACTTGAGAAGAAATCCAGTCTACCTGCTGTTACTCCTCCCTTCTTGTATACATTCCTATAACAGCAGAAGGTTGGGATTTGGGATGAGGGTCATCAACCCACAGATGTTTTCGCAATGAAACTGTGAACCTACAACAAAGTCGCTGTGCTACAGGAGATGATAGATGGTATTTTCATTTTGCCTTACAAAAGGGTCAAAATGGCATGGAGAGTCCATAACAGTCCAACAGAGAAGTGTTAGTCCTAAAAGGAAATTTATTTCATAGCTTCAGGGGAAGTTTTGTTGCCATGAATAGATCCTCTCTTCAGTTTGTAAAAATATTGTTTATAAGATGATGTTATATGTCAGACAGTCAATATATGTGTTTTGGCAGAATAGGGCAGCTACTTAAACAGACCTTTAAAAACATACAGTAACAATGTATGTTATACTTTCCCATACTTTTAGGCTAAATATCTCTCCTAGTGGGAAAATAAACATAATTATAATTTTTTTCCTTCAAAATCAGAGTCAAGTTCATTTATATAATTTATGATACAGGCCTTGACTTCCTGTTACCAATTCATCCAGAACTTAAACTATATTTTTATAATTCTATTATAGGGATAATCATGTAATTTTTTTAGACAACAATTTAAAATTTTTGCTGCAAAATTGTTCAGTAAATTGTTACATGGATGGATACTACAAATATGATTAAGTTATAACTGTCATTAACTATGTCACTAGGGTGCTGCTGGTTTTGGTTGACTTTTCCATCTTTCCCTTACCCTCAACTCTCCTTTGCATAATTCCATTAAACTGATTGTATTGTGAATGGTGGACTTAATGGCAATGTTCTCATCTTACAAAGCAGGACCAGTGAGGTAGCTCCTTCTACTGGGCAGCAACAAAAGAAAAGCTCTCCCACAAGAAAAGAAGAGCATAAAAGGATTTTTAAAGTGTTTGTCAGAGACCCCATATCACTTTCAAATTAGCCTGTAGGAATTTGGTTATAATACAAATCATGTTTAGTAAATTTAGATGAAAAATTTCATCCCCTGATATATGATTCGGGTATCCTAAAGTAATTTTAAAGTCCTTCTTCAAAAGGACTTAAGTCTTTGTAAGTGTATGAAAATGAAAAGTCATAATAAAAAAATTTATAAAATGCTATGTGATTTTAAAAGTCCTAAAGGGTTACTGATTTATGTTCCTGGAGTCTTGGGTTTTTTTTAAATGTAATGTTAACTGTGGTTTCATTTTGATTTTTGGATCTTTTTAAAATTTAGATGATTGATAGGAAGCCCTTCTAAATATCACACTGCTACATATAAGTAATCTTTCTTCTTAGATCCCCTACATGAAAGGATATTTTTACCAAAAGGTAAGCATTTTCAGGTTTAGACGAATAATCAAGAGTCAGAAATCATATAACCCTACAGAGGATTGCTTGGTGGGATAGATTCACATCCAGATAAACATTAAATATTATCACAGAACATCATGGAATTAACAATAATTACAGCACTGATAGTCATATAAAATAATTTTTCTTGGATCTTAAAATTTTTAAATTGAGAGTAAATAATGCTTTTAGTTCATAGGAACCATATTTTTTTATTCTGCACCTTAAGTGCAGCTTATACTTTTATCTAAGGTATAATAATATTTTAAATGAATAAATTTTTATCCTAGTAAACATTTCTGAAATGCATAATTTGAACTATTTGGCTACAACCTTTAAAAATTATAACTAGTAAATTATAACAGATATATGGTAGAACACCTTCCATAATATCATAGAATTAGACAAACTTTGGAAGAACCAACCTTCTCCAAACTCATTGAAGTTTGACATGAAGAAGCAATTAGAATTCAACTCAATAAGCATTCATTAAATACCTACATGGGCCAGGCAATGTTATAGGTGCTAAAATTAAGTCAAAAGAAGGAACCTAGTTTCCTGCCCTCAGGGAGTTTACATTCTCCTGGGGTTTGCAACATACAAGCAGATATCTCATTTTGGATAATGGATAAGATTAATTTGTTCAATTTAGGTTACTGTACCTTTTAAAGAATAGTATTTCTCTCAGCTTTTCTTTTCCCACCCATCCCCCTTAGCTATTCCTCTCGACTTCTGTTGCTTAGAGCAGATCCTGGCTAGCCCCAGATTCTGTGTCAAAGGCCATGACCCAGATGTCACAGCAGCTCGGCCTCTTCTCTGAATAATTATATGGAGTTTATTGTTTGAAGAGACAAGCTTGGGGGCAGTGCAGTCACCCTGGAAAGCCAGACCAATGAGCTCTACAGCCGGACCTTACCAAACAATAGACCTGTAGGTTAAATAAAACCCAGAAACACAAAAGATTAAATTAAAGATGGACATTTGTCCAGACACCAAGTTTTATACTCTTCAGACTTATTATCCTTATTTCTTTCACCCTTCACATTTATTCTGGATTATTCTTACTTCGTTTAACATGATTCAGTTAGGTTTACAATTTTCAAAATCAATAGATATAAAACCTTAAATCACTTTCATTTTCATAACAGTACTTATAAAGTTTTAGTTTACTTGTGAAATTCTGTATTCTTTTGACTGCTATTTAAATGGCCATTTATAAGAGTTGCAGTTTTTAAGAGTTATTGTGATTTTTTTAAAAAACCTTTATTTGTAAGGCTGATTAGTCGTTCCACATATGTACAGGCAATGACCATACTAAAGAGCATATTTTTTCCTCCAAATGGAACTGTCTATACATTGAATGAGACAGGCAATTGCCCTAAAATTATTTCCTTGCCTTATCTTCTTTGTGACCTGAGGCATTTTTTCTCACATGTGCACTACCACCAAGGAATTTTGAAACCAGTTTAGAAAGGCAGAACTTTTGATTTTCTTTTCAGTCAGTTTTGAATTTAAAAATCACTGGTGCTGAAGGTAGAATCACTGCTTTGAGAAGGAGAGAAAATTTTTCCCATGGTTCTGACCTGAGATTCTTTCTTAATTTTATCTAGCCCTGACCTGTTGGCTCTGGTCTGGTTCTTTTCAAGGCCTTTGGAGCCTCACAAACATGTAGCAGCTGAAAGAAACAATAGCAAGGTTTTAATGACTGCAATATTATCCTTTCTCGTTGCTATAGCTAAGTACTTTGTAAACAGTTGTTTCCTATTATTCATTTTCTAGGAAACTAAACTTTTGATTACTACCAGGTCATCTATAAATTTCTAGGTTAAGGCTCATCAGTTCTACTGCCTTGCCAAATCAATGGGTTGTCTTACAATGTTTTGGGATTAAAAGCAGAGTCTGAGGAGTCCTGTTAAATGTATTTGTGGTGTTTACCTTGTTTGCTTTGTAATAATGAATGTGTAAAATTAATTTTCTAATACGGTAAAATATAAGGCTTCTGAAGTAAAACTAATTCAGTCATCATTGATGATATCTCTGAAAATATTTTTCTCCCTAATTGTTGGCACTTAATTTGAAACTATAATTTACATTTTTGGCTGAGGTCCTAGAAGATTGCTTCCTCCCCCAGGAAGCAAATCAGGAAGATCTCTTAAGTCAGTTTGTCACAACAAAACTTAGTATTTAAAGCTTATTGACTTTTAGCTTACAGATAATTCTTAGAAACTTTGTGATCCAATTTCTCAGATTACTCTAATAGAAAACAGTTAAATAAAAGTACACATTAGGAAACTTTAACTGAGCACCACCTACTGGCCAAAAATGTAACTCGTGAAAAGGAATACTATGGGGGTTCGTTGGATTTATTTTCTGGGAAGATAATGCCTCAAAGGTATGTTAGAGCAAACCTTCTTTATTATTCTTCCTGGGATATTTGAAAGGTTAAGTAAAGAACTACTTAATTTTTTAAGACATTGAATGAAAAAGTTTTTATGTGCTGTGCAAAGCCTTGGGGATGCAAAAACCACAGCAAGGTAGTTCCTACTGTCAAGAAGCTCACTCTCATGGGGGTGACAACACAAATAGTTGGAATAAACTGTAAATCATAGGGGGAAGTTTGTGGTCTTTAGGGTGCAGGAACAAAGTAGTTGCCATCTAACCCAACCCAGGACTATCTAAGAGTCTACTCTATTTTCCAATCCATACACTTTGTAGATGTCAAATTTGATATTCCTGAACTTTAGCTCTGACCAGGTCACTTCCTTGTTCAGGAAGCTTTAAGTGGCTTCTTGTTGCTTTTAGGAGAAGATACAAATTCCTCTGTCTGCCATTTTAAGCTCTTACTAGTCTAACTTTCTAAATTGGCAGTATATTACTTTCTGTCATACATTCTAGATCCCAGAAATGGTCTACTTATTCTTATATCCATTACCTATTTCTTGTATCCTTCTGCTTGTTATATTAATTAGAAATTTTGTACCTTTAGACTCCATCTCCCAGAATTCTTTCCCTGTCCCCAAATTCCTTTTTCCCTTTTCATTTACATACGTCTTTACGTTACTGTTTATATAGTTCTGTAAGCTCCTCCCTTGCGTTCTCTCCCACATGAGTGGCTTGGGTGAGCTCCTTCTTGATTCTAGCCTTTTAGTTTCCCTTTTTGCTTCAAGTTAAATTTAATAAATTTTATTAAATATAATACTCAGAGTATTTTTGGATATTAATTTTTAATCTACATTGTACAAGCTATTCTTCCTTTTCCTCTAGTCCCCAATGTCTAAAATGCTCTCCCGAGTCATTTTTGCCTCAGAAAATCCCTAACTTACTTCCAACACTCCCTACAGGACTGGCTTTTGTTTTATAATTATCTCTATTAAATTTTGACTTAACAATTTTGGTTGAGTGTTCCAGCATGACATATTTTTCTCACTCTTGCATTCAACATATTGGTTATCCTACTCATTTGTTATCGACTGTATACTTTACAAGTAAGCATTTAACCAAGCAAATGTCAAAAATGTTAAAAGAACACAGGGATAAGCAAGAATCTAAAGGAGCGCTTTAAATGGCCTTTTAGACATTGGGAAAGTATATGAGCAAACTGTAATACATGAATGTAAGGGAATATTATGTGTGCAATGTAAAAACATAACTTCAAAGAATCTCCTATAGAATGAATTAATGGTGAAATGAGCAAAACTAAGAAGACAATTTATTTGAGGAAAACATTATAAAGAACTTCGAAAAACTTAAGAAGTCTGTTCAGAGCAATGAACAACCATATCTATAGAGGACCTATGATGAAGCATGTTACCTACCTCCTCAAAGATTGCTACTGATGTGCACAAGTTGCAGAAAGAGACTATCTTTCAAGATTTGTTTACCCTTTCTCTTGGTTGTAGATTGGATTATCAAGTGATGGCAAAAAAAAAAAAAAAAAAAAAAAAAAAAAGAGGACCATTGAAAACATAGATAGAAAAGAATAGAAAGAAGTTCAGAAGGAATCAGACATTGGTTTTGAAAGAACCAGAGAATTTATTTATTTGTTTATTTATTTATTTATTTGTGTGTGTGTGTGTGTGTGTGTGTGTGTGTGTGTGTGTGTGTGTATTTGAAGCAAGCATTCTAGTTTCATATTGATTCCCCTTTTTGTGTTCTATGTGTATGGAAATTATTTTTTAAGTGTTTAAGTTTAGACTTACAGGATAAACTTTTTATGACAATTTACACAAGATACAGAGGCTAATAGTTGAGTCAGTATGTACTACAAAAAGAAGAAGAAGAAGGAATATCACTTTTAGGGAAGAAATTTTATGAGAGTCCAAAAAATTCCTTTAAACCTAAAGCCCAGAAAGCTCTTGCAATAACTTTTTAACTCTGAAATTTTCCCCTGTATCTCTTCTTTTCTCAATAGATCCAAGAAGGAAATATCATGTGAGGCTGCTGGCATATAACAATATGGAAGATGGTTATCAGGCAGACCAAACAGTCAGTACTCCAGGATGTGTTTGTAAGTACTAAATTTCCATGAAATAATTTGGCAAAGCATTATAAAGACTATACTTATTTTCTTTTCTAAGAAAGCAAATAATTTAAAGAACCTTTGATGGTTAACCTTTTAAAGATCTATTTCTGTATTGGTTTGTATCTTATACTACATAGAGTTTAATTAAGAAAAGTGAAGAGGAGTGTTTTTCTATTACATGTTAATGTACTTAATTTTAAAATTAATTTTCTCAGACAGACCATTGTGCAGTTTTATGAAGACCAAAGAATATATAGTTTTTAGTAATATGTTCACAATCTGAGTGACCTTGACAAATATCTTAATACATAGTATATCAAGAGCATTATTAATATATTCTATTTTCCACCCTAGGAGTGGGCTAATAGAAGAGGGGTTGAAGTTTTAATGTGATAGTGTCTGCACATCATTGTGTATTTCTAGAAGATGCAAAACTGCCTTTGCAAGGTGATAATGTTATGATTTTGCTGAAATCTTAAATGAATTTTTTGTTGCTCATAAATGAATATTGTCTTTTTTTAACTAGCTGTTCGTGATCGTATGGTTCCTCCACCACCTCCACCCCATCATCTTTATGCAAAGGCTAATACCTCATCTTCTATCTACCTGAACTGGGGGAGGCCTGCCTTTACCTCTGCACAAATAATTAATTATACCATCCGCTGTAACCCTGTGGGCCTTCAGAATGCTTCTTTGGTTCAGTATCTTCAAACGTATGTAGCTTCTATTGATGGTTTAATTTTTCTTTTTCCATTTGGACCCACCTGTTCTATCATCTTTAATTAACCCTAATATAATATTTATTTTGGATCTTCTGCCTCCTTGTCATATTTAGTCAGCCATTCAGCATTGTGTGTATTAAGTACTGTGTTAAGTTCCCAACAAAAGCAGTCAAAAGCAGGGTCCCTGTTCTCAAAGTGCTCACATCCTAATGGGAAGACACTAAGGGTCCCATGATGAAAAAGGCTATCCACAGCAATAGCAGGAACTGTCACAAATAAAATCATACCTTTTCTCACCTTATTTTCTTCATGAGTTTCTTTTTTTTAACCCTTAATTTTCATCTTAGAATCAATACTATGTAATGAATGGTTCCATGGTAGAAGAACAGTACAGGCTAGGAAATGGGGATTTAGTAACTTGCCCAGGGATTTAGTAACTTGCCCAGGGCCACATGGCTAAAAAGTGCCTGAGGTCAGATTTGAACCCAGGACCTCCCATCTTCTAGACTTTCATGAGTTTTTTCTTGCATGTGTGATATATATCTTCTTTCCCGCTATGAGGAATATGGAAAATTGTATTGTACAACAACACTGGAATAAACTTGATCAGATTGTTTACTGTTTGGGGAGGGAAAAGGAGGAGGGAAGGAAAGAATTTGGATTGCAAGAGTCAAAAAGCAATTGTTAAAAAATTGTTTCTAAAAGAAAATGTTTCAGGACATGGTGCTAAAATATTTGATGTGCTAATAATAGGATTTAAATAATTTCATTAGTGTATATTTGTCTTTAGGTACAATATTTAGTCATTTTGATTTTAATATTTTTCTTTCTATAACTTTGTAGTTAACTTAATTAATTTAAAAGGTGTAAAATTATTTCTACATATTTTTAAAGAAAATTAAAAAACACACACAATGTAAATGGAAGGTAATGTTAGAAGCACTAGCAGTAGAAAGGACTACGAGAAAGACCTCCTACTGAAATATGATTTGCTTTTTAATATTCCTAAATCATTCAACATAGAAATAGTAGTTTAAAAAGAATTATTGTTTCTCCCATAAATGGAAGAGTTTGAATTAGAACTAAGAACATATTAAAGAAATGTGTTCAGAATCAGGAAATTACTAAATATATTATTTGAGTTTTTTTTATTGTTACATGACAAGTTTAAAATATGTAAATCAATGATAGATCAACTAGATTATTTAATATTACTAATAAAGATGCCATATTTTTAAAAGTAATTGAACTTAATATCTTTAATGAAAAGTGTAAAAAAATAGATTTTAATAATGGTGTGAGGAAAAGAAGATGTAACCCTTATTTTAGGTCTTTCTTGTTAAGACACTGCGCTGTATACTTGGGAAATATGATTTGACCCTTTGTGTAACTGAATTTGTAATATAGTGCTCCCCTTATGTAGGGACTGCTTATATTGCTAATTTTCTCTCTGACAGCCAATCTCCACGTTAATTGCTAAATTCACAAGGATTTATTTTATTCTAATAGAATCCTCCTTAAGGATAATATGAATCTGAAAGAATAGTAGTAATGTTTTCCTTTGTATTGATTAGAATTGTTAAAATGTCTGAATGTGTAAGTTATGAGCTATCAATATTAACAAATACATTATTTATTAACATAGATCAGAAACTCACATGTTGGTTCAAAGCCTAGAGCCAAATACCAAGTATGAATTTGCTGTTCGTTTGCATGTGGACCAGCTCTCCAGTCCTTGGAGCCCTGTAGTTTACCATTCAACACTTCCAGAAGGTAAAGAAATGTCACCTTGTATATATGTTCCATCACTAGTGATAGTTTAGAAAGTAGCTTTTGAGATAGGCACTTTCATATTTGCTACCCATCATTTTGTTTTTTGACTGATAGAACAATTTAAAAATTTAATAATGGTTAATACATTTCTCCTCCAAACATTTTATGAGATTCTAGTTTGTTTTCAAAGTTCATGTCTGGATCACATAAGGTGTTAGAAATAACCTTTTTATCCATTCCTTCTGCCACAAAAAGGGAAAAAAGTTTTATTTGAATAGTTTTGGGACATCTTGAATACCGAACTGAACTCATTAGTGTCTCTCTTAAAATATTAAACTCATGGGGTCTAAATAGGTCAGTACAGTAGAAGTATATAGCTTACTGTGATTTACATTTTATTAAAGTAATACATCAAAATTATAGGTACATGTAATAATAATGCAATCATAAGATTATATGCCCTTTTAAGTAGCCTTATTATACTATTAACTCATAACTGTGGTCACTTAAAACTTGGTGCCTTAATATTGATATAGTAGTACTGTTTTCCTTCTATTCAAACCTCCCCTAGGATATGATGAAGTAGTTTGGATTCCAAGACTATTTATTTTTGTACTTGCTAGACTAACATAATCAAATGTATTTTTCATATGAGAAAAAGACATGTTAGTAAATTATTTGATCATGTAAAATATTAAGGGGTATTTTATTTTATTTTATTTTTCATCATGTTTTAAAAACACTCATCTTCCATTCCAGGGCAAGAAAGTGGTACAGGCTAGGCATTTGGAGTTAATTGACTTGCCCAGGGTCACACAGATGGGAAGTGTTGAGGCCATATTTGAACCCAGTACATCCCACCTGTAGTCCTGGCTCTTAGTCTACTGTTAAAAGAGTTATTTTTAAAAGCACAAAAATAATTTTCAGAGCATAATAAACAATCATTTTATCATTCTGTGAAGTTCAATATACACCATTTTCATAAGTCAACAGTTCATAGACAGTTGTAATCTGGCAAACTAAACCATTTGGTTGAAAAAGTACCCACAGGAGCAATAAATTAATTTACTGATCTTGTCTTAGGTAATTGCAAGTTAAATACAAAGGCACTTATATGCATATATGTTACACATGTGTTTACTTGATACTCTATAAGTCTATGCCCACAGGTAGTTATTAATTAATGAAAAATAACATATAATATTTCTTTCAGTTGCTTTTTTATGTTAGATTGGCACACTTTTATAAAATAGAGTCTATAAGAGTACTGCAGGAATAGTATACCAATTGGAATAATAGCCACTTGTGGTGCATATGAATATAATCTTTACAGATAGTGCTTTAATGAGAACAGAGGCTCCATTGTTGTACTATATAGTTGCCCTTTCAACGAGCAGGCAGCAAAACCATCTTTAATGACCACAACTTTCTGAAAGAACAATTCATGCAATTCTCTCTTTAACTTAAAGTTTTAGAAGTTGCTTAAGATAAGTAATTTGCCCAGGGTCATACAACCAGTATATATCAAAAGCACTAGATTGTCCTTCTGGAAGCCTTTCCTCTATCTACCATGTCATACTGCCTCCTGCCCCTTGACTGATTTTTGCAGGTTTATAATGATGGAATTTTTTCCTAAGGTTTTTTTTTTATTTTGTAATTTTGTTATCCCCTTTATGCCTTATACCAATATTGAGCAAAGTATATATTTTAATGAACCCACCGCCTCTTCTATTCAAAAGTTCTATACTTTGGTTTGGATCTTAAGATATATGTCTTTTTCTCAGTAGTACATGCCATCTTCATAAAAATTATTCATATAAGAGAACATAAAAGCCTCACAACCAAATGCAGAAAAGCAGAAATAGAAATGCATCCTTTCCAGACCATAATGCTATAAAAAAATTACACAAAGGACTTGCAAAGAACTATAGGGAAAAAAAGGCTAAAAATTAATTGGGAATTAAATAATATCCTAAAGAATGAATGGGTCAAAGAACAAATCGAAACAATCAGCAATTTCATTAAAGAAAATGACAGCAAGGAGACAACAGATCGCAATTTTGGGGATATAGCCAAAGTAGTTCTCATAGGAAATTTTATATCTCTAAATATTTACATCAGTAAAAGAGAAAGAACAGATCAATGAATTGGCCATGTAATGAAAAAAAAAACTAGGAAAAGAGCGAATCAAAAATCTCCAATTATATACCAAATTAGAAATCCTAAAAATCATAGATGAAATAAAATTGAAAGAAACCCATTCAACTAATAATAAATAAGACTAGGAGCTGGTTTTATGAAAAAATAAAATAAAATAGGTAAATCATTGGTTAATTTGATTAAAAAAGACATGGGAAATTAAAATATATCTATTAGTGTTGCTAAGATTTAATTTTGAGCCTTTGATAGTGGTTTCCAGAAGTTTAAATTTTCTCCTTAGCATATAAAATAAGGTAATTGAAATAACAATCAACCATTTTTCCTTTGTAATGTGATTTTTTTGTGTTTGTGCATAGCACCAGCAGGCCCACCAGTTGGAGTGAAGGTGACTTTGATAGAAGATGACACTGCTTTGGTTTCTTGGAAACCCCCTGATGGCCCCGAAACAGTTGTGACTCGTTATACCATCCTGTATGCTTCTAGGAAGGCCTGGATTGCTGGAGAATGGCAAGTCCTATACCGAGAAGGTAAATATAAATGGCAAGAATTGGAAAAAAAGTTAACAGTTAATCCATGATAGGATTATCTAGTTTATCAAAATGATTAATGTTCCAAAGATCTATTTTTCATTCAATTTTTAAAATTTAATAATTCTTTTTCTATTTTAAATTCACATTTTTTTCTGAATTTGTGCAATTGCTAACAGACCCTTTTGTAGATGGCTGACTTCTTCTCTATATTGGCCCGTTACATAAATAACAAAGTAACATTAATCTGTAACTTATTCAAATATATAGTGGCTTTGAACTGTGAAAAAAATTCATAAGCAAATTAATAGTATAATTAAGATTTCACAGGAAATGATTGCCTAATTAAGAGAATAACTTTTAGAAGAGCCTATAAACATGTATTATTAAAGTCTATGAAATTATAATGTAAGCAGAAAACAACCCTCAGTGTCCATTGCTAGGATGGATTTTTTTCCTAAGTTTTTTTTTTAATTTTGTAATTTTGTTATCCCCCTTTCACCTTACACCAGTATTGAGGAAAGTATATATTACCCCATAAGCCAGTCAATGCTGAAAGCAATAGGCCCCTTGATTAAGGAAAGGACCTGTGTCATAACAAAACAAATCCAAGCAAGCAAATGACAATAAAAGAATCAATCAGTAAGTATTTCTTAGGTGTTTACTATGTGCCAAGCAGGTAATATGTTGGATACCTAAGATTTAAAAATTGAAATGTTCTCTACCTTCAAGTAGCTCCTATTAAGTTTTGTTGTTGAATCATTTCAGCCATGCCTAATTCTTTGTGACCCCATTTGGAGTTTTCTTGGCCATTTCCTTCTCCAACTATTTGACAGATTAGGAAACTGAGGCAAACTGGTTTAGGCAAACTTGCCCAGGATCACACAGCTAGTGTCTGAGGCCAGATTTAAATTTAGGAAGGTGATCCTTCCTGACTCTAGGCCTGGTACTCTATCCATCATGCCACCTAAATGCCCTATTCAATTAGGGGAATTGTGTCCTTCATTTTCAGAGAACCAATAATATCCCAAGGATGATGGTTTAACTTGTGCTTGAAGTGGATGTAAATGAGGCGGTCATTGGCCTCACTCTGTCTTCTAGAGTCATTGCAGTCCAGTGGCAAGACTAAAGTCAAGACAGTGGTGATGATCCAGGATTCAGCAGATGACTTGGACATCTTTGATATCTCACCAAGCTCTCAGGGGTCCCCAACACCTACCTGCTTTAACTGCCTTCATGGCCACTGGAACAAATTGTTCTCAGCTGCCTAGTTGGTCAGGGGGATGTCTTCATGTGCTTGGGACAGGCATCCTCCTAAGTCACTGATAGATTTGAGGGCTGTTAGCTACCCTCATCCTGGTTTATTAGCCTGCCTGCTCATTTTGCAGGTTTACTCACATGTGGTGGCTGCTCCATGCTACAGCTCCTTGGAGGCACCAGGGAGAGTTATGTGACATGTAGATACCAAAGGCAGATGAAGCAGCCCTGAAAAGAGCTTGCTGAGCCCTCCCACCAGAAGTGCAAGGTCCTCCCAGAACACCCTATACATAATAAATAATACATAATAAACCACAAGTGATTAGGGGTTGGGGCACTAACAACCTCAGGGATTTGGAAAGACCTCTTAATTGGAAGTGTCACTCAAACTAAGCCTTGAAAAGAACTAGAATTCCCAAGAGGAAGAGGTAAGAAAACTATATATTTCAAGGGTAGAGGATAGCTTATGCCAGAGTGCAAAGATGGGAGATAAGTTATCACATACAAAGCAATACCAAGTAGGCTACTGAGGCTGGTATAATAAGTGTGTG
Organism: Gracilinanus agilis; assembly: GCF_016433145.1. Classification (NCBI taxonomy): domain Eukaryota; kingdom Metazoa; phylum Chordata; class Mammalia; order Didelphimorphia; family Didelphidae; genus Gracilinanus; species Gracilinanus agilis. The sequence goes on along the minus strand of NC_058131.1, from coordinate 558,658,401 downwards.
AGGAGGGATGTTGTTCATGAACCACTTGAAAAAGAAAGGATAAAGTCAGATTATGAACAACTTTAAATGCCAAGCAGGAGAGCCTGTTTTTTATCCTAAAGGCTGTAAGTGGCCACTGAAGTTTCTTAAGCAGGTAAGTGACATGGTTGGTGGACACCTTAGAAGAGTACAGAGTCTCCTGACCACTTCTTTATACTAAGACCAGGACAGACACTTTCAGGCTAGGGTAATTCATCAAACAAAAGGACTCCGCCTGATGTTTGCAAACTAGGTAATAATAATCAGAACAGCTAGATTTAGTGCTTTAAGGTTTGCAAAGTGTTTTACAAACATCTCAGTTTATGCTCACAACAACCTATTTTCTTCATTTTATAGATAAAGAAACTGAGTCTAAGAGAGTTCAATAACTTCCTCAGGGTCACATAGCTGAGGCCAGATTTGAACTTGGGTCCCAGTTTCCTAATCTGTAAAATGAGCTGGAGAAGGAAATGGCAAGCCATTCTAATATCTGCCAAGAAAATCCCAAATGAGATCACAAAGAGTTGGACCTGACTGAAATGGCTAAACCAAAACAAGCTAACTGATTCCAGGCCCAGGACTCTATCCATAGTGCCACCAAACTCCCTACTAGTCTACCAACACCCTTCTGACTCCTCTCAGCCCCACATACAGGCACACAGATTTTTTTTCTCCCCTTTCCCTCTCTGTCACCTCCCTCTTATCTATTATTTTCCCCCTCCCTCTCAGGCCTGGGAAGAGATAAGGAAGGGATGTCACTGTGGAGCCTCCATCACAGTGTTCTTGGGGCTATATCAGAAAAAGGAAGTCATAATACTGTAGAATTCCTAAATCCATGGCTCATGGCACTTTTTTCTGCCAAGGGCTAATGGCAGTTTTGGAATCAGCATGGGATAATGACAGCTTCTAGATCAGATATAAAGGGGCGGGAAGTGGGGAGGGCCAACCCAGTTGAGACTTAATGGTTTCTGGTCCCATGGTCGCAGACAGGGAGGTTCCAATTAGCTAAAAAACTAGAAGTTTTTCCCTAGGAATATGTCAAGTATAAAGAGTTCAAAGAAGGGACAGGGAAGAAAAGATATAATTACCAGGCAGGAGGAGACATAAACAGGGACTAGATCAGGTCAGGACAAAAACAGCTATTTCCTATCTCCAATAGCTTAAGCTAATCCTTTAATATTTATCCACCCATATTTGTTCCTCAAAGCAGAGGCTCTAATTAAGCAAAACACTTAATCTAGAATTTTAGATCTAGAAGGGACGCTAGAGTGTTTAAGTAATTTGCCCATAGTCACACAGCCAGTTATTGGCAGAGGTAAGACTAGAATTCAGCCCCAGCTCCTAGTTTAACATTTATTACATAATATCTTGCTGCCTCTTTTTTTAGCCTACCAAGTAAATTATTTTTATGCTTGAAGCTAATAGAATTTTATTTATTTAGAAATAGTCTTTAAATTAGATTTTTCATTAATTCAGATTTATAATCCTAATAAATATTTGTTGCCAGACATTCATAGAATGTATTAAATTAGCAAAAATTATGATTACATACATAAACTAATATATACATATTATTACAATGCTTAATACACACATACTCTAATAAATCTTTAAAACCCACATAACCCCCTTGTGTATAGAGATCACAAAATAAGGGCAATATTGGGTAGGTTTATTTTTTAAAGGAAGTATCTGAGGATAGATTTGAACTCAGGACCTCTGGTTTCTAGATCTGACTCTCAATCCGCTGAACCACCTAGCTGCCTCTAACATAAATGATTATTTTCTTCCTCTTCTTTTTCCTATTGCTTTAATTTCCTGAGTAAGCTAATGATGACATTTAAAGAAGTCATCCAATCTATAACGACAAGAGACTAAATATAATCTTTTATGGCAGACTAGTTCTATTGATTATAACTTCTGGCATGTCTGCTGATAACAAGATTGGTAGATATTTCACTACTAATGTTTATTGCAACATGAATAATCTCTAATTAATCTACCACACCAAACTAAATGGACTAAATATTATCTCACAGAATTGTTATGAGAAAATCAGTTTATCACACTATAATCTATTATATCAAACCTGAGCTGGAATTTTTTGCTGTGGATTCAAAGATAACCTGTATATGAGGTCTTGCTTATGAGATTAGTTGCCTGAGCAATATTATATTGGTTTGTGGAATGAGCATTTTTTGAGTTTTTTCATATGTCCTATATAAACCTGAATTGCTTTCATGGCATTTGAGCTATGACCAAAGATTGTTGTATTTATGACAGTGAAGAATTTTAAGTATGTAGGCAGAATGTTTTGGGGGGTTTGCCACTTTACATCTAGAATTTTAAAAAGGAATTTTGCTTGGCTTCAAATTCATGGCCATTTCTTTTTCTAGAAATGTTAGAGCACCATCTAGTGGGGAAAGGTAACTGCATTCCATTTGCCCTGAAGAGGTCATTCTAATTTTAATAGTTTATGGTACCAAAATGATCTGTCATTTTATCATTCAAGCTGTTTCCAAGAATGATTCTCCTAAAAAAAATGGAGAATCCTTATGTTTATAAATCTTCTGTGTCAGAGTAAGGATATGCAGCTTTTTTTCTATTTCCATTCTGATATATTGGATAGGAAGAAATATCGAGAGGTAATAAGAGCAATTTAACTTTATTCTTTGAAGGAAAAATAAAAAAAAAAACTTTTCTCTCCCTTAAAGATTAGTACCAACGTTAAATATAAATGATAAAAATAAATATCCTTCAGATTCTAGATGGGAAAAAGTCTATAGCAGTCTGCAACAATGAACAGGCTAGTAAGAGTATATATACTAGGAATAAATATGAAGATTTAGGTTCAAAGCATCAACTATATCAAACACAAATTGGGGCAGATGTGCCTATGTAGTAGTTCACATATATTTTTAAAACTTATGGATTTTAGTGGACTGCAAGCTTTCTACAAGTAAGCCATAAGCTAAAGTAGCCAAAGAAAACAAATGCAAAGGTATGTGGTCTCCAGGGCAGAAGTTGATAGTCCTTCTGTACTGATTAGAGTATTTGTTCTCTGCAACTTCATCCAGTTAACCTGACAGTGCTCCTCAAAAATCTACCTCTAAAACCCCCATCTGACCACCCCTTTTTTTTTAATTTTAAACCCTTAACTTCTGTGTTAAGTCCTATTGACTTATAGGTGGAAGATTGGTAAGGGTAGGCAATGGGGGTCAAGTGACTTGCCCAGGGTCACACAGCTGGGAAGTGTCTGAGACCGGATTTGAACCTAGGACCTCCTGTCTCTAGGCCTGGGTCTCAATCCACTGAGCTACCCAGCTGACCACCCCTTTTGACTAAGCTAATTCTTTCACTTTGCTCTGACAAAGTAGTCTGAATCTCTTAGCAAAGATTTGGAAATAAAATAGATGTCTGTTGAATAGTGAATAGCTGAATAAACGTGTGTGTATAATGGAATCTTATTGTGTAAGAAATGCAGAATTTAGGAAAATGTAGATTTGAGTGAACTAATACAGATAAAAATAAGCAGAAACAGAAGAAAAATTTACACAAAGACCTCAGGAATATAAATACAGAAAAATGCCAAAATAAAATAAAAATCTAAGTCATTAAAAAATCAATAATGGTCCTATGCTGAGACATCTATTCTTTGAGACATCCATTCTTCTTGGCAGAAAGGCAAGAGACTACAAAGGCAGAATATTGCTTACATTGTCAAACTGGTAACCAAATCAGTTGTTTTTGGTTTACTGTTTTTCTTTGTTACAAGTGATAATTTAGTTTTATTTGGTGGAGGCAGAAGTAGTATGTCAAATGGCTATAAAACAAAAAGCATCAATAAAATTTATAAAACCATAGTAGTTAGAATCTTACTTCCTCTGGCCAGTATCTCCTACATAGTTACCATTTCCTTTAATCTTTCCTTCCAAGCCACATAGGTTGTGACATATTTGAAGAGATAAAGAGTCTTCTTGCACCCCTTAAATCATGTCTTTCATATATGAATGTTTTGGGCAACTCTATGGTTTTGATTTCCTGAATTTTCCCATATGCTCAAGATGTTTTCTAGGGTTGGCACCAATATCCTATCCCTCACCTCTACTACCAGAATAATTTGTCACTAACCTCTCAATCTGTCTTGCATGGAAGTTTCTTTCTCTTTGCCATTGCATCTGTTCTGTTTTTCTGTCTCCCTTCCCCACCCCCACCCCCCACTGTCTCTCTCACACACACACACATACACACCACACAACATATATACACATCTTGTACTGTTGGGTTTTATCATATATAAACACTTAAAATGTTCCCTACAAGTTCAAATTTTAATATTAAAGTCAAAATTGTTGTAGAGTTCTAATTTTTAAAAATCTGTCAATTAAGTTTCTGTAATGTTGTTAGCTAAAATTGTTAAGCAGTAATGTGATGATGAATTATTGCCTGTGCAATTTGAATAACCATTTTTTTTCTCCTCTCTGATCTCCAAATAGCTCAGAGGTTATAGCCTTTACACATATTGTATGTAGTAAATCAGCCCAAAGTACTCGGGCTCTTTAATGATGCAGTTTCTCTAAAAGGTACCATTGGGGAAGGATCTCTAACTCTGCAATATGAACTTTTGCCTTTAATAACAGTACTGCAAATGATGGCTGCTTTGGTCACAGAGGCCTCGTTTTGCTTCTATTTTACTTGCTTTACTTTTTTGTGATTTGGGAGCTTTTTTAACTGAAATAACAAGGGTTTTTGAGACTTTTTTGCCTATTAAAAAAAAACATCCATTTCTTTTACATATTCTGCTTATCATGAAAATGAAGAAATAATCCTTCAAATGGAACTAAGCTTTAAGTGATTTCACTAATTTCAGAATGAGACTTATTTGGAATTGAGAGTAATAATATTCCAAAAAAAATTTAAGCCGCTGTTTTCAGAATAAAACATGGTCTTCTGTAACAAAAAGAATATCAAACAATAGTAATTCCATTCATTTGCTTCAGAGGTGAATGCTTAAAGCAATCCTTAGGGTAGCTGAATATAATTTCTCAGGACATAGCTTTAATTTTTTAATTCTATTTGCCAAAGTAAACTCTAAATATAGGGGTCTGTGTGTTCATCTAACAGTTGTACTCTCAAGTAGATCACATGCTTTTAAGGTCAAGTTGAAACCTAAGATCACCAAAACATGCTCTAGTCAACTCCTGATCATTGCCATTCTAGTTTAGCTGTCTCATACCTTGTGACCTGAAGTGGTGCCATGTGCATTAGGACAACAGCTTAAAAGATTAGGCCCTTGCTGACTTCCCATAAGGGAAGCAACAAGGAGGCAATCGTTCACTGGATATGAACTTGGAGTAAAGTCCTTAGTTATAGGCTCACTGAAACTTTTTGTCAGGGTGTCCTGAAGTCATGATAAATCGGTTGAAGACCCAGTACAAATCATGTGTGACTCTGTGTAGTCCATCTCCAGGTGCAGTTAGGTCAACTTCTTGCTTAGAATTCCATCATTCAGATATTCTTAACATTGAGTCTCTTCATTTTTTCTATTAAAAAAAAGAATAACACATTGTTATCACTGTAGAGCATCAAATAGACATTTAATATCAGGGGTTATCAAATTCTGAGGATTGCATATTAATTTCTCATTTTCTCACAGTTTATATTGTACAGGTTGGATCTTGTATCTTCATTTATTAGGAAGAAAATAGCATTTATTTTTATCATTTCTTTCTGACTACCACTTCCCTACTTGGCATTTCAAACTGAAGTCCTAGTCATCTCAAATTCAATCTGTAGAGCTCATTAGCTTTTCCATATAACCTCTCCTTTTCCAACTTTCCTATTTCTAAGTTATGACTATTCTTCCAGTCTCATAGGTTCATAGCTTTAGCATTAATATTGACGTCTCATTTCCCCTCACTTAAATTAACCAATTAGTTGCTGTTTGGGGATAGGTTTAACTCAGGTCAGACCCTAGTTGTTTAAATTTAGTATTGAAAGGTATCAAGTAATAACATATGTACAACCCAGTGGAAGTGCTTGTCAGCTCTGGGGGTCAGGGGAGAGGAAAGGGAGAGAAAATGAATCATGTAAACATGGAAAAAATATTTTTAAATATAAATAAATAGATAGATTCAGTATTGAAACAAAATGAGTTAATCCTTAGGGCATTGAATATTTAGCAAAAAAGAGCTTTATTTAGCCATGGTAAAAGCAGAACATTAAATAAGGGAATGTATTGAGGACACTTAGAGCTGATTCAGCTGACCTTGACTATTACCCATCGTGATTCACTAGCCATGTATCAAAGCAGCCCTAGAACTCTGTGGAGCTGTTTTATACTCAGGTAATGATGAAATATAGCCACAGGCTGAGCCTTTAGTTCCCTAAACCAAACAAGTGTCAACATGTGTTCTAAAGACTTTTAAGGAAAAACGAACTTGCACAGTGGGAAGGAGCTATGATATTACCCTTACAAAACTATCTTGCAATTTCTACCTCCACAAAATCTTTTGAAACCAACCTCCTTTATTCTACTCAAATAGTGACTAACATAGTTTAGGTCCTTGTCACCCCTCACCTAGATTATTGCAGTGACCTAATTGGCCTGTTTGCTTCAGGCATCTTCCTTTCTCTAGACCATTGTCCTTACTGCCATCCAAGTGGCTTTCCTTAAGTACAGATGTGACTAAGTCTCTCCCTTATTTGAACAGTGGTTCCCTATTACCTAGGAAGGAAGGTAGGAAATAAACTCAGTGTTATGCTTTTTTTTAAGCCCTTACCTTCCATCTGAGAATCAATATTATGTATTGGTTACAAGGTGTAATAGTAGTAAGGGCTAGGCAATAGAGGTTAAGTGACTTGCCCAGGGTCACACAGCTAGGAAGCGTTTGAGGCCAGATTTGAGCCAAAGACTTCAACTCTATAGGCCTGGCTATCAATCCACTGAGCCACGTAGCTGCTCCCAATATATATTTTTTTCTTTTATAGGCCGTCGGAGTTAAGTGATTTGCCCAGGGTCACACAGCTAGGAAGTGTCTAAATCCAGATTTGAACCCAGGTCCTCCCAACTCCAGACCTGGTACTCTATCTACTGTGCTGCCCCTAAATGGCTTTTAAAGCCCTTCACAGCTTGAGCTTAAACAATCTTTGTATTCCTTTTCCTACAATTTGCAATCCAAATAAACTGTCTTTCTCCCTGTTTCTCTCACATGTCTCCTACCTCCATCTCTTTGCTTTCACCGTCCCCAATTCCTACAATAGATTTCTTCCTTAGCTCTGCTTCAGCGAATCCTTCTATTCCTTCAAGACTCAGCACAAGCACTGCCTTCTACACGAAACCTTTTCTAATCTTCCACAACTGCTAGAGCACCTTCCTTACAAATTACTTCACATTTAGCTACTTTGTATTTATTTCCTTTATATTTGTTTTGTATATGTTTATATATGTATTTGTTTTGCACATTCCTCCACCTCCATGAGAAAATGTTTCTTGTGAGTAGGAATTGTTTCATTGCATTTGTATCTCTTAAAGTCTATCACAATGCCTGGCACATAGTAGATACTTGAGAAATACTGATTGATTTTTTTTAGATTTATATTTTAAAATGGTGTAGAGGAGGTAGCACTCTATTGTAATCATAAGACATATTTGAATCCCAGATCTGCCACTTAATTAGCTCTGTAACTTCAGGCAAGTCAGTCAACATTGCTAAGGCTTTCTATTTTATCCCTCTGTAAAGTGGAAATAATGATACTTGAACTGTACACCTTATGGAGTTCTTATAAGAATCAAATGAGATGTATGAAGAGTTTTGCAAACTGTAAAATCGAATAAATAGGTGATAATGTCAAGAGAATTTTCTTATACTAACAGGAATTTATGTGTATTTGTAGGAGCAATAACCATGGCTTTGCTAGAAAATCTAGTGGCGGGAAACGTCTACATTGTCAAGATAGCTGCATCCAATGAAGTGGGAGAGGGCCCCTTCTCAAATTCAGTAGAGCTTGCAGTTCTTCCGAAGGAAACCTCAGAATCAAATCAGAGGCCGAAACGTTTAGACTCTACCGATGCGAAAGGTCTGTAAAGATGCTGTTGGTTTTTTCCTCAAGCCTAGGAGGGTGGGGGAAGTCTCTATTCTTCTCTGCTCTTCTTTAATCCCTCTAACAGGTTCCTAGCTATCTCAATACTTGTTATTCATTATTTCTCAACCTGCCACCAAAGGTCACCTACTTCACTTCTCATACTACTTTCTTCTGGTTTTCCCTTTGCATCCCCAAATTGTCTGGATCTGTAGTTGGATCTGCTTTGCTTCAATTCTTCAGCTCTCCTTTTTTGGTCTTTTGGAACAGTTAATAGAGGCTTAAACATCTTATACATAAATTGATTCTACCAACTACCGAGAGAACAAATCTGTGATAAAAAACCATTATCAGCAGAGGGCCACAATGGGGAAAGCACTTCTTTCTTATATTTTTAACACCCTGAGAACCTGCCACCCAATGCTTCTACCCACAAAATTTGTATATACTGGCATGGATCTAGCACCTCTACTGAGAAAAATTTCATGTTCCACAATCTGAGATCTTTGCTTGCTTTGCATCTCACACAAAGTTGTCTGTTTCTTTTGGAAAAGGGGAGATGGCTCCCCTCACCAGGTTAGCTTTTAATTGTATATGTTTGTAGTTAAAGAGTCCCTCAGTATGTACAAAAAAATGCCCATTAACAGATAATGTCTTTTTGTGTTTCTTTGGGCCAAACTTGAAACCATACTTTTTCAGGATATTACTGGCCACCCATGGTATGGAATTCTGTGCTAGCATAATGTTAAAAGTAAATGCTTGGGGGCAGCTGGGTGGCTCAGTGGATTGAGAACCAGGCCTAGAGATAAGAAGTCCTGAGTTCAAACTTGGTATCAGACATTTCTTAGTGGTATGACTGTAAGCCACTTAGCCCCCATTGCTAGCCCTTATCTCTCTTCTGCCTTGGAAACAATCCACATTACTGATTCTAAGACAGAACATAAGGGTTTAAAAAAATAAAAGTAAATGTTTGCAGATATGCTAGTTTACTAAAGTTATATGCAATATTCATATTCCTGCTTCCTAACATATTTGTGATGTTAAGCACCACATGCCTAATGATCTTCATTGCCCTCTGCACTGAAGCCACTTTAGTCTTAGCTGCAGTCACCGGTCTTCTGCCCTACTCTCCATCACCTTTCTTCTATGAAGCATTTTTTGGTGAGCTAAATCCAAGGATGATTGCCTGGAAATGAGCATTAGCAGTGCTTTGGCTGAGAAGGGCATGGTTTCCTTTTTCCATAGAAAGTGTGAAAGAAAATGCTCATTTCCCTCCACAGAAGTTGTTTTACAGAAGAACAGAACCTCTTAAAAGCTTATTCACTCCAGTCTGATACTATGTCATCCTCAGCCCATTTAGCAGGTAGAGACTGCCTCTGACCAGTGTGAGTCTAGAGCTTCCAATGTATTGGTACAACTAAGGAGGTGGCAGTGAGGACAAGATAGTGAGTAGGGCTGGGAGCTGCAAATGAACATAGGATGCTGTGAAAGTAGGTTGTCAGTACCAGATACAGCAGCAACAGAGGTAAGGGTGGTAGCAGAAGTGAAAACAGAATGATGACCACTTTTGCAATAATAGCAGGATGAGTCTATGGAAATAAGACGATAGCAAACCATGAAGGAATCCATCTTTAATTCTTTAATGTTAATTCAAGCTGATTGCTACATGGTATAATGTATAGAGTTGGCCTTAGAACAAGGAAGGTCTGGGTTCAAGTCTTGCCTCTGACCTGTATTGGCTTTATGACCCTGAGCAAGTCACTTAAGCTCTCATAATTCCAGGCAACTCTGTAAGTCTCCAAACTGCAGGGAAGATTCCAACATGCACTGATGGAAGGTATTTCTCTATCTAGGAATTGCCTATATCATTGCAATTATGGGTCTAGTCTCTGTCTCTAAATTGAAAAAATAATTTGTAATCTATAGATATTTGCTTCTTAACAGACTTAACTAGAATGTAATCCTTCCATGTATCAGGAGACATCTGTATTTTGTACATATTGAAAAAAAATAGCCAATGGACTTTCTTGATTATAAAAATAGTATTCAATTTATGGACATTTTCTGTTTGAAATTATTCTTTCTTCCTTTTTTCCTTCTTTCATTCCTCCCTCCTTTCACTTCTTTCTTTTTCTTTCTTTCATCTAATTATATGTTAAATAGTATGTGTATATATGTGTACTATTGTATATATGTACATATGTACTATTTAACATATAGTTGTTATACATATATAGAATAGTTTCAGATAAACAATACATTAACTATATCTATTTACTCACAGACATATACGTATATACAATCAGACAGGATGGAAGTGCAATGGCCATTCACTAGTCCCATATTACTACTGATTAGCACGGGATCTTTGACTTGCTCTGTCTCCTACCTGGGCCAATTTGCCCTTTCTTAGGAAGCTTCATGGATCCCTCCATAACTTTTCCACCACCACCATTCTCAGAGGGTTCATTCTTTGATGTCAGAAAGTGACTATACTTGATCAACCTTTTCCCCCTAGCCTCAGCCTCCCTGGTAGGAAGCATTATAAGTGTGTACTACCACGCCCAATAAAACTATTCAATATTGAAAGGTTTTCTTCCCTCAGAAATAAGTTAGACAAGGGGGAAGAGGAATTTTAGAATTCTTTGAAGTATAGCAATTATTTATTTTATGATATAATCTTTTAAATAAATATGCCATTTTTTCCTTACAGCTTATTCTGGTTATTATCAGTTGGACCAGAAGTCTATGACTGGCATTGTTGTTGGTGTGTGCATAGCACTGACTTGCATACTTATCTGTATCCTCATTTTGATCTACAGAAGCAAAGCCAGGTAGGTTTTTAGTGATAGAGATCTGAGATGCTTTAAAAGAAAATATAAATAACTATAGCACAAAGCAGACTCCATTAGTAAAATGAATGACACAGAAAATTCTTTATAAAATTGGGGGACATTTTCCCATTTAAATGTTTTCTTTTTATTTTTGTACTTTAGTGGGATTTTTTATGAAAGAAATTCTAACAAATAAATATGTCACTGATTATTCTGTCATCATTAATTTGGTTACTTTGTAAAATACTGCTATTCTTTTGAAATTTTCAAGAAAAAAATTTTCCTGATTTCTTTGGAGATCTAAATGAGATGCCAGGACGCTCTTAGTCCATTTCTATATGATGCATTAAAAGTGAGGTACTTGATTATGAATGGGATCCTTAATCAAAACCTCTCATTTTGTATTTAAGTACCCATTTCAAATGCCTAAATGATGCATTGTTCAAGAAGAAATAATAAATTTTTATGACAACAGCTAACCAGAGTAATATAAATAGTTTACTCCTTTTAGGGAAGCTGCTATAAAAATACCTCCTATTGATCTGTAATTAAAAAGAAATATTTTGAGGTTTCTGTGAACAGAATATGAGAAAAAAAAATTCCGCAATGTAAAAGAGGATTCTAGGCAATTCTAATGATACCATTTCAAACCATCATTGATTTGTAGCTGCTTAAACAATGAACTTTAGATAGCATTGAACCAAGTTTGCATCATTCATGCCATTCTAGGTTAAATAGTTTAAATACATCTTAAAATAGAAGTGGGAAAGTTGATAACTGCTTACTTTATAAGCTATTCCTTTCTAAAACTTAAAGGGGAATTACAAAGCTTTTTGTGAATTCAAAATCCTGTGTTGATTCTACAACTTAATACAGATGGCAGGCACCAAATTCTTTGGACTCTATGTCCTATGACAAGCTGTAGCAAATATAAAGAATTGTTTGCAGATGGAAGAAGCAAACACTGTTTACTGTTTAGTAAAGGGAAAAAAACAATTTTGACAAACATCCTTTTTATAGAGTTAAGAGATTGACTTTTTTTCCTTTCTTTTAAAATGTTGTCAATCCAAACCAAGAAAATAAATTTTACACAGATTATGTATGTAATCAATTTTCAGTCTCATGAAGATTACCCATTATTTAGAAGAAAAGTTTTTTCATTTTAAACTAATTCTTTCAACCATTCACTTATAGGCTAATTCCTTTATCCTTAATTGGTTTATATTTTAAAAGTGTATTCTTAAATTTAACATTAATCTAGACAAAATATCATTAGGAAGGTGAATCTACTTTTTGAAAGTCAAAACCAAATATGCAAGATTTTTAAATTATTCATGCTTCTGTTCCCCTCCCACTAGAGGATCATCTAGAATTGACTATATAAACATATAATATTAAGTACAAGTACTTGGAAAACGTTCCCTTGACCAGATAAAACAGTCCAATTTTGTCTTGTTTTCTTACTTTAATGATTTTTAAATAAATCTTTTGAAGTCTGTAACTTCAGATTAAGTGAACTATGGGTGATAAATCACTAAATCTCTTCACATAGATATCCAAGTCTTGTTCATAATCTGTACTGTTTTAATTGGTCACTATCATTAAAAATGACAGATTAAAGTCATTTTGGCTGTATAACAAGCTAAAAATTATCTCAAAAATCTTTAGAAAATAAGTCAAGAAGATAATACTTGTTTCTACATAAACTGGAAATAAATAATATACTACTACCTAACACCTGAAACAGTCCATCAGTGTTAGACAGTTAATGCTTAACATTAAGGGAACAAGTTGTACATATTCAGAAATCAAGGGGAGAATTAAAGTAGGTTCCCAAAAGTAAAGTATTTTGTAATGAAGGTAAAATCTAGTATTCTTGACACCTATGGTTAATTGTAGTAATGTCTTTATACGTTAAAGAAAAATATTAGAGAATATTACTCTTATCAAAATATAATTTGTATAAGTTGGCATTTTCATATTTCTTTTATGTAATAATATTTCCTGTTTTCAATTTTAAAATTTTAGGAAAACATCTGCTTCTAAAACTTCACAGACAGGAACTGAACAATTATCTCGTACCAATGCCTCATTAACCAGTGGGAATGAAATGAGGAAGAGCCTAGAAGGAATTGTAGAGAATGAAGAATCTTTACTACCAATGATAACACAAAATAGCTTTGTGGATGCAAAGGTACTTTGAGCTTAGAAGCTAATTTAATGTATTACCTTAACTATATGCATTTTTCTTCCCTGTGTGAAATACATCTGTCAAAAAAAGTTAGTCTGTATGCAAAAGAGCTATGATTCCCAAAAGATTAAAGAGGAGAATGGTCTGAATCACCACAACCTTGGAAAATCCAGAACTACAAATAACCCAACAAGTAATGGACTGATGCATAGTAGGTATAAGTAGTCTGCACATGAGATGTGACCTTGAAAGCTATCATCATGATGGGAAAAGGAGGTGGCCTCGTCATTTATGAAGAGTAAGGGTTATCATAAGGACATTACAGAATATGAAAAGAATTAGAGAAAGGTCTCCATTGTGTTGGTTAGATTCCCTATGGAGGATTTGGGTGAAAGACATAGACAAAATGACAAAAGCTAAGAAAGAATGAGTAAATTATAATCTCTTCTCTTGGAGGGAATACCCATAGAGCAGAGTCATAAATCCATCAAATTATGTTGATTATTGTGTTTACATGTAGCACCAAGCAATATATATAGTCAGCACCACAAAATCCTTCAAAAATAAATCTTACAAGTTATTCATGTTCTATTCTTTTGGTCAGCTTACGTATAACCTTAAAAATATCCCAGATTGATATTTGCTACTAGAATCAAAGAAATAATGTTATGTAATTTATTTCTTTTTTAGCATTTTCTTTTGAATATAAATATAATATGCTGTTGCTTTTGAACTTAAGGAAATTAAAATTTTTCCTTTTTATTTCAGGGTGGAACTGACCTGATTATCAATAGCTATGGTCCTATAACAAAAAATAACCCTAAGAAAAAATGGCTATTTTTTCAAGATTCCAAGAAGGTGAAAATTGAGCAGGTAACTCATCTGAACTTAGGCCTGAAAGTACTCGATATGAAGTAGTATTTATAAAAAGGAGAAAGAAGCAAAATAAAGAACTATACATTAAGTTTTCATTCTTTCTTAAAATATTATGTGTGATGCTATTCATTATAGATATAACTTATTAATTATAGTCATACAAAGTAACAATTTGCTGAAAGTGCTTGACTACTTCATAAAAATTAATTGCTCTAAAACTATAGATAATATTTAGGAGATTCTGTTATGAGAATATCTTGTTTGTATTTAAAGAGTGTCTTGTTCTAGAGCACATGAAATCAGAATCATTATCTTTACACTTGTTAGTCCTTAGGATTTTCTGCAAGTGCTTTATTATCATTTCTGTTTTGTGTTTTTCCCCATACAGCCTCAAAGAAAATTTGTTCAAACAGTCTGCTTTTATCAGCCAGGCACTACTGTTTTAATAAGTGATGAAGATTCCCCCAATTCCCCAGGCCAGCCAACCAGTTTCCAAGTGCCCTTTGGGATTACAACTGACACAGAGCATTCAGCAAATAGTGAAGGAAGCCATGAGACTGGAGATTCTGGAAGATTCTCTCATGAGTCTAATGATGAGCTACACCTGTCTTTGGTTATAAGTACGACACCTCCTACCTCCAATTCCTTCTTAGGCAGTGATTCCAGTGGAGATCCTGCAATAAATAAATGTGAAGACCCTTCAGTGCCATCAATTGCTGAGGAGACTTCTGCTTCTTCTTTACAGTTACAGTCTGCAATGCTGTGCTTTGATAAAAATGAGTTTCCAGTCTAGACAGCCATGCCAGACATTCTCACAGTATATATATACACACACACATATATATATATATATATATACATATATATATGTCTGTTCGAAGGACAATGAACAGGAAGCCAAAGCATGTTGTGAAAGTCCTGATGTCTTACTGGATGTTTTTGATATTTTTGTTGAATGTTTTTTTTTTTGTTTATTTTCAAACTCACTTTTTTTGAATGTTTTGTTGTCAGAAATGTGAAATGGTCAAGATATCTGACTAAAGTTTAAACTATATCACTGGAGCAGAGAGGACTTTTTAAGCCCCTTTGCTGACTATCTACCTCAGTTTGCCAAATGGTGAACTCTGAAGACAACTGAGTAACCTCATTTGTGTTGTAGTTGATTTCAGCTATGTAACCAATGATACTTCCTACTAGCATTTTTTTATTGCTGTATGTGTAATGTATTTGATCAAAGGAGTAATAGGTAGAAGAGTAAGAATGTTTACCTGAAGCTCTGACTTTTTAACAAATTATAATATCTACATAGTTGAGATAATTAAGTACCTCTGACCAGGAGAAGTATTGAACCATTTAGTTGGGAGTTGGGGGAAATTGGGACCATTTTAATCACTGGCAAAAAGAGGACTCTATTGAAATAACAGAATAATTTTTAAATTGCATGTAGCAAATTACATCTTTAAAGGCATTTAGAGTTTTCCTTTAGAGCCTGAGTACACCCAGATAACCCTTCTAGAGCTGTGCCTTTTCAGTATGCCCTCAATGATGACAGTTGTTCAAAAGACTATACTGTCTACAGGCTGTCCATGGAAATATTTCACATTCATCATTTTCCCAGGGTTAACTGTAGAACTCATTTTTGAGAATGAATTCTTTAAGTTTGTAGGTTGTTTTCCTAATCCTGGCTTGGCTTTGAAGGGATAAGGAAACTTCCCAGAGGATTGGCATGAACACCAGTAGACAGTAAAAATGAGCTATTAGAACGTCACAGTAACGGTGCCTTCCATTATTTATTATGAAACTCTTTGCCTTATGCCTTGTCAATTTTCATAACGTTGCTTAGGACAGGAGCACATAAAATTGCCTTAAGTATATACTGAATTTTATGGATGCTTTTTATTGTAAAGTACAGTAGCCCTCCAAAATACTTATTTGGGATTTATCTAGGGTTACAAGTGTTCAGGGCTCTATCCATTTCCATGGATTATTTAGAGAATTCAGTACTATTTTTTCCTTCAGTATCAGTGCTGTTAATGGAGAACATTAACTTCAGGGAGAGATTTGCATCCTCATGCTGATTTTAAACAGGCATACAGTCTATGCTGTAGAGCATTATAGAGAATATTGAGTCATAAATATCTATTGAACCTTGTGCCGAACACTGCACCGAGCAGTATAAGGGGATTTTTAAAAAATGGCATGGTCTTAAAATGGTTCCCCATTCCTTTAATGTTATAAAAATTGCCTAAAAATTACTTTGGGGCCTTATTTTAAGAAGAATTTTATATTTGAATCTCATTAAAACCTTCCCTGAATAGATCCATTGTTGGATAGGATTAGAAAATGAATTAAAGACCCCTTTATATAGAGAGAGGATCCCTTCCCCAATCCTAGCATTCCCAAAGAATGATAGGGACATATTTATTGGATTATGTTGTATACCAAAATGGATACACTTAGAAGCAAACTAAGCTGAAGTAGTTTTATAAGACAACTGCTTTTCAACTCAAATTCAGAGCTTCCATTAAAGAGTCCATTTAAAATATGGGCTTCATGAAAAAATAAAAAAGCAGAGCTTTAGGTGAACAATCTGATGCAAGAATAAATGCTACTCCTGCCTTTTATAGCTCCTGTTTTATACTACCTCCTTTTAAAGTTATTCTAGTGTTATTTTTTTTCCTGTACTCAGGGAACATTGTGTTGCTTTTGAGCTGCCTCATGTAAATGTGGGCAAACTGACAGGGTATGGTGTTTTTTGCTTTTTAAATAGGAGCAGTGTATAGGGCCAAATTCACTGGTGTCTAAAATTACGGAATACAATTAGACATTTTTAAATTTTTTATAAACATTATCAAAAAGCAAACAAACAAAAAAACCAAAAACTTTTAGTTTTAAAAAGCTAAAAAATGTCCCATCAAGATTATGGAACATGCATCTCGGAGTGGTTTGACTTAGAGCTAGTTTTAATAGCCTAAGAAACTAATCCAGAATCCTTGAATAAAAGTATTTTGTTTGTTTGGTTTTTTGATTAACCAGGCCATTGTGGATGCAGATCTTTAGGCTGTTATCTCTTTGCTTATTGTGTACCAGTACCTTTTTCTTTAAATATTGTTGCTAGACAGGCATTATAATAATTATAATAATAATAATAATAATAATCCTGTTACCAAAGAATTTTCTGTAGAAAAGAGAAGAAAGTTGAATATTATTTTCAAAAAATTTGAATTAGCTAAAAACTATAGGTTTGAAGCGCTGAATAAATTTTTATTATACAAGTAGTTACTAACCCAAAACAATAGGGCTTATATGATTGTAGTTGGTTAAATAGATTAGTATAGACTTCTACGATTTTAACTACCTTGCTGTTACCAGAGCATTTTACCAGCAAATAGTTCCAAAGAATGTCAAGTGTAATTTTTTTTTCCTTCAGCAAGTAGTTTTCTGACTATACAGTATTAGAGTAACTATTTTTAAATTGTTGAATCTACTTGTTGAAGGGGAAAAATTTTTTGTCACCAAAGATGTGTGTATACACATATATATCCATGTGTATACATGGATATATATGTGTATGTACATATGTACATATATGTGTATCTCATCAAGCAAAATTTTTAGTGTACAGCAATTATGATTTTCTACTTAGCTAAAGTGTGTTAAATCTAAGTATGAATTTATTACCAAAAGGTGAAGTTGATCACTCTCTTTTAGAGTAGTGTCACTTCACAGTTTTTCACTCCCAAGGGGCTGATATGCAAAGGGTAACTGTATTCTTCTCCAAAGACTTGTTTGCTATAAGTACTAATACATACATTTCATTTTATACCAAATGTGCAAGTAGATGTTGCTCATCCGTATTTTCATACCAAAGACCAGTAAATTATATAGGCTAACCTATGACAAATGAAAGATGAGCAGATTTGAAATAATGTTTAGTAGCTTATTAGAAAGGATATTTAGCATTAGTAGCTAAAGATATCAAAGTTTACATAATTAAAACACAATATAGCTATGGTGCTATTAATGTTTTTATTCAAGTACTTTTTATCAGCAAATAAAGAAAAACCAAAGATATTTAAAGTTACCTCAGCATATAGGCAAATTTAGTTGTACATTAAACCCTCTGTCTTATTTTTATGTTAACCAGTTATTTCTCTCCAGAACCCATTCCACATATAGATGTCAGGCATAGGTACTTTCCATTGAATCTAATGATTCAACCATAGGATTTTTAAAAAATCAAATACAGAGCAATTCTTCTTTAACAGTCTACTCACGAAATCCCACCAGAAATTTCATCAGACTGTATTCAGTTTCAGATCATTATGGCAACCCTCTGAATTAACCTAAGCAATTATTTTCAGTGTTAATCCAAAAGATTTGAAACTTTCCTCTTTAATGACGTTGGGGGTAAGGTCTTCAGGTAAATTTTTAGGGACATAGGTAAAAAGAACAGATGCGATCACAGAACAGATAGATCTCACTTTTTGTAATATATGCTACTGAAAATTTATTTAGAAATCAAATCTTCACTTAAATCACTGTAAACGCACCCAGGGAGGTTGCTAATTAAAAGAATTTTGTGGGAAATCTTTTTTATAAAGCAAAGACTACAGTTTCTAGTTGGACTTGTAGATTGTAGATTCTGGGTTAGCTTAAAGCAAGATATGCTTGTAGTGTTTTAAATGAGTTCAGAAATTTAATTTAGGGTGTTAAGGAAGTTCATATCCTCAGCATTCTGGATTAAATTTACTTCTATTTCAACTTATTTCCATTGTAAGCACTGGGAGAAATATAACTGGGCAAGTAGCACTTTGCTCCAAAAATATATCCTTGCAAGAAGAATGCTCACCAGTTGCCAACGTATAAACACTGTACCTTGTCAGGGTCATAATGTAGACACAGCTTTGATAACTATTGAAGTCTGCAAAAAAATATAGTGTGAAAGTATTTAAATTTAGTGTAAGAATAATTCATATAAAATTTGTTTAAACCTCAGACGTCGGACCATTCAACAAAGGATGGATTTATCCACTTAACATAAATTTTATTTCATTAAATTTTGAACCTACGGTGTTGATCAATTCAGCTTTTTAAAAAACTTTTCCCAAGGCCAACTACAGTACACATTTACTTTTGTCAAGTTTTATCCTGCCAATTTATTATGTGGACCTCTGATTACATTCTCTTAATAGTCACAGATTATCCAACAATTTCTGTTGGCTGTGATTACAGAGTAAGGGTTCTAGAGATCAGAATATACTATAAATTGTCATTATGGGTTTTGCTCAGTTTACTTAGAAGATGAACATAAAGGTGGAATTCCATTTTAAACTCTTTGAACTCGTTTTTAAACTATGCTTTAAAAATAAGAATCCAAGGCTAGTACTATGTGTGTTTTCAGTCTTTGGTCTTTTGCCAGGCAGCTCATGTATTTTCCAAGTATTTAAGAGCAATAGGAAAGCCTTATATTAACCTTACCATTAAGTTATTTCCATTAAATCCTCATAGCAAGACACCTATAATCCTTTACTCGTCAGAAATCAGTCCAAGGTTAAGCAAAAAGGGTAGATGCTTTCTGCATGATATGGAGACCATGAAAACACCTTACATTTTATCAAATGTTCATAATAAATTTTCTCTCTAAAATACTGCATACATTTTGAATTAAACTTTAATTTTTCCAACATGTGCTTTTAAAAGAAGTTTTTAGATTCCAATTTAGCAGAAAGTTTTAAAAAATAGTTGCCTATATCTTTATTAATTTTAGCAGTATTTTGGAAGCTATTTATATTGTATTTAATATGACTTCCTACTTTTTATTGAATTTGAATTCTTTTACCATGAGCAAAAATTTTATTTCAAGTTAGCTCTACTCTTGCTTAAAAGAGTTATTTACTACATTATTTCTGACCATGTGTATTTAGCCTCTAAAGAACAAGTGAAGCTTTGGTATGTTGTTTGCTCTTGAGATATCCCATCTATCAAACCTAAAAAAAAAAAACACACACGCACAACAAAACACAATCTGTTTTTTTTTTGTTTTGTTTTGTTTTTTTTATGTTCTACCAGGTTTCCTTCTGAGCTGTAATAGAGTCATTACCTGCAGGGTCAGAGTGATGAAAGAGTACTAGACTAAGATTTAAAAAGTGTGGATTCTAGGACTGGTTCTTTTACTAATGCACTGTGTGTTCTTGGCAATTCACTGAACTCTTCTCATCTCAGTTTTCTCATCCGAAAAATGAGATTGGACCAACTCTTTTTAGTTCTAACATTGTATAATTTTAGTTTACATATATAGAATGTTTTGTGGTTACAAATCTTGGGCTTCTGAACCCAGTGCTGCTTCTTACAATACTTCTATTGACTCGGTTCAATTATATTTATTTTTGCTACCCCAGGCAGCCAAGGGCCTAAAAGGAGGTATTTTAAATCCTCCCAAAATTGTTCTAGTCTGTTCCTACTGAACAATATTAAATACAAACTTCATTTTTATTGTCTTAGCATTATATAGGCAATCTTGGAAAGCTCAATTTAGATTGGAGTTATTGAATCAATCTGGCAGTCAATACTATTTATTTGTGTTTTTTCCATACTTTCCTGAATCAAGTTTTAGAGTACAGTTTTCTTCATACTGACTTCTGAGGGCCACTTTTAAGAACAAATAAGAAAAGTAGAAATGCTTTGAAAAGTTAAAGAAACTGCCCAATAAAAGAAAGTTATCTCCAAAGTATTTTTATTAGGCTGTAGGTTAGCATATATAGATCTTACTTCCTTTTCACAGTAGATTTATTGGATCCTTTGCTTAAGCCAAAATTAAAATATTAGCATCCCTTCCACAGTAACCAAATGAATAATCATTGGAAGAAAGTGGCAGAGAGAATACAACTTGGGATTTAAAATTGCCTGGATAATCCACATGTGGATAAATTAAGAGTAAACTGCAATCAGCAATTACAAAGCATGCAAGTGTTGTGTATCTCACACAGAGCTTTGTTTTTCTATATCTCCATACTTCTAATTTATTATCAAAATTCTTTCCTTAAAATAGTCTGATACTCTGGGGAAATATTGGGTATCAACTTTATTTCTAACTGAAATAATACAAAAATGTAATTGGTAACGAGCCTACTTTAAAAAGGACTTACAAAGACTGAATATACATACATTGCCTCAGCCCGTCATTAGAGTAGATGGGTATATATTGTTGTTTCGTTGTTTTTTTACAAAATGTTCCACTTTTTTTTTCTTCAAAGATGTGAATGATTTGAAAGTGTAGGAGCCAGTTATGTATCTCATATTGTGGGTGTTCTGGGTCCTTTCACTCCATATAACATTTTCTTATATAAGGGCAACATTAGCAGACTTGCCAATGGAGAATAGTAGAGCTGAGTTATTTTAATTTTATATTTGACTCAGGGGATCAGCTCTGTGAACACCATTGCATAAAGAAAGCCAATGTTTGCCTTGATTTTGAATGTACCTTTTTCATGTCTTTTTAAAAAATAATTTGTTATGTCAGTTTGTTTTCTTTTTTCTAGCATTATAGTATATGTTATCTAGTGTTTTTCCCCTTCCCCAGGATTGTTTATATGCTATCTCAAAGGTCATGCCAAAAATGAATAGAAGTTTAAATGCCAAAATGTTTATGAAACTGCTGTCTAAATACTGATTGATTGCACAGTTTTAATAAAACTTTTCCTTAGTAAAAAGTAGTATCCTTTTCTGTTTCACTTTTCTTTGAGGAGAAAGAGGAATGCTAGAATGGGAGGGTTCTCAAGTCCACCCATAAGAAAAGAAAATGGAGCCTCAGGTTTACTTTCATATGGCATATTGAGTGACTTCAGAATCTTGCTACTTTGGATATTTGTTCATTTCAGATGCCAAAGGATAAAGTATACTAAAAATTAAAAGCTTGTTCCAATAAATACATTTTTTTATTTTAAACCCTTAACTTCTGTGTATTGACTTATAAGTGGAAGAGTGATAAGGGTAGGCAATGGGGGTCAAGTGACTTGCCCAGGGTCACACAGCTGGGAAGTATCTGAGGTCAGATTTGAACCTAGGACCTCCCGTCTCTATCCTGGCTCTCAATCCACTGAGCTACCCAGCTGCCCCCCATAAATACATTTTTAATCAGCCCAAGATTCAGAAATGTGTAGGCCTACTAGAAACAAAATGTATGCTTTCAGACACAATCTATTATGTCTATTTTGCCTAACTTTATTACAAGGGAGGGTTCAGTTCTGAGGCAGAGAGTAGAAGCAGCTATCTCCCAAAATAAGTGATATAAAAAAAAATAAAAAGCATCAGAATTGTCTTTAAAAGATGAAAAATATCATAAGGAGCTCCCTTTTGCCTATGAACTAAAAGAAAGCTCAGTCCATTTAAAATTAATGGAAATTCCACTCTTTCTCTTTGAAGTCATCTGGAATTCTATTAACTAACCAACAAAGGGATGGAATAAGGCAATTTTCCGTCTCAAAACAGCTTGGAAGTTTGTCAGGAAAGGTCTATTTAACTAGGGTGAGAGGGGAGTATGGTTCAGTACACTCTGTGCCAGGCAAACCAGCAGTGAAACCCGAAACCCCAGCACAGGTCATCCCCATTACAAGCCAACAGAAAACCTTAGGAGACAACTGATGGGACACAGTGTCCAGAGCTCTCAACTCAG
This sequence comes from Gracilinanus agilis, assembly GCF_016433145.1. Lineage (NCBI taxonomy): Eukaryota > Metazoa > Chordata > Mammalia > Didelphimorphia > Didelphidae > Gracilinanus > Gracilinanus agilis. The sequence goes on along the minus strand of NC_058131.1, from coordinate 558,635,726 downwards.
AGGCAGAAAGGGAGTCAGAAAACTAGTCAGAAGTAGATGATAGGAAGGCAAATAGGTGGTTCAGTGGATTTAGAGTTGGACCCAGAGGTGGGAGGTCCCAGGTTCAAATCTGGCCTCAGACACTTCCTAGCTGTGTGACCCTGGGCAAGTCACTTAACCCCCATTGACTAGCCTTTACTGCTCTTCTGCCTTAGAACCAATACCCAGTATTGATTCTAAGATGGAAGGTAAGGGTTTAAAAAAAAAAAAGTAGATTACAGGTTACCCTGGCTGCAGAATACTGTTGCATTGCCCATTGTTCTGCATTGCAGTCCTAGAGTGAGAGAAAGGACTATGAGAATCAGGGACTAGAGTCACAGTTCTAGGATGGAAAGGAGAGCTTGTGGTTGTCCATAGACCAGAGCACAGGCCAGGTGGGCACTGACTATACTTCTCCTTATATCATACTATTTTGGAAGAACTAAAAACTTGCACAGTGGCATGAAAAAACTGAAGTTTAGGAGTGTGCTCCTTCTACACTGGGAACAGAGTCCAGTTGTACTCTAAAGTTAAAAGCCAAGAAAAAAGGGTAGAAAAATTTGCAAGTTTCGGAAAAAGAATTTGACCATAGAAGTTCCAATGGTGACAGGGAATATCAAGGAACAAGCTCAGAATTAGATTGGCATCAAGGCAGCTACATGTAGAAATGCAAGAAAGAGTCAACATCTTGGTGAAAGACACACACCAAAACAAAAACAAAAACACCTAAATAAAATAACATCTTGAAAACTAAATTGGCCAAATGGTAAAGAAAAAAAAATTCCATTGAAGAGAAGAATTCTTTAAAAAGCAGAATTGACCAAATGGAAAGTTCACAGAAGAAAATAATTCCTTAAACATTAAAATTGGGCAAGTGAAAGTTAATTACTCCATGAGACATCAGGAAACAAAGTCAAAATAATGGGGTGGGGGGAATAGAAGAAAATACGAAATATCTCAATGGGAAAATAGTTGAATGGAAAAATGAATGGAAAAATAAAAGGAAAAAAGTAGATCCGGGAGAGAGAACTTAAGAATTATTGGACTGCTTGAAAACCATGATCAAAATAAGAGGCTGTACGTCATAAAACAAGAAATTATAAAGGAAAGAAAAGTGTCCTGATATTTTTTAACTACAGGGTAAAATAAAAAGAGTCCATGCATCACCTCCTTAAAGAGATCCCAAAATAAAAATTCCCTGGAATATTACAGTCAAATTCCAGAGTTCCCAGGCCAACAAGAAAATACTGCAAGAAGTCAGAAAGAAACAATTCAATCTATCATGGCACCACAGTAAGGATCACACAGGATTTATCAGCTTCTACAAAAATAGAATTGGAGAGCTTGGAATATGATTCCATAACGCAAAGGAACTAGGTTTACAACCAAGAATCACCTACCTAGGGAAACAGAATATAATTCTTTGAGGTAGGCGGAAGGAATGGGTATTTAATAAAATAGAAGACTTTCAAGAATTCCAGATGAATACACCAGCTCTGAATAGAAAATTTGATTCTCAAATGTAAGAAATACAATTCTCAAAAAAAAGTCAAGAGAAGTATAAAAAGGTAAACAGAAAAGATAAAACAAAAGAGATTCAATAAAGGTTAAACTATTTGCATTCCTACATGAGAAAATGATTCTTGTAACTCCTAAGAACTGTAACCTTATTAAGGCAGTTAGAAAGAGTATACAAAGAAGAGGGCATAGGAGTAAGTTATCTATAATGGGATGAAATAAAAAAAGAAATTAAGAGATAAAAAAAGAGTATTGTGCTTGGAGAATAGGGAAGAAAGACATAGAATTAGGTACAGTATCTCACAGGAAGAGACAAGAAAGAGCCATTATAGTGGAGAGAGAGATGGGGTTGGGGGTGGACAATAATCCATTCATTTATGCTATCATTCTATATTTCTCCCTTTTTTGTGAAACTCTTTCTGAGTCTGGCCCTGGGATGAATGCTGGGGACACAAAGAAAAGGGAAAAAACATACACATAAATAATTTCTGTTCTCAAAAAACTTACATAGTAATGGAAGAAACAATAACCAAATAAATAGGTAGCTACAAAATACATACAGAGTAGAATAAATGTAACTTTAAATAAAAAGACAGAAAAAGCTGGATTGACCTGGAAGGCCTAAGATATGAATCTTAAAACAAAATGTCAGGGGCAGCTGGGTAGCTCAGTGGAGTGAGAGTCAGGCCTAGAGACAGGAGGTCCTAGGTTCAAACCCGGCCTCAGACACTTCCCAGCTGTGTGACCCTGGGCAAGTCACTTGACCCCCATTGCCCACCCTTACCAATCTTCCACCTATGAGACAATACACCGAAGTACAAGGGTTTAAAAAAAATGTCAGTGGTGAATAAGAAGAAAATAAGTAATGATGAAAATAATTTATTACAACAATCTTTACAGATTTTTTCAGTCTTTTTTTTTCTGTCCTCTTCCTCTACTCATTTTTAAATGCCCTTGGGATGACTTTGCTCCCTTGCCAAATTTTCTTTAAACTGATTTTTACTTCTATTAGTTCTTGCCTTATGAGATGATACTGATTTTAAAATCATCTATCAATATTTTTCATAAGATTGTTTACAAAAATCCCAAACCAACTTTGCTTTTATTCACTATATTTTTTCACTTGGCAAACAAGTCAATTGTCAGCTCACTGGAGCTCTTTTAGTTTTATCATAGCAATTGATTTATATTGGTATAAATTATTATAATCTGGGTTGATGTCATTTCTATTATCAGATGATGTAATTTCTGTTATCTCCATTTTTATTATTAATTACTTGTTTAAAAATTCAAATGTTTTCAATCATATGTGTATCTTTTCCTTATTATATTATTATTGCACAAATAATAATATAACTTTTAGCTGAGAGCATTTAAATGACCTACTGAGAACACTTAAAAAGACTTAAGAGGGTTATTTGAGAACAATTAAAAATGTAAGAGCACTTAAGAAAGGTGTGGAGGGAATATTGAAAAGGATGAGGTAGTTACATTAAAGATAAGCTCACAATTGGCTGTGGAAGAAGGAAGGGTGGAGTGTAACCTTTCTTCCTACCTTCTAATTGGATGATCTCACACTCTGGAGCATTTTGGACATCTCTGATTTAGAGAGAAATAACCATCAAATTAAAGTTTATAGCATCATCTACTCCCTTTGCAGACATTTTGCCACTGTCACCACAGAAGAGGGAAGAGGCTGAACAGGATTGAGAAACATGGAATGGAGGGTATATTGTAAGTTCTGATAGTTAAACAATTCATGCCCAAGAAATGTGTGATCTTGCGATGAACCTTTATTCTTAGCTAGGTTGGTTTGTTGCAGAGATCATCCCTGAAACTTTTCCAGTCTTATTAGGACCTGCCAGAACTTTTGTACTACTAGTATAGTCTTTGAGAATCCAGAGTCACCTCCGTGCCATGAGAGGCATCAGAGAGTATGGTTGTGAGAAGGCATTTGATGTTAAGTATATTTTATTATATTCTTATAGTTAAACTGGTAAAAAAATTTGGTATGGTAATATTCTACTTAGCTGGAGAACACACTTAGTTATGTGGAATATTGAGATGAACCTGGAGATAAATTTTTAAAAAAGGATTCTGAGCAACTAGCACAGTTGTGAACTGGTTAAAATCTATTTGTTTGGTGGGGGCCCCAGCTCCCAGCATGCATTCAGGTTAAGACTTACCTGACTCTCCTGCCAAAAAATTTGATTGCTATGACACATTTAGGATGGTCGATTGAGTTCCTCATTTAGACTCCACGTTTCTCATTTAAGAATTCAGAGGACGCTGGTTTTTGTATTCTCTAGACTAACCCACTGCCTTGCCTCACAGGTGATGTGGCAGTGACTTAATGGCATGGCATTTCTTTGTCTAAAAATCTACAGAAGTTTGAGCTCTGAGTGACTTTAGGGGCTATGGATAGGAGTGCACATCTTTCTGCATGTTCAGCCCACCTTTGCTGTTCCCCACTGGCATCTATTTTCTTCCCATGGCTGCCATCCTTGTTGGCAGTGTCAGTCTTCCACAACTCCTTCCCCATTTGCCCTGCAGTGGAAGAGTGGAAAAATGAAGGAAACTCTGGAGTCGGAGAACCTGGGCTCAATCCTGCTTTAAGGCTTAGGTGAAAAAAACACAACATATATAATTATATATGTATATAATTATATATGTGTCTGTTTGTAAACATATATATACATATACACATATGTGTGTGTATATATATATACACACACATTTGTCTATCTATCTAATATATTAAGCCTCTCAGGGATTTAGTTCCCTTATTTGTCAAATGAGGGAGGTGGATAAGATGGGAAACCCAATGATCCTTAGTAGCCAGCCATCACAAAGCCCATGTTATTTTTGTTTCAAGAGACAAGCCTAATTTCAAATTCCTTATCTACATAATCTTGATTGGCAGACTTTGCTTTTGGCAAATACTGACCACTTACCACAGCAAGAAAAAGCAAGAAAATTATTGAAAAAATAACAGAAAGACTATAAAAGCATAGCAATCCAGAGCAACTTATTATAGGGACAACTCTATACCTCAATAACTCCTGAGGGCATCACTAGTAAAACAGAACAAGGATTCATTTGGTTTTTTTTTTTCCTCTGATTCAGACATTGAATGATTTCACTGGTAGAGAATCTATAATTGCAGATGAGCTACTGGGCTGCCACTTATGATCTTTAGATACTTCTTTGGGACATTGAGAGGAGCCAGTGTATTAATTAGAAATCTTGAACCTTTGGACTCCATCTCCCAGAATTCTTTTTCATTACCCAGCATCCTTTTCTCTTCATCCTCAAGTTGTGTGCTTATGTTATTTGTATATAGTTGACTGTAACTCCACCTCTCGCTCTTCTTTTCCCAAGACCACAGTTTGGTTAGCTGCCTTTTTTACTCTAGTTTTTTTTTTAATAAATCTTGTCAAATATAATATTTGGAGATATTGTATATTAATTTTTAATCTCACACCAACTTTATGGCAGATAGTCATAATCATGACCCAAATTGCATCAAGTAAGAGGCTATTCTGTTCACAATATAGTCTCTTTTCCATAAATACATGTTCTGTTATTCTAGAGAAGGCAGAGGAGTGACACAAAGCCTTTAACTGGGTGAAGAGAGACCTGGATTCAAACTCTATCTCTGACCCCTAGCCATTTGAGTCATTTATCTCTCTCAACCTCAGTTTCTTCATGTTTAAAAATAATAGTATCTATTCTATAATAAATACTGTGATAGGATACTGTCTACCAGGGTTCTCCCCTTGTCATGTGGATTAGGCCAGTTTTTTTCATTTAAAGCTGTCTCTGGCTCAAGACTCACATCACTTTATAGTTTAATTGTAGCCTCTTTATTGAATCTTTATTGAATATCCTTTATAGGCTTTAAATAAATAACTCTCTTTTTCTTAATAAGATCTTATATAATACCTATGTAAGGGTCTTGAATATCTTATCTCATGTAATAGCCATAGAAATGTCAGATATGATTTTAAGAATACGATTTCCCCATAGAAATTTTTTCTTTATTTTATTTTTCCCTAATTACATGTAAAAACAGTTCCCAACATTTTAAAAAGAATTTTTTCCTGAATCCTCTCCCTCCCTTTTCCCCACCTACTGAGGTGGTAGGTAATATAAAATAGATTTTATATGTGACATCATGTAAAACTTTTTTTTCCATATTAATTCTTTTGTGGAAAGAAACTGAAACTAAAAAGAAACCTTAAGAAAATGGAAAAAAGTTTTCTTTGGTCTGCATTTGGTTTCCATCAGTTCTTTCTCTGGAAGCAGATGTCATTTTTTATCATGAGTCCTTTGGGATTGTTTTGGATCATTGTACTGAAGAGAATAGCGAAATTATTCATAGTTGTTCACTGGAGAATATTGTTGTCATCATGTACAAAGTTCTGCTTACATCACTCTGCTTCAGTTCTGTAAGTCTTTCCAGGTTTTTCTGTGTTCCTCCTGCTTATCATTCTTATGGCATTATAGTATTCCAATATAATCATATACTATAAATTAGCCATTCCCCAACTGATGAGTATCCTTCCACTTTCCAATTCTTTGCCCCTACAAAAAGAGATTTGAATATTTTCATTCATGTAGGTCTTTCCCCATTTTTTAATCTCTTTTTTATCTCCGTTTTTCTCTCTTTTTTAAATCTGTTTTATCTCTTTATCAAACATAGTAATGGTATTGCTGAGTCAAAGGTTATATGCTGTTTCATATTCCTTTGGGCATAGGTCCAAATTGCACTCCAGAATGGTTGAATCAGTTCAGAATTCCCCCAACAGTGCATTACTGTTTCAATTTTCCCACATTCCGTCCAAGTTTTGTCATTTTCCTTTTCAGTCACAATAGCCAATCTGATAGGTGTTTTAATTTGGATTTTTCTAATAGTGATTCGGAATATTTTTTGCATGACTATAGAGAGCTTTAATTACTTTGTCTAAAAATTACCTATTCATATATTTTGACCATTTATCAATTGAGGAATGACTTGTATTCTTATGCATTCAGATCGCTTCTTTATGTATTTGAGAAATGAGGCCTCTATTAGAGAGACTCAAAAATTTTTTCACTATTATGATTACTCACCATCTTATTTTGGCCCTTGTTTATCCTTTTCTCTCTCTTTTCATTCTCTTCATCCTCAAAAGAGTTTAGTTTCTGACCACCAAATTCTGCAGTTTGCCTTCTTTTTCCCATCATTCTCATCCCTCTTCTCCCCCTACTTTCCTGCAGGCTAAGATAAATTCTTATACCTAAGTGATTATGTGTGTTCTTCCCTCTTTGAGCCAATTCTGATAAAAGTAAGGTTCACATGCTCTCATTCTTACCTTTCCCATGTTCCCCTCCACTATAAAAGCTCTTTCATGGTTCTTTTATGTGAGATAACTTACCCCATTCTATTTCTCCCTTCCTCCTTCTCCCAATGCATTTCTCTTTCTCACCCTTTAATTTAATTTCTTTTTAGATATCTCATTATATTCAACTCACACCCTTGTGTCTATTTACACTATTTCTAACTGCCCTAATAATGACAAAGTTCTTAGGAGTTACAAAAATCATTTTCCCATGTAGGTATGCAAAGTTTAACTTATTAAATGTCTTTTGATTTCTCTTTCCTGTTTACCTTTTTATGCTTCTACTAAGTCTTATATTTGAGAATAAAATTTTGCATCCAACCCTGGTCTTTTCATCAGAAATGTTTGAAAGTTCTCTGTCTTATTGAATATTTATTTTTCCTCTGAAGGATCATGCTCAGTTTTGCTGGGTATTGTGATTCTTGATTGAAATCTTACCACTTTGTCCTCTAGAATATCATATTCTAGGACCTCCAATTCTTTAATGCAGAAAGTGCTAAATCTTGTGATATTCTGACTGGTTCCATGATATTTGAATTGTTGGGGGTTTTTTAGTTGCTTGCAATATTTTGTCCTTGTCCTAGGGATTCTAGAATTTGGTTATGATATTCCTAGAAATTATCTTTTTGGGATCTCTTTCAGGAGGTGCTTAGTGAATTCTTTCAATTTTGATTTTACCTTCTGGTTTTAGAATATCAGGACAGTTTTCCTTGATCATTTCTTGAAAAATGATCTCTAAGTTCTTTTTTTTTTAAGCATGGCTTTTGGGTAGTTCAATAATTCTTAGATTATCTTTCCTGGATTTACTTTCCAGGTCAGATTTTTTTTCCAATGATATAATTCACATTTTCTTCTATTTTTTTTCATTCTTTTGATTTTATTTAATTGTTTCTTGATGTCTCATGGAGTCATTATCTTTCACTTAAACAATTCTAATTTATAAGATACAATTTTCTTTAGTGAGTTTTTGTACCTCCTTTTCTGTTTGGACATTTCTACTTTTTAAAGAGCCCTTCTCCTCAGAGAATTGTTGCATCTCTTTTTCCATGTGGCAAATTCTGCTTTTTTATGAAGTTCTTCTCTTCAGTGAATTTTTGTGCCTCTTTTACCAATTAGCCTATCCTATTTTTTAAGATACTATTTTCTTCAGGAGTTTTTGGTGCCTCCTTTGCCAAACTATTGACTCTTTTTTTCATGATTTTCCTGTATCACTCTCATTTCTTTTTCCAGTTTTTCTCCTACCTCTCATTTAACTTTGGAAATGCTTTTTCAGATCCTCCATTTAATACCTTTTTTCTTTGATGCATTGTATTCAGCAATATTGACTTTGTTGTCTTCTTCAAAGTTCATGTGTTGGTCTTTCCTACCACCAAAATAACTTCCTATATTGAGTTTACTTTTTATTTATTTGTTTGCTCATTTTCCAGTCTTTTTTCCTTTTTAACTTAAGAAATTATTAAAGTTGTTTTCTGTTCCTGTGGTGAAAGGAGTGCTCTTGTAAACTTTAGGTTCTCTGTGCAGCTGCCTTCAGAATTAGCTCTAGGAATCTATGTTTCCAGTTCTTCCATGGTGGTATGATTTAAGTAGAAATGTGTTTAATATTCTCCTGGTCTGTGTTCTGATCAGTGAGCAATCACAAACTCTCTTTTCTGCATTGCAACTATGACCAGGGCTCTCTACTCCCCTGAGGCTGCAAGTACTGTGCAAGTACAAGTACTCTTCCTCATCCTGAGACCCAAGACTTCAATCTGGATCTATGTATGAGCAATGTGGCAAGAGTTTTGCCTCCAGAGGCAGAAAAGGGATCCCATAATCTTCTGAGCAGTTGTCCAACCCACTTTACCCTTTGTGACTGAGAGCTTTATTCAGAGCCTTATTCAGCTTCCTAGGGCCTTTCTTGGTGTGCTGCTTTGAGCTCCACTTTCACCCTAGTGTGGTAGATCTTTTGTACTGGCCTTCTAAGTTGTTTTGGGCTGAAAATTTATTTTGCCCTGTCTTTTTTGGGGTTGTGCTGCTCCAGAATTCATTTTGAGATGTTATATCATACTTTTTTAAAGAGTAATTGTTCAGGATCATGGGGATCAGTGTACCTTTTCTGCCATCTTGTCTCTACCCCTCGGAAATGATATTGTTTTCTATTGGTTTTTTTTTTTTTTTACACCCTTGTACTTCGGTGTATTGTCTCATAGGTGGAAGATTGGTAAGGGTGGGCAATGGGGGTCAAGTGACTTGCCCAGGGTCACACAGCTGGGAAGTGTCTGAGGCCGGGTTTGAACCTAGGACCTCCTGTCTCTAGGCCTGGCTCTCACTCCACTGAGCTACCCAGCTGCCCCTTGTTTTCTATTGTTTTGAAAACCATGTTCTCTCCCTCTCGCTTAGGTCTCTCCCCCATAAGCTGGCAGTTAATACAATATATGTCACACCTGTGTTATGTGATAATTAGATTAAGTCTACACTGCCCATCTTTAGATTTAATCACCAAAGGTGAGAGCATCTCCAAATTCTGGGAGGTCCCAACCCATGTGTGCTAGAGTGATCAGAATCAACTGACCGCCCTCTAGGCATTCTATGAGAAGTGTCTATTGTGATTGGACATGCAAATTAGGAGGGAGACACAGGAAGTGATGCATATGTGACCCCTTTAAAAGGAGAAGGTCCTCAGTCAGCTGGGAGCTTTTGATTGAAGAGGGCATCTGGTGACGGAGTGTTGGAATGCTGAGAGCCTGGTAAGACTACTTTAAATATCTTCTTTGAATTCTACTTGGTGAGTTTAAAGACTGACTGAATCTTCCTGAACTTCTCTTAAGAAACGTCTTTTAATAGACTATTTGAATGAAGTTTTGCTTCATTCACCTCCGGGCCTGTGGCCCTCTGACTCTTGGCTGAGGGTTAATTAGACCTACCTGGATTAATTAGAGGATCATAGTAAATTACCTACTGGGTTAGATTCTTATTTCCTTATTTCCTCTCTCTCTTAATTGTAAAAAAACTTCCATAAAAGTCAATTTTGACTTGAGATTATTCTTAATTGAGGATTGATAATACCAACATTGTATTACTGTCTCAGTTTTGCCACATCCCCTCCAACATTTATCATTTTCATTTTTTGTCATATTAGCAAGTCTGATAGGTATGAGAGGGTACCTCAGAGTTGTTTTAATTTGCATTTCTCTAATTGATAGTGATTTGGAGCATTTTAATATAACTAAAGATATTTTTAATTTCTTCATCTGAGAATTGCCTGTTCATATTCTTTGACCATTCATCACTTGAGGAATACTTTATCTTCTTATAAATTTGATTCAGTTCTTTATATATTTGAGAAATGAGGCCTTTTTCAGAGACACTTATTACAATTTTTCCATGTTTTTTGTTTCTCTTCTAATCTTGGTTGCATTGGTTTTATCCTACAACTTTGCTAAAGTTGTTAATCAGTCCAATTACTTTTTTGGTTGATTCTCTAGGTATACCATCATATCATCTACAAAGCATGATAGATTTATTTCCTCATTACCTATTCCAATTCCTTCAATTCCTTCTCTTTTTGCTATAGCTAGCATTTCAAATACAATATTGAGTAATAGTGGTGATAATGGAAATCCTTACTTCACTCCTGTTCTTATTATCATTTTGAGGAATGTTCCATATAATCCAATGATCTCTAGTATTTTTAATAGGATTAAGTATTATAATTTGCCAAAAAATTTTCTGCATCTATCAAGGTAATTACATGGTTTTTATTGGTTTTGTTATTAATATGGTCAATTATGCTAATCTTCCTAATATTAATACATCCCTGCATTGTGATATAAAACCAACATGGTCATAGTTTATGATCCTTGTGATATGTAGCTATAATCTCTTGGCTAGTATTTTATTTTAAATTTTTTTTGTCAATATTCATTAGGGAGACTGGTCTGTATCCTTTCTCTGTGTTTTTCTCTTCTTGATCTAGGTGTTGCGACCTATTTATGTCATAAAAAGAATCTGGTAGGGTTCCTTTCCTCAACTATTTTTCTAAATAGTTTATACAATATTGGAATTAATTGTTCTTTAAATACATAGTAGAATTTTCCTGTGAATTCATTTGGCCTTGAGGTTTTTTTCTTAGAAAATTAATTGATGGCTTGTTCAACTTCTTTTTCTGAGATGGGGTTATTTAAGTATTCTATTTCCTCTTCTGTTAATCTGTGCAATTTATATGAGATATATTTGAGTAAGATAGTAAGCAATCACATAAATTTTAGGGTGGGAAACTTAGAAGAGCAGGAGGGGAAAGGTTATAGAGCCATAAGAAACAGTTGGAGGAGACTCTTGAGGCATAAACATTCCTTCTTCCAGGACAGCAGCAGTACCTGATATCACTATAAGCCAGAACCTAGATGAAAGAAGAACTAGTCTGAGCCTGCTGAAAGCAAACATGCCCTAAAACTCTACAAGTAATAACATCAGTGTAACCGGTGTAACTGTTACTCCAAACTAAGAACTGTGTTTTAAAAAAGCAGAAAAATGCAAAACACATCTCAGAAGAATTTTCATTGAAGATGGTTAAAATAAGAAAGTATGACTTTCAAAGGCAGCCAGCTCCCATGACTTCCTTCACTTATATAGAATACTTCCTTTCCAATGATGCCAGATAAGTACACCGGTACCTTGGTACTCATCATTAATTTGTTCCAGAAGGCAGGTCAAGTACCAAAAAGGTCGAGCACCAAATGAATTTTTTCCCATAAGGAATAATGTATATTGAAATAATCTGTTCCAGACACCCAGAAAACCCAGATTTTATAAGGCATTATATGGATTAATGGAGTTGTATTTTACTAAATACGCATTAATAATACATAGACATAAATAAAAAAATAACTAGGTTAAATAAAATAATTTTAATTTAACTTTACTTCTACTGAGAGGAGTTCATGGTCTAAGGGGATGGTGGGGAGGAGAAACGTTATTGTCTGGAAGAGGAGTCCCCTTCCATAATATCTGAAGACTACTGCCAATTTGGAATTCTTTCTCTCTCTTTTCTGTCCCTTATCGCCACTGAACCCTGCTTGAGTTTCACCAGGTGTAAGCTTCATAAGAAACCTTTCTAGTGATGTTTGTTTTTGTCTGCGGTAGAGTGGGAAATGGTCTGGTTATTTAGCAAATGTACAATTCTGCTAGTTAAAGCTTTATCAGGGTGGCAAGCTTTCAACAAAGCTTTGCATTTCCACCCATTTTGCACACATTTCCTTGATTAGTGAAGTAGTGGCATCCTCTTTTGCCTCCTCCTCTCCTGAAAAAAACAAAACAAACTCTCCCACCCCTAGCTGCTGATACTCCCTTTGAAGTTCCTGCAACATCTCAGTGTTGAGCTCTTCTTTATGTTAGTTCTGAACTAACACATCATCCTTTGTTTCCGCTGGAGCTGGCATTCAGCTCCCCAGGATCATGACACCAACAAATTCTAGCAAGTCTGGCAAGCACCAAGTAAACATTAAATACTACAATTTTTTTTTCATAAAAATGTATTGGATGGGGGCAGCTGGGTAGCTCAGTGGATTGAGAGCCAGACCTAGAGACGGGACGTCCTAGGTTCAAATTTGACCTCAGACACTTCCCAGCTGTGTGACCCTGGGCAAGTCACTTAACCCCCATTGCCTACCCTTACCACTCTTCTGCCTTGGAGCCAATACACGGTATTGACTCCAAGACAGAAGGTAAGGGTTTAAAAAAAAATGTATTGGATACCAAATTCAATGAGTTCCAAAACCATTAAGTACCGAGGTTTGACTGTATATAGCGATGATGGCAAACCTATGACACGTGTGTCACATAGCCATTTTTGATGACAGGTGGCCGCATGTGGCCATATACAGAGAACTATGGGGCCACATGCCACAGATGAAACATTTGTTATAGTGTAGTGTAGACACTCTGTGCACTATAGATGACAATTCTACATATATTAATTTACCTATTTTGTTTATTAAATAGTTATATATTATAATTATATATTTTTGTTATTTAAACTATAAATATCACAAAATTATGGGTTTTTTCTCGAAGTGACACACCACCCAAGTTATGCTTGTTTTTTTGGCAAATTTTGACACACCAAACTCAAAAAGTTGCCCATCACTGGTATATAGCTTCATGTGTTTATTGTTCAATCATGTCCAACTCTTTATAACCCTATTCTGGAGTGTTTGGGGCAGAAATACTAGAGCTATTTGTCATGTCCTTCTCTAGCTCATTTTACAGATAAGGAATCAAGGCAAACAAAAAAAAAAGTGACTTGCCCAGGGTCATGCAGGTAGAGAGAGTCTGAGACTGGATTTAAATTCATGAAGATGAGTTTTCCTGATTCCACTGCAGGCAGTCTATCAACTACAGCATTTAACTGCACTTAGCTTCATCTATAGTAAATGTAATTATTTTGCTTATAGAAATATCTAGTTAATCAGAATACATTTTCTAAACATGACAGATAAATGTTGTATAAAATAATGGGGGAAATAGTAGTATTAGTAATAGTAGTAATGATAATATAGTAGTAGTGGTGGTGGTGGTGGTGGTGGTAATAGTAATAGTAGTGGTAGTAGTGATAGTAGTAGTAGTAGTAGTAGTAGTAGTGGTAGTAGTAGTGGTAATAGTGGTAGTAGCAGTAGTGGTGGTGGTGGCAGTGGTGGTAGTAGTAGTAACAGTAGCTGGGGTAGTAAAGGTTGAAATAATAGTTGTAGTTGCAGGATTAGCTTAGTATTCGGGTTTTGCCAGTTGCTGTCCCAATATTCTCTCACTTGATGCTCACATGAATGCAGCGCTGCAAATGCTGTTATTGTCTCCATTTTCCCTCCCCCTAGATTTACTTACCATCCTTACCAAGCTGGCTCAGTCGCCGCCTTTCTGGGCTTTACAGCTTGCTTCAGCAGTGCCTGTTGGACATCTTAAATTCGTGCCATCCAAACAAAGAGTAGAACATGACTGAACAATGACACAATTCTCTTTTCTCCACTCTATTATACAACCACACTGGCCTTCTCTCTGCCCCTCATGCCTCTAAGCCTTTGCCCATGCCGTACTGCGCCTGGAATGTGTTCCCTCCCTTTGTAGAATCCTTCTATTCCTTCAAGATGCAGCTTCCCTATTGCTTCTTATATGAAGCTTTTCCTGATCTCCCCCTCAAGAGCCAGTGCTCTCCCTCCTTCACTACTTTGTATTGAACTGCCTTATGTTTATTCCCTATTTATGCCACACACACACTTATTTCGTCTGTTTATCTACATGCTCGTCTTCTTAATAGAATGCAAACCTGAGCACGCATGTATAACATCAAAGTGCTTGATGAGTCAGGGAACGAAAAGAGGAGGGAGGGAGGGAGAGAATTTGGAACTTATTTTTAAAAAGCAAATGTAAAAACTGCTTAAAATTTTACATTTTAAAATGTTAAAGAATTTACATGTAATTGCAAGAAAGAAAGAAAGAAAGAAAGAAAGAAAGAAAGAAAGAAAGAAAGAAAGAAAGAAAGAAAGAAAGAAAGGAAGGAAGGAAGGAAGNGAAGGAAAGAAGGAAGGAAAGAAGGAAGGAAAGAAGGAAGGAAAGAAGGAAGGAAAGAAGGAAGGAAAGAAGGAAGGAAAGAAGAAAAGGAAAGAAAAAGAAAGAAGGAAGGAGGGAAGGAGGGAAGGAAGGGAGGATGGAAGAAGGAAAATACTTAAGAAAAAATAGAATGCAAATCCTTGGAGAACAGGCATTCTTTTGTCCTGTGCACTTATGTCATTAGCATAGTTGAGCTGTTTAATAAATGCTGATTGATTGATTGATTGATTGATTGATTGATTGATTGATTGATTTTACAGAGAAGCAAATGGAAACTGAGAAAGGTTAAGGGATTTGTCCAAGATTAGGCAGCTAATAAGTATTTGAGGCAGGATTCCAGCTTAGGTTATCTGCATAGGCACACTTACCTCAATATCCAGAATCTTTGTGATTTTCTCTGCCTCTGGAACGCCTGCCACCAAAAATTTCCAATAAGCTTGATAGGTGTGTCAGAGTATTACCTGCACCATGCAGAGATGGGCTAATAGATATGCCCAGGGTCATAGAACTAAGAAGTACCTGATTTGCATCACCTTCTTCTCCTTTCTAAATTCAGCATCTGTCCACTACAACGCTATAGTCTGATTTCTCCCCCATTTGCTCCCCTTTCTCTCCTTCTCCCCCTTTCACTCATATATATGTAGGCATATATTCTTATTATATACTTCTACAGCTATAGCTAGCACTACCTACCCAGTTTGCAATTCGCTCTTCCAACTGTCCTTTTCCGTCTTCTGATCTGGCCTTCCTCCTTCCAAAAAATGCCAAACATGAGACAAAACCTGATTAATGACTCTGAAGGGCTAAGGTGTTGGCTTACAATATGATTATTTCAGGGGTATTTACATTTTCACTGATTCTTAAAGAATAATGGGATTTTTTAAAATTTTTAATTGTTTACCAGTTTCATGTAATAAGTTTCCACCCAACTTTTCCTAAGATGGGACTAATCTCCCTCTCTCCCTCCCTTCCCTATCCCAGGGCTGGCAGGAGATTCAATCTGGATTATACACATAATAATGGGATTTTAATAGTAAAAAGAATGAAGCTTTAATTATAGAATGATAAGTAGTTGGATTGACATTTTTTAGACATGGACTCCTATGCCCAGTAAGATCGTAACCAAATGATGGTCCCCTACTCCTAAACTCACAAATTGTATTGCACATATGTATGTATAAGTATAATTTATTATTGTTCAGTCCCTTCAGTTCTGTGACTGGGACACAATTTAGGCTTTTTTTGTTTTGTTTTGTTTTGTTTTTTTTGGCAAAGATATTGGAGTGGTTTGCCATTTCCTTCTCCAGTTCATTTTACAGATAAGGAAACTGAGGCAAATAGGGTCAAGTGACTTGCCCAGTGTCACAAAACTAATAAATATCTAAGGACACATTTGAACTCGGATCTTCCTGACTCCAGGTCTGGTGCTATATCCACCGTGCCACCCATATATCCAGTTATATGGATATGCATAATTATGATAAGGTTAGAGACTAGAGATCTAGTCATTTCCATTGCCTTTTTCTGAAGGCCCTGATTTAAACCCAAATAAGCACATTTCCTGTCTCTGTCTCTATATCTGTCTCTGTCTCTGCATCAGTGTCTATCTCATTCTGTCTCCTGTTTGTCTTTCTCTGGCTGTCTGTCTGTCTGTCTATCTGTCTCTCTCTCTCTCTCTCTCTCACACACACACACACACACACACACACACACACACACACACACAATTGGAAAAAAATACAATACTTCTTGGCCCTTCCTAAGAGAAATGGAAATGGAAACACTGGCTTTATTTTGCTAAGATTTCCTAAAGTGCTGATTGCTTCATGTTTTTATTGTGTTGCTCTAAGTTATGTTTTGACTGTTTCCTAGGTGCCCTGATCCAACTGCATTTCATTCACAAATATGCACACATCTTGCTTATTCTGAAAGCTTTCTCAGGCACCCACAGTGCTACAGTCTGCTTTTGTTGGCAACATTTTCTGGTCTGAAAAAATCAAATGTCTTTTAATTATCATAAAAGAAATTGGACTTCTTTCGCTTTGTTAGTTACTCTGGCATAGACCCCAAAAGCTGCCCCAGGTTCAAGGTCCTTTGTGGATCAGAACCTTCTCCAAACAATAGTTTACAAGCCATGGCCAATATGTTCACTCAGCCAGAGGTCACCCTGTTAAAAATCAAAGGCATTTAATAAAATAGCCTAGTAATTAGAGTAGCAAAAGAACATTCACCCCATAAACCTTGAACACACTCTCCCACAAATACATATACCCTTAATGAGAAGAATGAACATACACAGGTATCCCAGATGAGGCACACGCACATGTGGAGAACACATGTGGCCAGGACACGCACACGAAGAGGTAAGTTATACTTCCAGTTTTGCACAACTCCCAATTTCTGTGGATGATATCACTGCATTGCTCTCTCTGCTAGACCTGCTCCTGGCCAGGAGTTTTACTTCTGCCTGTCTCCAGAGTTGGGTTGTGTTTTATTTTCCATTGCTCCCCAATGGAAATTGCATCTTTACTCTGGCTGCTTTTCAATTATCTTCAGGAACACCTGATTCTACACTCTTCCTTTAGGATCTCATGGTTAGTAAGCCTCTTCCCAAGGAGCTCTCCAAGTCTTTTAGTCAGCTATTTCATCTCCCTCCTGGACATCTGCTATAACTTTTAGCTAAGTTTTATCTTCAGGGCCATCCATTCCTGTGTCCCCTACCCAATGGGGATATTGTAGTTAGTAAACTTACTCTTCTATGCAATAGAGATCAACAGGTCTCCCCAGGCATGGCCTTTAACCAGTGTCTTGGGAACTCCGTCAGTCAGCTCTTTTAGCCAATGGCTGTAAAGTTTTGTTTATACATCCAGCACTCTGATCTCAGAAAGAAGCAGATTCCCTGGTTAAGATAGCATCTGTTCTCTGAATTCCTCTTTTAACTTTATTCTCCCATTCTGTCTCCTCTGAGTCTCTCAGTTCAACCTCCAAATTATGGTCAAAAATTCATTTTAATTCTTGTTTGTTTGTTTTTTAAATCATAACCCATCCCCTAATTGGGGCAAATATCTACTTTCTCCAGCAGAAAAGGAGCTGACTGAAATGGTGGAGTAGAAACTGTTTTTAAATTCCACCATCACTGTCCTCTGCTCAGTTAAGGCTGATGCATTTTCTTCCACTTCCCCTCAACTACAAATCATAATCTGGTCTCTTTAGCCACATTGTGCATTTACAGTAATAAAGAACACTTAAGAGAGATTTTTAATTCATTTGAAATACAAAGATCTAGAAGAACTGAACTGATATTAGCATCTTGTCCTGGAAATTTCCTGAATACATTAACAGAATTCAAAGAGCCTACTTGATAGCTTATTTTAAATAGCTTGTCTTTATTTTTTCCACTAGAAATTTCTGGGAAATATGCCAAAGTTATTTTTAAATACAGATGTTTTTCCTCCCTAAATAAGTGGTAATGGATTGACTTCTCTATTAAGATAACATAAGGGTCACTAATAGATGCAATCACTGAAATAATTGTCACTATCAAGTGAGGCATAAAACAGAGAGATGTGTTCACCAAAGCTATCTGCCACAATCATATCCTATATGGATTTCCAATGGAAATGAGATCCCTTTAAATTGGTGAGATCTTTCAGATGTTATTTGTGGATAACATAATACTTATTGCATCAGGTCTTAGAACACTACAGGGCCTTCTTTATGAGATCCACAACTATTCAAAAGAGATAATTCTTAAAAATCATCACAGGAAAAAACAAATGGACATAGAATTACTATTGTCTAACTCTAGACAATATAAAATTCCTGAGAATCAGTCTACCAGGACAAGCCCAGGAACTATATAACAGAATTACAAAACACTTTTTATACAAATAATGTCAAATCTAAACAACTGGGAAGATATTAATTGCTCATGGATAGGCCTAGCCAATATAATATAAATGATAATTCTATCTAAATTAGTTTACTCATTTAGTGTCCTACCAATGAAATTACCAAAAAATATTTTATAGGGCTAGAATAAATAATAACAAAATTCATTCAGAAAAACAAAAAGTCAAGAATATCCAGGGAATTAATTTTTTTTAAATGTAAGGGAAGGTGGTCTCACATACCAGATCTCAAACTGTACTATAAAGTGGTAGTCATTAAGATGATCTAATATTGCCTAAGAAATAGAATAGTAGATCAATGGAATAGTTTAAGTATATAATACACAGTTATAAATGACCATAGTATTTAGTGTTTGATGAACCTAGAAAGTCAGCTTTTGGGACAAGACTTCACTATTTGACAAAAAGTGTTGGGAAAACTGGAAAATAGTGTGGCAAAAACTAAAAATAGACCAGTATTTTATACTATACACTAAAATAAGTTCAAAATGGCTATAAGATTTAGACATGAAGGGTGATGCCATAAGCAAATTACAAGAGCACGTCAGATGTCTGGATAAGGGGAAATTTTATGACCAAAAAAAAGATGGAGAATATTACAAAATATAAAATAGATAATTTTGATTATATTAAATTAAAGTTTTTGAACAAACAAAACCAAAAACCAAGCTTAGAAGGAAAGCATAAAGTTGGGGGAAATTTTTTTACAATAAGTTTCTCTGATAAAGGCCTCATTTATCAAATATACTAAGAAGTAAGTCAAATTTATAAGAATATGTCATTCACCAATTAATGAATGGCCAAAGGATATGATGAACAGTCTTCAGATGAAGCAATCAAAGGCATCTGAAAAAATATTTTAAATCATTCATGATTAGAGAAATAAAAATGAAAACAACTGTGAGGAACTACATCATGCCTATCAGATTGGCTAATATAACAGTAAAAGAAAATGATAAAATGTTAAAAGTTGGAAGGAATGGTGGGAAATAGGGACACTGTATAGGGACATGGGTGCATTGCTGGAGGAATTGTGATCTGATCCAACCTTTCTGGAGAGCAACTTGGAACTATACCCAAATGGTTATAAAACTGTGCATTCTCTTTGATCCAATAATACCACTATTAGGTGTACATCCCAAAGAAAATTTTTAAAAGGGGAAAGAACCTATAATTTTGTATTAAAATTTTTGTATAATTTTTTAAATTGTATAAATTATATGATTTTGTTTAATTTTGTATAAAATATATATAGCAACTCTTTTTTATGGTAGCAAAAAATTAGAAATAGAGGGTGTCCATCAATTGGGGAATGCCTGAGCAAGTTGTGATATATGATTTTAATAGAATATTAATGTGCTATAAAAAATAACAACCACACTGATTTCAGAAAAATTGGGGGGAAAACAACAGAAACTGATGTAGAATCAGGAGTACATTGTATACAGGAACAGAAATATTCTATAATGATCAGCTGTAAAAGACTTAGTTCTTCTCAACAATTCATTAATTCATGACAATTCTGAAAGACTTAAAATGAAAAATACTGTCCACCTCCAGAAAAAGAACTGATGGAGTCTTAATGCAGATCAAAACACATTATTTTTTACTTTATTTTATTTGTGTTTGTGTGTTTTGGGGGTTTTGTTTTTTATTAATCTTCTTTTACAATAAGATTGATATGGAAAATATGTTTTGCATGATCACAAATATATAACCTAGGTCAAATTACTTACCATCTCAGGGAGGAGGAAAATTACTTACCATCTCAGGGAGGAGGAAAGGGAAAGAAAAAATTTGAATCTCAAAATTTTGGAAAACATGTTAAAATTGTTATTATAGGAAATTGGTGGGAGGAATACTTTTAAAAAGGGACTATTTTCCAGATAATAATATACAATGCAAAATTTTAAAACACACACGTGTGTGTGTTTTATATCATGGATATATCATGAATAAGTGCTATAGATGGGCAAAGAGATTAATCAAAAATTGTTTAGGAGTAAGAGAGCAGGCAGGATTGCATCAGGGAAACAACACAGTGATCTCAATGATGTCAAGTTGCTTTTTAATTTCAAACTCCATATTTTTAAAGTAATCTATGATCCAGCACCCCAGAGTCTGGGCTTTCATACAGAAAACTCTTTCTTAGGGGCGATCCTACAAATTTTAATTCTTTGACTTGTTTATCCCCGCACACAGTTCCTTCAGGGAAATCTTCTCTCTAGATTTTCATAGATATAGGTAAAAATGTTCCATCTCAAGGTCACAATGCATATTGAACATAGGACAGCTTCATTTTATTGCACAGAAAATGATGAAAAGACATAAAAGACCCTCAGTAGCCCATAAATAATCAATGGAATTTTCTTCTTTCTGTGGTCAGTCACACCTTGCTCCAGACTCATATGCAGGATTATAACACTATTGTATACTTTTTAATTCCACTAAGAAGGAAATTCTAAGGAGGAGCAGTTTTTGAACATTCCAGTAAATCTTACACTCATCCCAAAGAGTCATCAAGGGACTTAACTTCTCCAGAAAGGGAAAATATACTTAGGATTACTAGACAGGTAACCATAGGCCATCCCAGGGTATCCTACTTTTATCTTAAATAACTATTACAGTATCTAAATTGGGGTTGCTACACTAACAGTTCATCCCTATCAAACCTCACTGTCTGAATAACTATTAATAATAGATCAAATGAGATCACATTTGTAAAACACTTAGTATAATGCCTGGCACGACCAAGTTTTTTGTTTTCCTATGTCATGGTTCTAATCCTTTGCTGTTCCTACACTTTCAAGGGCCACGTGTTCAATCCTCTTCTTCTGAATGGAATATTCCATCTCAAGAACTCCCCTTCTATCAGTAGAAGGCTGGATTTTTGGTAGGTATTTCAAATATTATCATCTCCATTTTAAAGATGAAGAAACTGAGGCAAATATAAACTATAATAGTTGGCAGAATTAGGATTCAAACACAGCTCAAACCCTCTGGACTCCCAGTTAATCAACTTGTTTAACTTCCAAGACCTCCATCTTAACCCCACAGCCTTTTATGGACATGGACAATTCTTTGAAGTGATCAACACCCTTAACTGTTCCAGCTCCGTGATCTGGAACTTCAAAATTATTCACTCTACCAAAAGTTTCCACTCTCTGCCTCACTCCTATCCCCACTCCAAACTTTTATTCATTATCACAGTAATAGCCAGTCCCTCTATCTATATCTGTTCTTTCCTTTTCCTATGTTCTGGTCTTATTCCCTCCCTTCATTTGACCAGTAAAACTATATACTCTTTTATCTCCTTGTTCTGTCATCAGACATACCTTGCTAGCTAGACTCAACTCTGAGTTACCTTCTTCCTCCCACACATGGATCATCCCAGAACACATGACTGAGTTATGAGGTATATGAATCAATTGTCAAAAGAAAATCAAAAACATAAAAAATACCCAAATAAAAGAGGAAAAAGCAACTTCTGGATGAAACATAAAATATCAAAGTCTCATCTGTAACAATTCTAAGTAAAGAAGAACAAACCTATGGGTCCTTGAATCAGGGCCCAATTAAAGTGATTTATGTCCCACAAGCTTATAGTAGCAATTATGCACTTACCCAATCAGCAGCCAGGACTACAAAAAATTACCATACTATAAAAGAGAGCAAAAAAGGACTAGATTTTGAAGCACAAGGGAAATAACATTCCCTGGTCTGATTTTATTTTTGCTCTCAGAAATAGGGGAGCCAAAATGACAGTCAAAGTGAGGTACTTGGTAGAAGTCTAGATCTGGCACAAGGGAATCCTGTGTCTGACTTTGCAAACAGCCACTTCTTCAAACCCCAAAATAAGTTCAAGTCCTGTGTCTTGGCACAGAATCTCATCAATCCCACCAGGAATGGTCTCTTTGACCTTTGTGCTCTTTGGCACTATGCAGGTTAACTTTGTGCACTTTGGCACTGTGCAGTGGCTCTTTTGTGATCCCTCCTGGAATCAGACACAATCATTAATCAAAGTCACATAATATTTAACAATCAATGGCAGGTTTCCTGTCATTTCCATAGTCTAATGCTTTTGGGTATGCATTGACATGAGGGCTAATGGACATTAAAAACTTATCCTAGAGGTATATGCGGGTGATGGAATACTATTGTGCTAAAAGGAATAATAAACTGGAGGAGTTCCAGGCGAACTGGAGAGACCTCCGGGATCTGATGCAGAGCGAAAGGAGCAGAGCCAGAAGAACTCTATACACAGAGACTGATATACTGTGGTAAAATTGAATGTAATGGACCTCTGTACCAGCAGCAATGCAATGACCCAGGACAATTCTGAGGGATTTATGGTAAAGATGCTACCCACATTCAGAGGAAGGACTGCAGGAGAGGAAACATATAAGAAAAGCAACTGCTTGAACGCATGGGTCGGGGCGGACATGATTGAGGGTGTGGACTCGAAACTACCACACCAATGCAACTACCAACAATTGGGAAATTGGTCTTGATCAAGGACACATGACAAAACCAGTGGAAAAGTGCGTCGGTCATGGGTGGGGGGAGTGCGGGGGGTGAAGGGGAAAATAGGAGCATGAAACATGTAATCATGTTAAAAATGATTATTAATAAATGTTAAAAAAAAACATAAAAAAAAAAAAAAACTTATCCTAGAGCAAAATCAAAAAACCATTAATACTGGTAATGTGCTTCAAATACAAAAAAATGAGAAAAAGAAGAAAACTCAAATACTCTATTGCACATAACAGGAAAAAGAATAACACATTTTTTAAAAAAATAAAAAATATATAATTCACAATTAGTGACATACTGTGTTAGCCAAGGAGAGGCACAACACAGATTTCTTACTCAAAAATGAGATCCATTTCCTTTTTAACTTAGCCATGATCCACAGTGTGAGTGCACATGATTTTCACCAAGTAACAGCTTTTAAAGACAGTAGTACAGCAACTAATGTACATTCAAAGAAGTACCCAAATCCCCAAAATCATAACAGCCCAGTTAATGACAATAGCACACAAACCTGCTATCATTTGGATTCACATGAGTTGCTGTATGACATTTAAAAAAAAAACCTTTGAAGCTCATGGATACTTGTCATAAGTTCTCCAGAATCTAGCCAGTCTTTCAACCTTGGCAAAAATATTTCCAAGAAAGTCTATTACTGCCATCATTCCAAAATGTGGCAGGAGAAACTAGAAAAACTTCTGTACTGCTGATGAAAACGTTTTGGGTCTAAAATGTCACCAAGATTCTAGATCATTCTGGTGGAAGGGTAGTGTAAGCTAAAGAGTTATAATTACAAAAACGTGTCTAGGGATTACAAAGCCCCCTGGAAAAACCTTCCCACCTACCAAATGAGATCGTAACTCATCATGGGGTAACCAAGCCCCTTTGGAAACCTCCCTCCTCTGATATGAGACTGTAACAGTCATTTAAAGCATGTCTTTATATGTCCCATCCATTGAAATGTGAAGGCAAGGAATACAATAGTGAAAATCACTTCTGATATTTCATACATTACATTTTTATAAATGCAGAGGTGGGGAATACAATTGTGCTATTATACTTCACTTCAACTATTAAATGGATCCTTACCTCTTGTTACAAACAACTCAAAGGTAGGCAAATGATCAGTCAGAGGGAGTGGTGCTACTAGATATCTGAAAATCACTTCTGAAGACCCCTTAAAATCAAATTGAAATTCTTAGCTCATTAAATTCTCCAAAGGTTGTATACAGGTTGTAATCAGTTTGATGGAATCCATCCATCATCATCTATGTGACAATTAGCAAAGACAAAAAGGAACAAAAGGCCGTTTAGGCAACATGTGACCTTGATGGATCTGATGACAAACCCAGCATCCATAAGGACCTATGGTTTTGCCATGGAAAAGGGTTTGTCCAAGTTGTTTATGGACTTTTATAATGGTATTTTCTCCAGACCAGTCATATGGGGAGGGTACAAATAAAGACAATGTAATAGAATGTATAGCTAATGGCCAAAACACAGTAGCTGAAAATGACTTAGTGTAACAGAAGATATTAGATTAGATTAATATGTGAACTTAAAAAAACAAAATTACATCTTAAAACAAATAATCAGCAAATACAATATATAATGACAAGATGTGAGCAATCAATGCAAGAGTCCTTTTCCCTAATTCTGAAGGCTATGTTACAGAGACTTCTCCACTATTTGGAAAGGAACAAACTAAAATAGTTAGCATCAATAAGACAAATGGAATCTGAAAAGGCTTAAAATTCACCTCTAGAGTCTTTAAGGTTCATTCCCCTCCCAAGTATCATCATCTATTTAGATTCCTTTGGTCACACTTCTGGGGTTCCTCATACCTGCACTGAACATAGTGTGGATGAACCCCATATTTGATGTGTTGCAGAGAATAGGCAGGCCAAAATGGCAAGGGGGAATAGGGAGATGAATCTCCCCTCTGAATCTCAAGATTACTCAAACTATCAACTGCAAGGTATCCAATCAGTACACCCAAGAAGAGTAGTAAGAAAAGATACCTCAAAACTTTGGTAATGCACTGCTCTTTCATAGAGTGGGCCATTTTAAAAAATCTAATTATTAAATTGGTTGCAAATCTACTTCCTGTCTATAGGTGGCACTCCCCTAGTATATACTAGCTAGGAGTAAAGTTAAGAGGTTTGGAATAGTAACCTTCCTTCCTTCCCCTCCCACCAAGGATAAAGACGGTGGCCCTGTGACACCTCAGTCCCCACCCCTACAGCCAGGAACATGGCCATGGCAGCCCTCTTGGATTAGCCAAGTTGGGGTTGGGTGGATAGTGTGGAAAGGCTGCTCCACACTGTGTTCCTCTGCTGAAAAGTGGCTAGTGCAGGCTTGAGACCCACATAGGAGGGGTGTGGGGAGAAGGGGATTTATACCTTACCCTCCACACAGAAAAAAACAAGGTGCTTCTCTCAAACTCTCAGGCAATTGGGTACAGATAGCAGTAGCTTGTGGACAGCCTGAAAAAAAATGGAAAAAAAAAAAAGCAAAAAGTAGCTTATCAGCAGGAGGAAAATTTATCTGCTCCTTATCCTTTAGTCGAAGGCTTTTTTTTAAAAAAAATCAAGGATTCTATCCCTCTGTGGTCACTAAAATATATAAGATTTAAATTAATATCCAACACATCCAAGTATTATGTTTTATAAAATTTATTAATAATCACTTGAAGTAGAAAAAATAGAAGAATAAAAGTAAAAGCCTGAGTAAAGACACGTGAGAAAAATTCTCCTGCCTGGCACTCACGCAACTTTCCCAGCCACAATCAGGGGAGAAGAGTGAGAGGGCAGAGCTACACAAAACTTATATCCCCACTACATTAGCACGTAACATGAGAAGGAACATGGGAAGTTGGGAAAGAGAGTTCTTGGGGAGCAAATTTCTAATTATATACCTAATCTAAATAAGGTCCTTATTGTTACATGGTAATTTTTTTATTCTCCCTTGATTAATAATCACATTCCCTCATATGTCTATTTCCAAATCTTCTCTCTCCTCAAACACCTTATACTCTCCTCTTTTGGCAGAACACTCATTTTCTATTTAATTGAGAAAAAAATGTCCATCTTCCATGAATCCCCTCACTACATTTTTCCCTCACTACATCTCAAAATCTTTCAACATCTTCCCCTTGTTTTTCTCCAGTCTTCAATGAAGAGGTGGGTTTCTCCTTGCCCAATCTAATCCTCCACTCATGATCTTGATAGTGCTCTCTTCCATCTCTTTCAGAAATTTGCCATTTTAATCATCCTTCTCTTTTTCTCTTTAATCTCACCTAATCCAATGATGCTTTTCCTGTCACCTACAAACATATTCCAAGTGCAATCTATCATTAAAGAATTTTTATTGGACCTTACCATTCTCTCAAATGACTATCCTATATATCTTCTCATTTTTTAACTCAAAATTCTGGTCATTTTTATTTACTGCCTTCTTTTCCTTAGTTCTCACTCACTTACCAATCCCTTGCAATCTGACTTGTACACTACCACTGAAATGAAATTCTTTTCTCAAAGTTTACCACTTTTCTCATCTGATATATCCAATACCTGTTTCTCATTTCCCATTTTCTTTTCTCTTTGAAATTTATTATACTGCAGTTATTCACTTCTTCCTCTTGAGTCCTGCCACCTCTCTTGCCTTCTGTGACATTACTTTTTTTTTTGTTTTCCTGATTTCCTGACTATTCATCTTTATTCTCCTTTGCAAGATCACCCTTCTTCTCCTATCTAGTATGGCAGACAGTTAGGTAATGGATAAAGAACTGGGCCTGAACTCAAGTCTATGGTCAACTGTGTGATCCTGGATAAGCCTTCTAACCTCTGTCTGCCTCTGTTTCTTCATCTGTTAAAACAGGGATAATAAATGCACCTACTTCCCAAGGTCGCTGTGAGAATCAAATGAGATAATATTTGTAAAGTGCTTTGCATACCTAAGCACTTTAGATATAGATGTTATTATTATGATGATCATTATTTGTAGACATCTTCCGAGACTTACTCCTAACTTCTCTTCTCATCTCTCAATGTACATTCTATCTTGGTGATCTGATTAGCTTATATGGATTTAGTTATCACCTCTATACAGCTGATTCCAAAATCTGTAAATCTAGACCTATCTACAATTTCACCTGAATACACTGGACTGCTCTGCCCGGATATCACATGGGCCTTTCAAACTCAACATATCTAAAATGGAACTCATATGTCTCTAAAAACAATTCCTTCTCCAAACTTCCCTATAGATTTTCTTTTGAGACTCATCACTCTTCCAGTCACATAGTTTTACATCCTTGATTCTTTCTTTTCCCCTAATGACGGAATCATTTACCAAGGCTAGTTAATACTGTAACATCAAATCTGTCCCCTTCTCTCCATCCACATAGTATCTGTCACATTTCAGCTAGGTGGCAGGGTGGATGAAGCTCCTGGACAGGAGTCAGAAAGACTTGAGTTTAAATCTAGTCTCAAACACTTACTAGTTGTGTGACCTTAGGTAAATCATGTAACCTTGTTTGACTCAGTTTCCTCATCTGTAAAATGAGCTGGAGAAGGAAATGGCAAGCCACTCCAGTATCTTTGCCAAGAAACCCTCAAAAGATATAACTGAAATGATTGGTCAGTAATAATAATAGCTTTCTAATTGGTCTCCCTGCTTCTAGTCTCTCCTTTTTTTCAACCCAAATGCTAAAATGAAATTCCCAAAATGCAGCCTTAACCATTTTATCCATTGCTCAGAAATCTTCTACTCACTACTGTCCCTAGAATAAAAGGCAAGCTCTTTGGTCTGCCATCCAAATTCCTTCACAATCTGGTTCCTATTTGCCTTTCCAACCTAATTTCATACTATTGCCCTTCCAGCCATCTCTATTCTAATCAGAGTAGCCTGATAGCTAATCTTTTTATGCCTTTGCATAAGTAGTCTCCCATGTCTGGAATGAATTCTCTCCTTACTCCCTCATCACAGAATTCCTAAATTCCCTTCAAATACAACTTGGGCACCATCTCCTATATGCAGCATGCCCTAATCTACCTAGTTATTAACATTCTCTTTAAAATACTTTGTATAGGGGACAGCTAGGTGGTTCAAAGGATTGAGATTCAGGTCTAGAGATGGGTTCAAATCTGCCTTCAGACACTTCCTAGCTATGTGACCCTGGGAAAGTCATTTAACCCCCATTGCCTAGCCTCCACTGCTCTTCTGCCTGGAACCAATACACAGAATTGTGTATTTAAAAAATAATAAAATAAAACTTTGCATATACATTGTAGTTACTTATTCATGTGTTATATCAATATACATTGACTATAAGTTGCTTCAGGGCAAGAATTGTTTAATTTTTATCTTTATATTTTTAACTTTAATCAGGGAACCTAAAATTTAGTATGCATGAAATAAATGAATTGAAATCTTCTGTTCCTAGTTCCAGTGAGTGTTCAGTGTTCTTTCCACTTTCTAAAATACAGCTGTCTCTCAGTGAAATTGTCAGAAAATTCTTTAAATCTGTCAGTATTTAAAATCCCTGTAAAATTTCTTCCAGTTGGGGAAGAGGTATGAGAATGAAATGCAATTCTATGTGGAAAACTTTGGGGGGGGGGGCCAGAGGGGCAAGGTGGTATCACTTCACCAATGAAGGATTATTGCTGTTAGGATGCAGTTCCTAGACATTTGCAATGGCAAAAAGTTTCCATAGATGTAGTCATCGCAGTGGTGGTTGTTACCTTTGGGACTCCTCTCAGTTTCAAGCCTAGTGATAGCAATGACTACTATGATTTCCCACATACAAAACTTGGATATGACTTCAGGGATTACAAGATTGACTAATATCCACTCTTTACTTACATCCTTGAAAGCAACAAACTGATGGTGTAGACTTAACAAATAGAACAAAACGTTGATTTTTATCTCTATTCAAAGTAAAATCAGTCATTTCAAAAGTTTGAGTACAACAGGAAGATAATTTTTTTCCCTTTTCTGAAATAAAGTTCACCTAAGTCCAGATAATGTCAATGACAGGTGAAAAATTCAGTCAATTTAAGGACCGTTCTGTTAATTCAAGAACCAATGGATATATTAACTGTTAGAGGGAAAGAGAAAATTTGAGCATATGAGCAGGATCTGGAAAAGGTGCAGAGGCAGAGAAAGGTTCTGGAATTCTGCAGAAGGAACTGAGCTGTTTCTAACAGTCAGTTAAGCCTGGAGTCTGAGTCTTGTCTCCCTGGGGTGGACCTAGTGAGATTGGCTTTTCTCCTGTGGCTTTCTTTCTGCTATATCTTCTCATCATACCTATTCCTGTGGTATCCTGTTTCCTGCTGGCTGAGTGATACATCTACAGAGCTTCTTGAACCAACTACATCTAGCCGTGAGAACCTTTCCCTGTGCCGGTCCTCCCTTTCCCTATAACATGTCAAAGGGGATATGAAGAAATTGTCCTTTTTTCACCCTTACCTTCCATGTCGTAATCAATACTATGTATTGGTTCCAAGGCAGAAGAGTGGTAAGGGCTAGGCAATGGGGGTTAAGTGACTTGCCCAGAGTCACACAGCTAGAAAGTAGCTGAGTCCAGATTTGAACCCAGGACCTTCTGTCTCTAGACCTGGCTCTCAATCCACTGAGCTACACAGCTGCCCCCCAAACTGTTCTTAAATGAAGAATTTTAAACTATTTTAAAAAAACATTATTTTCATTCTCGGAATAGATACACATATCAATTCTAAGGCAGAAGAGTGATAACTGCTAAGCAATTAGGGTTAAGTGACTTGCCCAGGGTCACCCAGCTAGGAAGTGTCTGAGGCCAGATATGAGCCCAGATTCTCTCAACTCCAGGCCTGGCATTCTATCCATTGAGCCACTTAGCTGCCCAAGATTTGTAAACTATTTAAAAATTTTAAGTAATATTTTATTTTTCCCCTCTTACATGTAAAAACAATTTTTTAACATTTATTTTTTTAAGTTTTGAGTTCTAAATTTTCTCCCTTCTTCTGATCCTTCCTCTCTCTGCCTCCCTGCCCTTCCCTCTCCCTGAGATGGAAAGCAATCTGATATAGATTTTACATGTAAGAATTGTAAACTATTATTAACCACCATATGAAAGCATGCTCCAGATCACTAATAATAAAATAATGTAAATCAAAACAACTCAGATTTCTCCTTACATTCAGCAACTTGGTAAAGAAGACAAGAGATGAGCAATGCTGGAAGGGCTACAAAAAGAAGAACCCACTAATATCCATTGTAAGAATAATGAATCAGTCCAAGCATTCTGGAGAACAGTTTGGAGAGGGAGAAAAGTTCATCTCCTTTGACCTAGAGATTTCACTACCAGATATCACAAGGAAGTTAAAGAAAGAAAAAGGTAATATATGCCAAAATATTCGTAGCAGCAACTTTTGTAATAGCAATGAACCAAAAAGCAAAGTCCGTGCCCATCATTAGGGGATTGGCTAAACAAACTATGGTACATAAATATCATGGAATATAACTGTGCTGTAAGAAAAATAAAACAAATATGAAGAGTCAGAGAAGAATTAATAGACATATAAACTGATGCAGACTTAAGAACAATGAAAACATTTAATAAATGTTTTTTAAAAATTAACAAGTATTTCTTTTCTTTCCCTCTCTTTCCCAAAGAAAAACAAAACCATCATAACAAATAAGCACAGTTAAGCAAAACCAACTCCCACTGTGACCATGTGAAAAAAATATATGTCCTGGGTTCAAATTTGACCTCATATACTTCCTAGCTGTATGACTCTGGGCAAGTCACTTAACTCCAATTGTCCAGCCCTCACCATTCTTCTACCATGTAATCAATATTTAGTAAAGATTCTAAGACAAAAGGAAAGGGTTTTGAAAAAGGTATGCCTCATTTCTGCATAGACTATTGTCTCTTTGTCAGGAAGTGGGTAGCATGCTTTATCACTGGTCCTCTGGAAGCATTGGATGCCTCCTAGTAGAGAAGGGTTGGAATCAGAACAGGTTGACTGGACTGTGGGAAAAGCCTTGTAATTGGTCTTTTTGTTTCTAGTCTCTTCTCTATACAATCTATATTTCACATAGCTACCAAAATTTCTTCTTAGGAGAAGAAATACCCAGTGCCTCCCTATTTTTCATAGTAGGATTTAATATATAATATGGCATGACATTGAAAAAAATGTTTTTCAACTAACTAAAATCTACATTCTCTCCCTAGGAGGCAGCTAGATTGTTTAGTGATTAGAGCTCTGGGCCTGGATTCAGGAAGATCAAACTTCAAGTCCTATCTGAAACACTATCTGTGTGACCCTGGGCAAGTCACTTAACCTGTTTGCCTTGATCCCCTAGAGAAGGAAATGAAAAATCACTTGAGTATCTTTGCCAAGAAAAACCCATGGACAGTATGATCCATTGGGTCATGAAAAGAGAGACATAATTGAATAATGAGCCTTTTCTCCCTCCCCTCACTTCCCTCCACTGTGGAAAAAAAAGCATATATATATATATATATATATATGCATAGTCAATTAAAATGAATTTCTGCATCTGTCATATCCAAAAACATATGTCTTGATCTGTACCCTCTGTCCATCACCTCCCTATTAGGAGATAGATTGCAAATTTCATTAATCCTCTGGAATTACGGTTAGTCATGTTGATTGGAGTTCCTAAGACTTTCAAAGTTGTTTGTCTATACAATATTATTATTGTATTAATTGTTCTCCTGGTCCTACTCATTTTATTCTGCATGAGTTCATACAAATCTTCCCAGGTTTTTCTGAAAACATTCTCTTCATTATTTCTTAAAGCGCAATTTTGCAGGCCATTTAAAGATCTCCATAATCTTGCTCCTACTTGCCTTTACAGCCCTGATGCATACTAACATCCATCATGAACTCTACATTCTAGACAAACCATTCTACTAACCATGTTCAAAACTTATATCATTATTAGTCACCTTTGTGCATTTGTACAAAACATTCTCCATGCTTAGAATATACTTTCTTCTTATCTCTGCTTCTCAGAATCCTTTTCCTTCAGGGGTTGAGTCAACTGACACTTCCTTTGTGAAGAATTCCCTGATTTCCCCCCAGCATACTGCTTTTTTCCCTCCCCAATTTTTATTCTTCTATACTTTTGTATATATCCCTGTAGTAGAATGTAAGTTCCTTGAGGGCAGAGAGACTTTTTCATTTTTCTCTTTTCCAGTGCCTAGAATAGTTCTTTTTATATTGTCTAAATTTAATAAATCTTTACAGAACTAAAAAGAACCTAATAGAAGGTGGAGGGATTTTAGTGAATCACAAGCTTAAAATGTTACCTAGTGTGTTGTGGTAGCCAAAAAAAAGCTAATTGTGGCCTGCATTAATAAAAGCATGATATCTAGATTGAGGGAAATCATAATTTTGTATTCTACCTTATTACCTGCTGTGGTGTATACATTTCTAGGCTTCATGCTTTCAGAGAAGATTTCCAAGGATGGTGGGAGACCTTAGAACAATGCCAGAATGTATAAGTGATTGAAGAGAAGATTTAGGGAGGATTATGATAGCCGTTTTCAAATATGTGAAGGACCATCATGGTGGAAAGGGATTAGACTTATTCTGTTTGTAGAAACTAGTAGTAGGGGTAAAGGTACAGGTGCAAATTTTGACAGACTATAAAGGAAAACTTCCCAGCTTGTTAAAGTAGTCCAAAAACAGAATGTGTTGTTTCAATTATTAGTGGGTTCTTTATAGTTGGAAGTTTTCAAATGGTACCTGGATGATCCCTTGCTGGGGATGTTGTTAAATATAAAACCAATACAGGTGTTAGAATAGATAGCCTCTGAGGTACCTTCCAATCATATGTTTGTGATTTTGTACTTTTAACTTTTCAAATCATGTTATCTATTATTAAAAACTCAAGGTCATTACCAAAATTTACCTCTAAGATCTCCATGGGACCTAATTTACTATTCTCATTTTTCTTTATTTTCTATTTTGCTCCTCCTCCCAAGCCCCCTTTATTCAATCATTCTAATGTCAATTCCTATCCATCTTCTCAGATGTGTCATTATATGGAACATCTTAGATGATTTGACTCAAGACTAAGTAACTTCTAGCCAATCTCACGATTCTCGAAATCATATAACCCTCCTTGACTTTCCAAAATGTTCAGAATTGACAGCTTCACTTGGGCCTGCCTTCTCCTTTGAAAAAACAGAACTTCCATGACTCTACACCCTACAAATGTACTGTCCATTGGAATCTGCATATTTATCCAACATTAATTCATTGCCTACTGTGTGTTTAGTCATTGAGAAGGATTCAAAAGGAAGGTATAGTTCTTAGCCCTGAAGGAGCTTACCATTCCTGAAAGGATAGAACATATACATTTTATTGCACAATAAAGCATATTAACCATATGCTGCCAATAGAGTGGTACAAAGTACTAAAGTTTCTGAGAAGATCCTCAGAAAGTCTTCCAGCTGGCATGATCAGAGAAAATTTCATGAAGGAGGCATTTGAACTGTGCCTTGAAGGATCCAATAATTTGCAGGCTGAAGTAAAGGAAGGCATTCCAATAGGGAGAAATGTTTAAGCAAAGAGGGAGGAAGGCATAGATTATGTTTGGACAAGAGAGAATAGTTAGTGTAAGGGAATAATAGTGCAAGATAATGCTGTAAGGGCAAGCTGGGGCCAGAGTGTTTGAACTTAAGTGGGTATATGAGAGACATGCAAGATTCTGAAGAGGAGTGCTTTAAAGATAGCTCATAGCACAGATTAAAATATAGGTGCTGAAAAGGTGATTTTTGATGATAATTACCAAAAAAGCAGACTCTTCTGAAGAAGAGAAATATCTTCCTCTCCCAGAGGCACACACTCAACTACAAATACAGCTAAAACTCAAGACGAATGTTATGAATCAAGTACAAACTGATACTGCACAGAGATGGAGAGATTGAGGGGATGGGAAGAGGGTATTTACTTCGTAAACAAACCAGTTCCCAAACTCAGGTCTTGTCCGTGTAATAAACCTGTGTTCCTTAACAACTTAGATTTTCTTGGAAAGCCCTAGACAGAGCTTGCTCGTGGGGGAACTTCAGGAGTAAGTGTGACTGCCAAGGTGTTTGTGTCACTTGTACCTCACAGGAGAAACCAAACCCCCTTCTATGTCTGTTAGTAAAGTTTACTCAGACCCCCGATTTCCTCGTGCCCAGGCCAGTGGAACCATCCCCTTTCCTTCCCCTTCAGAAGTTTTCCACCTCCAGCTTCTTAGAGCACAAAAAACAAAACCTCTGCGCACAAGGGGTGTGAGCGCTCCTGCGGATTACGCCCAGTGCCTGGCTCAGCCTGGCTGGCTGGCTGGCTGGCTGGCTGGCGGCAGGCTCCCGGGGGTAGGCGGGCAGAGAAGGGTGGCACCAGCGTTGGCGCTAGGGCTGCAGAAACCGAGCGCCCAGGCAGCGCGGGTCGTGCTCACTAAACGGGCCCGTGCTCTGAAGGCGGCAGCATCTGCTTTGGGGCTAGTGGGCATCGGTCCCCGAGCGCCTAGACCTTCTCCAACCCGGGGGTGGGAGGTGGGGCGGGGGCAAGGCTTTTGGGGGGCGTGCGTGTGGGCGTGCATGTGAGTGTGTGTGTGTCTGTGTGTGGCGGGGCAGCCACATCCTCACATCCTCCCCCAGTGCATTTGGGCAGAGACGGAGGAGCGCGCGCCCGCCGGCGGTGGCGGTGGCGGCGGCGGGCGGGCCCGCTGTGCGGGGTGGGGGCTGGGACGACACTGAACGTGGAGAGCGGGGAGGGGCGGCGACGACGAGAGGATGAGGGAGCGGGGCCCCCTCCCCCTGCCCCTGCAGCCCATCCCGGTGCGGGGCTGAGGAGCTCGGGCAGGGGAAGCCGCGGGGCTGCGCCACGTCCCTCGCCCGGCCCGGGAGCGGGCGGCTTTTGTGTCTAGGCGCAGCTCCGGAGCGGGGAGCGGGACTCTCCTCAGAGGGCGCTGTGTGAGTGTGTGTGAGTGTGAGCGTGAGCTTGTGTGCGTGTGTGTGCGAGATCCGACCCGGGCCCGGACCTCCCGCCTCCCGCTGTCAGCGGCTCCTGCGGCTCCAGGCGCGGAGGCGGTGGCAGAGGCAGAGGGCTCGGCCCCTGCACATGCCGCCGGCCCCAGGCGGGGGGCTGCCCCCAGGCCGTGATCCTCACAGCCGTCCCTAAGCCGCCGACCCCCCGCGGGCCAGGCCGCCCCTAGGCCCAGTTCTCCTGCCAAACTTTGCAAAGTCGGGCCCGCGTCCCCCGCGCCCTTGGCCGTTCCCGAGCTCGGCGGCGGTGGCGGTGGCAGCATCAGGAGCAGCAGCAGCGGCAGCAGCGGCTGTGAGAGGAGGTGGAGGCGGCGGCGGTAGCAGCATCAAAGAGACGCGATTCCCGCTGCCTGGGGGGGAGTCATGCTTTGCAGTCTGTAATGTCAGCAGAACAGGAGAAGGATCCCATTGCGCTGAAGAGAGTTCGAGGTAACCGACCTGGGGAAATGGAGTGGAGTAATAGGTAGGGAGGGTGAACGGTGAGGAGAAGGGCTTGCATGGGGGTCGCGGGGCGGGGGCGGGATGGCGGTCCTGGGGCGCAGACCGGGGCCTAACTGCAGAGCTTGCCTGGCCCCAGAGCGATAGGAGCTCGGTCGTGACCGCTGCCTTCCCTGCAGCCTGCTTGCATCCCCATAGACCCCCAGGGCACGACCTGGGCAAGAGGGTCTCTGCCCTGATTTTGCATGGAGAAGCTGTTAAAGTCGCCTTCAGCATCTCCATCCCGTCCTCCCCCTCCTTAGTCCTCTCTGCCTACCTCCGCTTCTGCCAGCTATCTGTCTGCACCAGAGCTACCTGCCCAGGAAAGACTCCTGTGGTAGAGACCAGGAGTGATTTTTCCAAAAGTTAGTTTGCTTGCCCGAGACACTTTG
This sequence comes from Gracilinanus agilis, assembly GCF_016433145.1. NCBI lineage: Eukaryota > Metazoa > Chordata > Mammalia > Didelphimorphia > Didelphidae > Gracilinanus > Gracilinanus agilis. Next base: position 558,599,866 of record NC_058131.1, on the reverse strand, counting down.
GGGAGGAGGTTTGCAGGGCCTTCACCATTAACAATAACAAACCAGAAACTTCTTTCTTTAACGGTTAAAAATGTATGTACCCAATGAGACAACGTGCACTGCGCTTTGCAAACCATAAAGCGCTATGTAAATGCTGGCTCTTGTTATAAATTTAAGAGACAGTTTACCCAGTAGCGTTCACATTGCAACACAAACCCGTTTTATGAATTAATTTTTGGTTGCTTCTTGTAAACAATGATAGACCTTTTAGGATCTTTTTTTTTTCCTGTTACCTCACAGTCAGAAAATCAAAAAGGAATACACTACTGAAATGAATTAACAAAGATCATCTATCACTTTGAAAGTACTAGACATCTACTTAACATCTGTTTTTCTTAGTGTTTAGGCTTAGCAAGTCAAGCCAGCAAGCATTTCTTAAGTGCCTACTGTGTGCCAGGCTCTGTATCCTTGTTCAGGATACAAAGAAAGACAAAAACTAGTCCCTGCTCTCAAAAGGCTTTGAGTCTAACAGAGAAGTTAACATGTATACAAAAATGTATAAACAAGATATATATAGGATAAATTGGAGATAATCTGAGAGGGAAGGCAAGGTTAAGAATGATTAAAAAATAAAAAACTTTTTGCAAAAGGTGGAACTTTTAGCTGAGGCTTGAAAGTTTTGTTTTGGTTTTTTCCCACAGAAGTTCCAGGAAAAGTTTCCCAGAAACAGTATTTATCCAAACAACTGAGAATTCTTTACAGATTAATGAGTAGTAACACAGTTTCTCCATAGACAAAAGTGACATAGAGGTCAGTTTTTACATCCCTTTATTTCTCTGTGGTATAGTTACAGAGGCCTGTGTGACCCAGAAGTATCCAAGTAGAGAATAACTTATTTAACATTTAAGATTTTTTAAAAGTAAAATCTGATATGCAAAACAGAATTTTAGATCTGAAGGAGATCCTAAAAGAGGTCAATCAGGCCAGTGGTGTTATAATCAAACAGAAACAGATCCCTGTGGCATATTTTCTTATAAAAATCACAAATCAACATTGTCTATGTTCTGTTTTGTTTAATTTTTTAAACATTTCCCAGTTATATTTTTATCAGGTTAGAGATGCATGTGGCCTGAGGACAGAGAATATGACACCTCTCATCTAGGCCGACCACCTTATTTTACAGAGGAGGAAACTGAGGCCAAAGAGAGCTCACCTAACCTGATTCTATGATCTTTCAAAAAATCATCTGAGGAATTTAATTGTTGTTTAGTTATTCATTGGTGAAGATTTGCCATCTTGTCTTCCTTTATGCTTGTGTTTATGATTTACTAAGAACCCCTAAGGAATAGATTTTCTCAAGTACAATTATTCCCTTGATATTTTGCCACAGTTGCCTATTACAAATTGGTCTGTGGGGGTGGGAGTAGGGTATCAGTTTTATGCCTTTGGTCTTAATTACTGAAGTCATGATCATTAAGTGTTAATCTAGGTAAAAATCAGTATATATTTTAGCTTTGCCTAGGGGATGTGACTTTATGTACCTTTTGTTTAGGCTGATGCTTTTAAATTTGTTCACTCCATCTTAGTCAGCAGTGCCTTATACATTCATGTGTAGGCTTAAATATACTCTATACTTAATGAGTATAAAAGAAAATGAATTTTCTTGAAGTCAGTGTGCAAAGTTCTAACACGTGATTTTGTAGTAACTAGTTTACTGATTTCTTTGAGAATGGCTAAAGGCACCAAAATATTTAAGGAGCCTCTTTGTAACAAAATTCTGCAGCACTTTGCAATTTTGGTACTCACCATTATAAAGATATCTTGGATTAAACTGCCATCTGTCATTGATGCATTCATTCTAGAAGTTCCAGGAATAGGGAGGTCCCTTGAATACTAATTATACTACGTTGGTAATAAAGAGGTAAAGGACTGATTAAGTTCCATACATACTTATATATATATTTATATATAAAATAAATAACATTTATATATATACATATAAAACCTCTACTTTCTCCCCTCTTCTCTTCTATCTGTTACTTCCTTCCTCCAAAAATGGAAAGTTATGGGATATATCAGGATGAATTAGGGGAAATTGAGCTTAGAAGCTTTTTCAGATGGTGTTGGTATCTTACCTTAAATATCCCAATTTTCTTTTTTTCTTTTAAACCCTTACCTTCCACCTTAGAATCAATAATATATATTGATTCCAAAGAAGAAAAGCAGTAAGGGTTAGGCAGTGGGGGTTAAGTGATTTGCCCAGGGTCACAAAGCTAGGTGTTATCCCAATTTTCAGTAACATGGATATCCAAGGACCAACCTAATTATAAATATTAAGAGGCTCTTCACTTCCTGGCAAATTCTTTGGCTATAGCACTCAAGTATTGCCAGGGCCCCCAAGGCCAGATTGAAGAATGTCAGTGTTAGTCTGTCTTTCCCTTTCTTTTGCTTCCTGTTCTTCAGGTGTCTGTGCTTTCTCTTCCTTCTGCTTTCCCATCCACTCAAGCCTGCCTTTCAGTTTGAGAATTTCTCCTCTAGGGTACAATCTCAACCTTAGTTCTTTCAGTGATTAAAGCAATTTAGCATTAAGTTGTGAATAAGATTTAACTCTAGAAGGAAGTGTTTGCATTTTAAAAAGAGAAACTTGTTTACCTAATTGAATGTCTAATTGGTGGAATGGGCTAGGAGATAATTTTTTTTTTTTTAAGATCCTCAGTGCCAGCTCTGAACTCTCACTATTAATCCACTTAGGTGTCTTTCAAAGATTTTTTTCTGAGAGAATGGAAACCCTCCACTATTGCAGAATATCAAACTGATCTATGTCTTTTTATACTCTTAAAGAGTTGCCTAAGAATATTTAGAGGTTTAGTAGCTTGCCCTAAGTCACAAACCAATTCTAGCACTCTTTTCTTTGCCCCATGTTGTATCCTTTCCAAAAAAGGAAATTTAGACTTAAATAAAGCAACTTGTCAAAACCCACACAATTTAAGCTAGGTAGTAGCAATAGAGTTGGAATTTAGACCCAGGTCTCTTGACTCTTGTTTTTATCCTTTTTTCTTCTGACTTTAATATCTTCAAAAACTTTAAGATCACAAGTAGAAAAAGCAATAATTTATTTAAATATTTTTGTGTTCCAGGAACTGTTAGGTGTGATGAATAAAAAAGATTTTTTAAAAAATTATGTAGCTCCTTTCCTCATAAAGCTTAAACCCTACCCAGGAATATAGCATAATCATAGGAATAGGATAAGGATAATAGGAGGTAGAAAACAATTCAGATAAAGGAAAGGTCCAAGTCAATTAGACAAATTAAAAATGAGAGACTATTTTAAGTTGGGTGAATTGGGGAAATTTTATGTAGATAGCCTCTGAGTTGAGCCTTGAAGGAAAATTCATTCAGCAAGTATTTATTAAGCCTCTATTTAATTGTTGGGTACTGTGCTAGGTTCTGATGATACACAGACAAAAATGCCTACAAGAAACTCAATTACCGGCATATAACTTGAGCTCAGAAAAGTAAATAAATAATTTAGGTAAAGTAATTTGTGAGAAACTCTAATATAGTTGGGGAGGGGGAAGACTAGGTATCCTATTGAATAACTTGATTTGCACTTGAACTGAGCTTTGAAGGAATTTAAGAATTCTACAACCGGAAGTGAGGAGGGAGTGCTTTCCAAGGGTGGAGAAAAGCCCACACAGAGGCATGTCAAGTTCAGGGACCAAGTAGTAGTTAAATTTGCCTAAACATATAAATATATAAAGGGAAATATTGTGAAATAAATATGGTACGGTAGTTTGTAGCTAGATTATGGAGGGTCATGCTAAAGAGTTTATATTTTTGCTATTTGCACTTGGGGGCCAATGAAGAGTTATGAGCTTGGTGACATAATCAGACCAGTCAATGCTTTAGGAAGATTATTTTGCTATAGTTGTATAAAAGATGGATTGGAAAGGGCAGAGTTTAAGAGGAAAAGAAAATAATTAGAAAGCTAATATAATAATCCAAGAGAGGTAATAAGAGCCTGAAAAAAGGTGGTAACTGAAATATGAATATAGAGGAGGAGCTGATGTAAGGGATTTTGTAGAGGAATAATCAATGGACCAGGAAGCTGATACTGCTGATTGGCCATGGGTAGGGTGAAGAAATGGGAAACTGAAAAATATAACACCAAGTTAGGAACTTTGGTTACTGGGAAGTTTGTGGTGTTGTTCTAAACCAGGGGTCAGCAACCTTTTTGGCCATGAGAGCCATAAACGCCACATTTTTTTAAATGTAATTTCGTGAGGGCTGTACAGTGCTCACAGTGTGCGCTCCTGTAACAGCGCCTGAAAAAAACTGACTTTATGGCTCCTGCAGAAAGAGCCATATCTGGCCCTCAAAAGAGCCAGATATGGCTCTTGAGCCATACGTTGCCGACCCCTGTTCTAAACAAACAGTAGGGATGTTTGAAAGAGTAAATTTGCATGGGGGGATGAATTCAATTTTGTACATGCTAAATTGGAGGTGCCAGCAGGACCTCTAGGTGGAGATATCCAACAGACAACTAAAGATATGGGACTAGACTTTAGCAGAGAGATTACACATTATACATATTGATTTGGCAATCATTTGCATATAAATGAGATTATAGTGAAAGGAGAGGAGATGACCTAGGATGGAGCCTTATGGGACACACGTATGTTAAGTGAGGGAAAAGAACAGTGGTGTGGCTAAGAAAATAAAACTAGGTAGGAAGTGAAACAGAAGAAAGTGGCTTTGTAAAAGCTGAGGCAGTAAGAGATAGTTGATAGTGTGTCCATAACCACAGAAAGGTCTAGGAGACTGAGGACTTGAGAAAAGGCCATTGGATTCAGGTTTTTTTTTTTTTTAAAAACCTCTTATCTTCCATCTTAGAATCAATACTGTTTATTGCTTCTAAAGCAGAAGAGTGGTGAGGGCTAGGCCATGAGGGTTAAGTGACTTTGCCCAAGGTCACAGAGCTAGAGGCCAAATTTGAACCCAGGACCTCCTGTTTCTGGGCCTGCCTCTCAATCCACTGAGCCACCCAGCTGCCCACAATTCAGTTCTTAAGAGATCACTGGCAATCTCAGAGAACAAGTTCAGTAGAGTTGATAAGACTGGAAATGGTCATAAAATAAAATGATGGTTAAAAAGTAAAGACAGGTAGTAAAAACTATTCTTTTCTGCAGTTTATAGGTGAAAAAGAAAAGAAATACAGGAAGATAGCTTGAGGGAATAACAACTTCAAAGAGTTTGGTTTTTGTTTATAAAGAAGGCGGGGAATCTAAGAATATTTTAGGAGAGGGAAGAAACCAATAGGCCAGTAGAATTTGATGACCAGAGATAAAGGAGATGATTGATAGTCAGATTTATGAAATATCATAGATCATGGATATAGAAATCATTTAGTCAAACTTTATTGTTGTAACTGAAGAAGAAACTGAGGCCTAATAAGATTAAATGTCTTGACCAAAGTCACACATGTAGTGAGTGGCAAAGCTCCAATATTTCAACTTGGGTCATTGATCCTAGAGCCAGTAAGTTCTCCTTACTCTACACCTTACTGCCTCTGAGATAGGAAGACATGGAATCAAGGATACAAGGAGAGGAATCGGCCTTGGTAAGAAAAAGACTTGCCCTTTCAGAAGTACTTTGTGATTGAAAAATACCCCCTAAATGCTTATTAAAATAATCTTACATGTGCCAGACAACTAAATGTGCATCTAGGAGTAGAGAAAAGAAGGAGTTGGGATTAATATAAGGGCAGAGAAAAGGAAAGGGAGACAGCACTTAGAAAACTCTGGAAGGGAGAATAGCATGTGTTGTACCTAGGACAGCTTTAGGTCCTAGAAGAAATCAAATAATAAAGAAATTACAGTATTAAGAAACTGAACATAAGAAGAGATACTTTACTATTCCTCATTAGTTCCTTAGAAGTAGGTCTTCCTTAGTCAGCCTTTCCTGTGTCCATCCTCACCTTTCACCTTTCATTTTCCACCTTTAGTCATCCTAAGCAAGCAAAAAGAAAGGAGAAAACATATGAACTGTGATTTTAAGGGCTTCTCTGCTACCACTCCACCTCCCTAAGAAAAGGTTTGACATTTGCCTGAAATTCCTTTAGTAGGAAATAAATTCTTTGAATCCACATTTAGAAATTAGAAATATTGAAATATTCTTTGAAGTAATCCAATAATAAATTGAGGGGCAGCCAGGTGGTACATTGTATAGAGTGCCAGGTTTGGAGTAAGGAAGACTTACCTTCCCAAGTTCAAATCTTGCCTCAGACATTAACTAGCTGTGTGACCCTGGGCAAGTTACTTAACCTTATTTGCCTCAGTTTCTTTTCTGTAAAATAAGCTGGAGAGGGAAACAACAAACCACTTCAATTTCTTTGCCAATAAAACCCCAAATGGGGTCATGAAGGCTTTGCCTCTACTGAAATAACTGAATAACAACAAAATTATATCAGATTGCCTCTTAGCATAAACTTTTCCCTTCATAGTTACAGAAGATAAACTATTGGGATTTAAGAATTCTGATGAGCAGCTTTATGTACATTGAGCTATGTGAAAGAATAAATAGAATCTGTATCTGAAGGTATTTTTATGACTAACTGAAGCTCTGTTTTTACATGATTTATGAAGGGTTTTTTTTTAACCACTGTTAGTTATAAAGGAATTTCATTCCCAGAGGTTTGTTAATTGAAGTATTTATTATACATTGCAAACGTGCATTATCTTCATACCCCTTCTTCACCTTTTTAAGTTGTTCTACATCCCATGGGCCTCAGTAAAGATAAAGAATTGTTACTTGGGGAAAGAGGTGAATTGGCTTCAGGAACCATAAATATTTGAAATCTCAAATCAAGAGCTGGGAATGCCTCTTTATTTAAAATTCATTCAATGTGTATAGTGAGCTAAAAATTGATGATACTGTCTTATTTATATTCTTTAAAATTTATATATTTATTTATTTGTAACCTATAAAATATTAAGATACTCAGTTAACTACATCCTTTCCTCCCCTCCCCTATTATAGAAAGCATCATTTGACAAAAAGTTGTATATATACATATATATCATATGTATATATAAAACTATGTTTTATTTCTATTTATCAGTCATTTCTCTAGAGGTAGACATACACAAGTCATCTTTCAAATACTATTTTATTGCTTTATATGATGTTCTTTTAGTTCTCCTTGTTTTTCTCTTCATGTTTTCATGTAGATCTTTCCATGTTTTTCCAAAATTAACCTGTTTTGTCATTTCTTATAGCTCAACAGTATTCCTTCACAATCATATGCTACAACTTGTTTAGCCATTCCCCAATTGATGGATATCTCTTCAACCTCCAGTTCTTTGCCACCACAAAAAGACCTACTATAAATTAGAACATATAATTTCTTTTCCTTTTGTCTTGGTCACCTTAGAAAATAAACCCAATAGTGGTATTGCTGGATCAAAAGGTGTAACACAATTTTTTATGACTCTCTGAATATAATTCCAAATTGCTTTCCAGCATGGTTGGATCACTTCACAGTTCCATCAACAATGTAGTAGTATCCCCATTTTTCCACATCCCCTCTAACATTTATCATTTTGCCCTTTTATCATTTTAGCTGATTTGATAGGTATGAGATGGTATCTCAGAGTTGTTTTGATATTCATTTCTCTAATCAATAATGATTTAGAGCATTTTTTCATATAGTATCTTTGATTTCTTCATCCAAAAACTCTCTTCAATCTTTTGATCATTTATCAATTGGGGAATGATTGATATTCATATATATTTGATAAAGTTCTCTATATATATGTGAGACCTCTATCTGTGAAAGTGTCTTTAAAAAATTTAAAGTAGATACTTAAAACTATCAGCAGACATTATAATGGGGATAAGTTAGAAGCCTTCCCTATAAGATCAGGAATGAAATAAGGATCCTCATTATCAACAATATTATTTAATATTGTACTAGATATGCTGGCAATACTAGTAAGAGAAGAAGTTGAAGGAATCAGAAGGGGCAAAGAAGTAATAAAACTATGTCTTTTCTCAGATAATATGATGAGATATATATAGAAAACCCTAGAGATTCAACTAAGGATTAATTGAAACTATCAATAATTTTAGCAAAGTAGCAGGATATAAAATAAATCCATATAAATTAACAGCATTTCTATATGCCACAATGTCCTGCAAGAAAAGATAGTAAGGGATAACCCATTTAAATTAACCATAGATAGAATAAAATACCTAGGAGTATATTTTTTGAAACAAACCCAGAAACGATATGAACATAATCATAAAATGTTTATACAAATAAAGTCAGATTAAAATAATTAGAGAAATATTAATTGTTCATGAATAGGTAGAACCAACTTAATTAACATAACAGTCCTACCTAAACTAATCTACTTATTCAATGCCAGCCTAATTAAGTTAACAAAAATTTATTTTATTGAACTAGAAAAAATAATGACAAAATTTGTTTGAAAAAAAAGAAAATGATATCAAAGGAAATGATGAAAAAAAATGTTAAGGAAGGAAGGTCTAGCAATACCAGATTTTGAACTATATTATAAATCAGTAATTATCAAAACTATATGGTACTAAGACAGAATAGATTTACAACAAACAGTTGTAAAAATGTATAATAACCTTATGTTTGGCAAAGGTAAAGATCTGAGTTTTTGGAATAAGAATTCAATATTTGGTAAAAATTGTTGGGAAACTGGAAAGCAATTTAGCATAAACTAGATACTGACCAGTATCTTATACCATTTACTAAGATAAGTTCAAAATGGAATATGCCTTCGACCCAAAGGGAGATATAACCAAATTAGAAGAACAAGAAACATTTTCTATCAGATTTATGGATAGAAGACTTTATGAATAAATAAGAGATAGAAAGCATTGTGAAATGTAAAATAGTTTTGAATACACTAAATTGAAAAGTTTTTTAATAAATAAAACTAATGTAACCAAGATTAGAAGAAAAGTAATCATTGAGAAAAAATTTTAGTTATATTCTTTAAAAGAATGGCAACTAAGGGGGCAGCTGGGTAGCTCAGTGGATTGAGAGCCAGGCCTAGAGACGGGAGGTCCTAGGTTCAAATCTGGCCTCAGCCACTTCCCATCTGTGTGACCCTGGGCAAGTCACTTGACCCCCATTGCCTACCCTTACCACTCTTCTGCCTTGGAGCCAATACACAGTATTGACTCCAAGACGGAAGGTAACGGTTTAAAAAAAAAAAAAAAAGAATGGCAACTACTAAACTGAAAAGACATTTTACAAAATATTTGAATTTTTAATTTATTTCTGCATTTATTAAGCACTTATTACTAGTGTGCAGAGCACATTGCTAAGAGCTAGGAAATATACAAAGTTTACAGTTCCTGCTTTCATGGTGCTTAGAGTTTATCAAGTAGATAGGACATTCATATATAAATAATCATATTACTAAGTAATATTTGGTAGGTACATAAGACAGTAATAACAAACACTGGAAGGTGAGATTCACAGAAAAGTTCATGTCAGGGAAATCAAGAAAGACTTCCTGGCAGGAGCTGGCTTTATGATGGATGGAAATAAAAAGGCAAAGATGAGGGATAATGGAGGACATTACAGACAGAAAATTGTATGAGCAAAGGCACATGGACTGGAAAGAATGGACCTGGAAAGTATGGACCACGTATACTGAGTAGTCCAGTTTGGCTGACACATAGAATATGTGAAAGGAATTAGTATGAAATGAAGCTGGAAAGTTCGGTTTCACCACATTGTACAGGGACTTGAGTGCTAGGCAAAGTAGTTTCTATGTCTTATGTTCAAATATTCACAAAATAAGCCCACAATAAAAATTATTATTCTTAAGAAAGCATTTTGTGTGAGAACACAAAAAAATAAGTGGTTTGGCTCAGACTTAACTGAATCATTGGATAAACTGAGATTAGGAACTAAAATTCTTTACTTATTAATCCTAATCTTGTGCTCAGTCATCATGCTATTTACTGAGTACCATGTGGTACTGTACAAAGTATAAGAGATATTTGATAGAAAACTATGTATCATGTGTGAGATTAAAACATATAAAAAGAATCCTAGAATCTCAGAGTTGAAAGAGGTGTCAGAGACCATCTAGTCTAAGACTAGCTTGGTAACTAGGTGGCTCATTGGATAGATAGAGATTGGGTGTGGAGTCAGGAAGACTCCTCTTTCTGAGTTCAAATGTGACCCCAGATACTTTGTGATCCTGGGAAGACACTTAACCCTGTTGGCTTCAGTTTCCTCATCTATAAAATGAGCTGGAGGAGGAAATGGCAAACAACTCTAATATCTCTGCCAAGAAAACCCCAAATGGGGTCACAAAGAGTTGAACACAACTGAAGCACCTAAACAACAATAACAACAGTTCTTGGATATAATCTCTTCTCCAACCTAACAGACAGATAGATGGTCACTCAGCATTTGCTTAAAGATCTCAAGTAAGAGATAACCGGCTCCTTTCTCTACTTATAGAACTTCTTATCCTACATAATATACAGGAATGTTTAATGGATATGTGATTTTATCATTCTTTGTACCCTTTTCCTACCATCTTGTCCATATTGTTTCATCATCTAATATTTCTATAGTATCAGGTAAAGTGCTGCAGAGTCTTTGGGAATTTATTAAATATCATTTTTTATTTTCAACTGAGCATATATAGTATTCAATTCCTTCTTTGATGCAGTATTATGAAATTGGCCCTAGACACTGCAAAGTAATACAGAGTATAATTATGCTCTGTTAGATGCTACAAAGGCAGAAAGGTTTTCAGCATGAATGAGGCAACAAACTATGTGTTTGCCTTCTGTAATAATAAGATTATAAAATGGATTATTAGGATGGAGACTGACTAGATACTTTGCCTTGTGTCCACAAAGTATCCCAGTTCTCCTTCTTGAAGGAAAGTCCAAGAGTGAACATTCCTTCACTAGGCTCAGTGCACAAACTGTCTTGGAGACATATATATATATACATTTATATATATATTTGTATTATAAAGGTTAAATATAAGGATTATAAACTGAGGATACCTTAATGCCTTAATACTAAGGGAAATAAATACTCCACCCACTCCACTTTCGTCGCAAAATGAAATTCTTCTGGTCTTGGGAATTTACCCAAGCTACTCTATAAAATCTCCTTGTCAATAACTAAAATCCCAAAACATTATCTGACTAAATTGACTAAATCCTTATATATAAGTTCAAGCATCTCTATATTAAAGTTGTCTCTAAGTAAGTAAAGACAGTGAGCCAAAATGGCAGAGGCTCACTCAGTTGAGTGTGGCTCTGAGGTGAGACTCAAGAGTTCAAGCAAGTAGGATCTTCTGTGATTCTTCTTCAAAACAAAATATTATCACAACAGCACATAGAAACTGATTTCCTTTCTGGTGTTTCCCAAAGTGGAGAAAAGGAAAACTACCAATATAATTCACGTTTTCTCTTCGTTTTTCCTCAAAACCAAAGCTATGGTCAGAGAGAAGGAAAAAGATGGCTAACCCCCACAGCAGTCAGGGATAAACTGTCACTCCTTAGTCTCACACCTCCCCTTCTTCTTTTCATTCCAAACCTTGCACAGGATTCCCTGCATGTGCCTCTCTGCATTCCGGGAGACAACATTGCAAGTCTTCAACCTATAAAACTTATCTAACTGTATCTTTTATAATCTCATTCTTATACTTTCCATAAGAAAGCTTGCTAAGTGCAACAGAGTTCATCACCTGAAGATTGATGAGCACATGACAAATTTCTTTTGGCCACGGTAAATACTTAAAAATACAAAGTACAGTTGTGCGCAGCCCTCTTTTACTTATGCAGTGATGATAGGAGAGTGGTAGGTAGAAGCAGAGAGTATTAGGTATCCTAAAGTTACACAGACATTTAATAAAACTGACAAACTGAATGTATGAGCTCAATTGAGTGACCAACAAGGTAACATACCACTAGAGGAGTATATCAATACAGACTTGCTCAGTATAGAATGAAAATGTGAGACTTAAAAGAGTTTGCAGCTAAAAGGAGGGATAGCTTTCAGCCAAATGAAAGGATGACTTATTAAAAGAGGCAGATAAAGGAACCTGTGGGAATAATTTCTTTTTGCAGCCAGAGATAACAGTACACGTGGACAAAATGCAGGACTTGAAGTCAGGAAATACTTGAGTATATTTAGTCTCCAACTTTGGCTACCAGTGTGAATATGGACAAGTCCCTTAACCTATTAGGGCTTCAGTTTTTTCATCTATATAACAGATGATATTACTTTGTAAGTGCCTACTCCTGAGAATGAGCATCAAGTATAGTAAGACATGTGAAGCTTTTGTAAACTTTAAAGTACTATATAAATGTTTGCTATTTTCTTGCTTTCAAGTCTCCTTATAAGTATAAAAAAATAAGCCACTATGAAGATAACTTGGAATTTATGTACCAAAATCTGCTTTGGAGTAGAAAAAAAGTAGAGAAAGTATATGAAGAATTTAGCAAAGTCTTCCAAATTAAGTTTGGTTATTTGTGACTTTGTAAATTTGGTACTTGTGGCTTCACTATAAATATGTACACCAGGAAGAATGGTGAACACTAAATTGGAAAATATTATTTGGGATCAAAGAAATAGCTAGGCTAATCTTTTAGCCTACTCAGAGATTTTAAGCAGAAAGTCCAAAAGTAATAGATGTAGTAAGCAGAGCAATAATGAGGGAGTCTAGCACATGGGGCAAATATAGATTTGGCAGTAATAGGTGAGCCCTGGGAGGTACAGTACAACTATGGGTACTTATGTGCCAGAAGGCGATAGTCCTTATTCCCTCTGGCTTCTGTTGATTTCAGTCCTATTCCTTTTCCTTCTCTTAGGGCTTTTAAAGTAACGTCTGTGGTGGCACAAACCAGAAAATATTGTAAACTGCTGCAGGAACAGCTGTCTCTAGAGCACTTTAGGAAGACAGTGGGCATCTTTTTAAAAAAGTAAACCTGCCCTCCACCCCTTTTCCTGCCTAGGGCAAAGCCCTGGCCTCCCAGCCTTAGTTACCTGTGGTGATGAATGCCATACAACATAATTAGAAATGGTAATTGATTTGCCATGGATACTATTACCACATTCTCATCTATCTGTTATGAATAATGCTCTATGAAAGGACTTGGGCCTCAAATACCACTCCTTCCTAATTAGCAACTCTTGGGCTCTGAGTCAAGGCCTTGGCTGACGGAATCTCACCTAAATATCACTTAAGACTTTCTAGTTTCTTGTGAACATTCTTCAAAGAAGGAGGGTACATTGAAGGAGAACTTGCAGGCTTATGGGCTTTCAGAAATGTTTCTGACTCAACACAAATATATAAATCTATTATAAATGACAATTATGTGCCCAAGTCTCACCAAATGACAGAGAGAAAAGGGAAGGAAAAATAGTGTCAGAGAGAGAATAGAAGAGGTGTCATATAATGGCAGATGCCCAACTGCCTGTAGAAAAAGATCAGAGGGAAGGGAAGCCCTAAAGCACAATGTTAGAGTTAAAGGAAAAATAATCTCTTTTCTGTTAACAGAAGACTGCTGCCTTAAGTTAATTGCATGATCCATTGCTGCCTTCTTTTCAAAGACTGATAGCTATTGCTGGAGCTAAGACTGTGTGTCACATGATTTATACCTTTTTTCCAAATAACTAGAAGATCCAGCTAGAGGAACCATCTGGTTCAACCAACGTGTTTTATAGATAAAGTAGAGATGAAGTGACTTGTCCAAAGTCATATAGGTACCACACAGAAGAACCAAAATTCAAGCAAAGTATCAATTAATAATTAAGATATTGAGTATCTTTTTTTTAAAAACCTTTACCTTTCATCTTGGAACCAATACTGTATATTGGTTCCAAGGCAAAAGAGTGGTAAGGGCTAGGCAGTGGGGGTTAAGTGATTTGCCCAGAGCCACACAGCTGGTAAGTGTCTGAGGCCAAATTTGAACCTAGGACTTCCTATCTCTAGGCCTGACTCTCAATCCATTGAGCTATCCAGCTGCCCCCCAAGATATTGAATATCAACACAATATAGACAAGAAGGCACGTATTAGAGATAATAGTGATTTAAAAATTAGCTATCTATACAGTCGGCTGTTTTGTGCTGTTAAGAGCAAAGGTCATAGTCATAATTTGATATTTTAATAGACTGTGAGTTATATAAATCTTAACTGCCTTTCACATGCCATGTACTTCCATAAATCTTTCATAGAGGTCCTATGCTCTAAAGTCCTTCCTCTTATTTAAAAAAATGTTGTGGATATACATGTACCACTTTGGGTTTTCCATTTGGTGAAAGAAAACACTAAATTAGAAGAAAAAATAAAGATGAGAAGCCCACTTGCAATTAAAGAAACTCTAACCTACTTTGTTTGAACGGGCCTTTGTTTCCGATCTGAAAATGAGAAATGGATAAAAGTGAAGACATTGACTATATTCATTGCTGTTTCTTAGAAGTTTAACACAAAATAAGTCACTGTACTCTAGAGGTCAGAAGAGTCCAGAAACCAACTTAGCTTCTCTTTGCTAAGTGGAGATATGGTAGCAAAGGGCAGTGCCCATTTAGAAAACAAGGTCATTTAAAAAAACAGCAAATCATCATCAAGAAAAATGATAAAAGGTTCAGAACAATATTCACACTCTGAGGGATTTATGGTAAAGATGCTACCCACATTCAGAGGAAGGACTGCAGGAGAGGAAACATATAAGATAAACAATTGCTTGAATGCATGGGCTGAGGCGGACATGAATGGGAAATAGACCCTGAACAAGGACACATGTTACAACCAGTGGAAATGTGCTTTGGCCATGGGTGGGGGGAGAGCGGGGGGTGAAGGGGAAAGTAGGGGCATAAAGTATGTAAACAGGTTAAAAACGAATATTAATAAATGTCTAATTAAAAAAAAGAACAATATTCACAAAATAGCCAAAATTAGTTAAGAAAATAGCAATCTTTCAAAGAGCTAGCTTGAATGTGAGTTCTAGCTAAGCCTGATATTCCCCCAAAGCATTTATAGATGAAAACCCTAGAACTATAATGAAATGCAAAAAAATTGGGGGACACTTTTAAGAAATGCTTGTGGATTTGGCTTTTATATTATCTCTTTTTATCACCAAAAGTGATAGAGCCATCACAGTTAGTGGTGGTAACAGCAATTAAGATGGCAAATTATGAATAATAGATGAACCTGATACCTACTAATAGTAAAGGTTTCATAATTTTGAAAACATTTGAGGATCAATTCCCAATATATTACAAATAAAGAAAGAACTCAAAAGGATGGAAAAATTATCGATGAAAGTTCTTCCTACTTCCCAAAAAGGCATTAGAAAACATTAGAAACATCTAAAATGTGCTTGGTTTCTTAGCTCTAAAAAAATCCTTAGGAGAGGAGCTTATATGGAGGCACCCTTGATGAAAACCTGAGAAGGGCACAGGTAAAATTTTGTAGGCCTTTTTCTAAAGTAGACCACATTTTTAGAATCACTCTTAAGAGATGTAGAAAATATAAGACCCCACTATGTTTACTGATTTTAAGAAAGCCTATGACTTAGGAGAACAAAATGCAAGCTTAAAGACCATGTACTCAGATGAGAATTTCCTCATAAGTATGTATAAATTATATAAGGTTCCCTGGAATGCATAAATGATGGAGAAATTTTTTCATTGACCTGCTATTGAATTATTGATATCAAGTAAACTGTTAAGTTTATGTAAATATGCATATATAACCCAAGTGTGTGGGAGAGAGTGGTGGTATATATGTTCTGGAATTATTCTTACAATCCTCACTAGCAATAGCAAACAGAGTTCCCATAGCTGCTATATTTCTCTTTAGGATTCTAGGAATATTCTTAAGGAATTGGTCATGGTTTTCCAATGCTATAGTTCAGCGGTTCTTAAAGTATGATCATGGGACCCCCAAGGGTTGATAAGGCCAAAACAATTTCACAATAATACTAAACTGTTATTTCTCTATTAAAATATACTACTCTTCTTTTCCCCCAACTACTAATCTGTATATCTATTTTGTATATTTTGTATAAAATTTTGTATAAAATGTATATTTCCTTCAATATATTTCAAATAAAATAATATATTACAACAAATTGAATACAAAGGTTAGGCATTAAAGAGATTTGCCAAAATGTGTAAAATAATGCTACTCTTTTCACCCTATATTTTTGGAAAATATAGTTATTTTCACGCAAATATATTATTTATGTTAGCATATGATAAGTTTATTATTTTAAATTAATTAATCATTTTAAATTTTGTTTTCCTTTCTATTATATAAATATTAGTAGATAAAAGCCATATAAACAAAAGCTCTTTTAGCTCTTCATAATTTTTAAGACTTCATTGGTATGCTTTCCACCTCCTCTTTCCCCCAATGACCTCCCCATTCTCCCATGTTTTTGTTATTGTCAATTAGCCAGATTTAATCCTCTTTTTAGAAAAGAGTATTTTACTAGTTATATTGGTGATATACTAAGAATAGTTGGTGTAAAACACACTCTCCTTCTAAAACACCAGAGATCAAGGGAATGTGGGACCAAGAATAGAAATGTGACTTGAAACATGTGACAAAACTTACAGTTTCTGTTTGTTGGCAGTCCTTTTCTCACCTTAGGTATGCTATAACATTTCTGTGGGCTCCTTTTATAGCTTTGAATCTGCCTTTCATTATTTCATCCAGTCAACTTACTCTGCCTTGGCCTCTTTACACAAACAGTGCTGCCAGCCACTACTGTCCTGGCTACTGATGAGAAAATCTAAATCTTCTGACTCAGCAGTACATAGGTTCTCTTCAAGGTGTTTGGGAGAGGAAAACTGGAGTGGAGATCAAAATGCCCTTTCTGATTAATCAGGAATCTGATTAGAAGTTACTATAGCATTAAGCTACTAGGATCAAGACTCCTCATTTCCAAACTAGTTTTCTGATTTTATACAAGCCCCAAAGGATATGAGCAAATCCTTTAACCAATCTTTTTTTTTTAAAACCCTTACCTTCCATCTTGGAATCAATATTGGGTCTTGGTTCCAAGGCAGAAGAGTGGTAAGGGCTAGGCAATGGGGGTAAAGTGACTTTCCCAGGGTCACACAGCTAGGAAGTGTCTGAGACCAGATTTGAACCCAGGACCTCCCATCTCTGAGCCTGGCTCTCAATACACTTAGCCACCCAGCTGCCCCCCCTTTAACCAATCTTAACATACTTCTTGTTGCTCCTAGTTGAAAAGCTTGAATTGAATCAGGCATGTTCAAGCTGTGTTAACACATAGTTTACATCTCTAATTGATTCAATTGAGATTTGTTCTCACTTCAAAGGTAGAAGAACAGAGCATCTTGCCAGTTACTGTAAGTGGAATAGGGATAATTTGATGGACTCACTGGCTATCACACACACATACATACATGCATACATATTTGAACCAATGGTCCTATAAAAAGAAATAGTTCATATTAGTGTCAAAGTTTTTCAAATACTCATTCCCAAGGGACATTGTATTTATTACAACAAATAATTTCATTCAAATCTACAATATTGTGAAAGAGATAGTTCTCTATATGCTGAAAAAACAAAATAGATTTAAAAAATCATAATAATGGGATTTTGACATGAAACTAGTTAGGCAGTTCATCTAATTTATCCCTCAATATAAGCTTCTTGAGCAATTATTACAGATGAATTTATGGATCAACTCAGAATTGAAACAGAAAAAGAATTGGGGAAACAGAAGAAAAATTCTGGTAAAGTGAACCGTGGTTTGAATGATCCCAAACTTGTTTGCTACCACAAAAACCTGTTTCTTTAACATAAGTATTCTCCTGGTGATGTTCATTTGTTTGCTTTTATTTTGACCTCTGATTTTATCCATATGAGATACTGTAAGAGGGAAATTTAGGTATTTTATACTCCTTTCAGGTACTACAGGTAGACTTCTTATCTCTGATTTGTATTCCTAGTTGCACAAGATATTGTATGAGTGGCCCTGTAGCCAAACTGTTCTGACTTTAAGGTTGGGCCTTAATTTACTATGCTATTATGCCTCTAGTGGTGCTATACCAGGGAGGGTTATGACACAGTAAAAAAAAAAATTCTATAGAGATTTATAAGAAAATATAGACAAGAACAACGAGTAAAAAGATAGGGTGGGGTTATTTATGATTTACATTGATGGAAGAAGTATCCACACTGTTAAAATGGCAGGTCTTTCAAGGCACCAAAGTATATATTGTATAAATGTTGTTTCACCAAACTGAACTTGACAAGATGAATGTTAATGCATAGTATATACAGTAAGACATCACAAAATTGAAATAATTGAAGAGGCTAGTCTGATTTGGGTCTTCAATGGAATAGAATTTCCTCCAAAATAGGGACTATTTTGTCTGTCATCTTTTTCCTGGCATCTAGCTCGATGGCTTGAATGTAGCAGACATCTAATAAATGTTTGTTGGGTTGAGTTGAATTAGTAAAAATTCTAAAGTATAGCATATTTGAAAAAATGTTATATTTAAAGCTGTTAAAATGAGGGAATGATTTAAAAATATTCTTACTCTGATTAAATGATATAATATATGATAAATATAAAAGTGTTTTAACATCTCGGAATTCATTGTTGTACCAAAATGTGAAGACATGTTCAGGGAATCCTTAATCTTGAAGTTTCGTTTTGAAAATATTGTTGGTTTTGGCCTAGATTTCACTTCTTCAAATGTGAAATTTAAGTATTATACCCAACTCCTAATTCTTTCCAAGTTCCTTCTTTCCTTAGGTTGGGGAAGAGCTATGATAGTGCTCTTAACTCTTTCTCATTAACTATTTCCAGAACATGGTAGCTAGTAAGCTCCCCATCAGTGGATTTCCCATCAGTAAATCAGCCACAAATAATTAATCTTCACCAAAACATTTACTTAAAATGTAAAGCAAACATATAATATTTATATAACATATTACCCATAATTTTACTCTCACACCAATGTAAACAGTGTCCCTGGGGAGAATGGTCACACAACTAGAGTTCCAGAGTAGTAAAGGACCCATATAGGGAACATATGTAGCCTGGACAACCTGCAGGTCTTGAACTTTTTTTTTTTTTTTTTTTATCCTGGGACTCCATTCTAGGAGCATAGGGCCACAACCAGTAGGCAATGGGTCACACAGTTGCTCAGGGTCACCCAGCTGGGAAGTGTCTGAGCCCAGATTTGAACCTAGGACCTTTCGTCTCTAGGCCTGGCTCTCAATCCACTGAGCTAGCCCAGCTGCCCCTACTTTAGGTTGCAGTTTCTTTAGCAGATGTAGTTTTTACAGGGTGGGGTTGCTAGCCCCACGCCCAACCCTCCTCCTTTTTCATCCGGGCTAGGGACCGTCCTTGGCCCAGGATTGGTAAGGGTGGGCAATAGGGGTCAAGTGACTTGCCCAAGGTCACACAGCTGGAAGTGTCCAAGGCCGGACTTGAACCTAGGACCTCCAGTCTCTAGGCCTGGCTCTCAATCCACTGAGCCACCCAGCTG